>NC_059369.1:19086250-19420000 GCF_019703515.2 Myxocyprinus asiaticus | reverse complement strand
CATTAGCCTGCTATGAAATTAGTGGAGGTCTATGAGATGTCCTCACTTATATAGTGAAACAAACCTGTGTGTGAGTGTATGTTTGTGTGTGTACGTGTGCGTGTGTGCGCATATGTAGTTGTCAATGAGTGTGGGAGAAACAAATGCAAAAGAGAGAGAGAGGGAGCGAGGGCACTTTTCAACCGGAATTGAAATAAATGTAGGATATTATAGACATTGTTTGCCATTCTTATCCGATGTACTTAGCCAATGTCTTTGTAGTAACTGATTATTTTGCTGTGGTAGCCTGAAGAGCTCTGAAATTATCTGGCAAAATGATATGGAACCGTTATGCAGTCAAGACCTGGAACTACTTCATAGCCCTGCATTTACTGGAAAATAATTGTATACCTTAGAACATCTGTCAACCAATCAGAATCAAGCATTCAACAGACCGGTGATATATAGTGCATTCATAAATTAATCAGACCCCTTCATTTTTTTCCAATTTTGTTATGTTGCATACTTATGCTAAAATGCTTTAAATTATTTTTATTTTTTTCAGATCAATCTACACTCCATACCTCATAATGACAAAGCAAAACTTTGCAAATGTATTAAAAAGAAAAAAACATCACATTGACATTAGTATTCAGACCCTTAACTCAGTACTTAGTTGAAGCACCTTTGGCAGCGACTACAGCCTCAAGTCTTTTTGGGTATGATGCAACAAGCTTTGCACACCTGGATTTGGGGATTTTCTGCCATTCATCTCTGCAGATCCTCTCAAGCTCTGTCAGGTTGGATGGGGACCATCGGTGGATAGCCATTTTCAGGTCTGTCCAGAGATGTTCGATTGGGTTCAAGTCCAAGCTAGCTGGGCCACTCAAGAACATTCAAAGAGTTGAATTCTGTTGAACTCTTGCATTGTCTTGGCTGTGTGCTTACAGTCATTGTCCTGTTGTCATTGTCCCGTTCAGCTTTCCTTCAACCCTGACCAGTCCCCCAGTCCCTGCCGCTGAAAAACACCCCCTCAGCATGATGCTACCACCACCATGCTTCACCGTTGGGATGGTATTGCGCAGGTGATGAGCAGTGCCTGGTTTCCTCCAGATATGACACTTGGAGTTTTGGCCAAACAGTTCAGTCTTCATTTCATCAGACCAGAGAATCTTGTTTCTCACAGTCTGAGAGTCCTTTAGGTGCTTTTTTGCAAATTCCAAGCAGACTTTCATGTGTCTTGCACTGAGGAGAGGCTTCCGTCTAGCCACTCTGCCATAAAGCCCAGATTGGTGGAGTGTTGCAGTGATGGTTGTCCTTCTGGAAGTTTCTCCCATCTCCACACATGATCTCATGAGCTCAACCAGAGTGACCATCGGGTTCTTTGTCACCACTCTTACCAAGGCCCTTCTCCCCCGATTGCTCAGTTTGGCCAGGCGGCCAGCTCTAGGAAGAGTCCTGGTTGTTCCAAACTTCTTCCATTTAAGAATTATGGAGGCCACTGTGCTCTTGGGAACCTTCAATGCAGCCTAAATTTTTTGAACCCTTTCTCCCAGATCTGTGCCTCAACACAATCCTGTCTCTGAACTCTGCAGGCAGATCCTTTGACCTCATGGCTTGGTTTTTGCTCTGATTTGCATTTTCAGCTGTGAGACCTTATATAGACAGGTGTGTGCCATCATGTCTAATCAATTGAACTTGCCACAAGTGGACTCCAATCAAAGTGAAGAAACATCTCAAAGATGATCCAGAGAAATGGTATGCACATGAGCTAAATTTCAAGTGTCATAGCAAAGGGTCTGAATACTTATGTCAATGTGATATTTTAGTTTTTAAATGTTTATTTTTTTTTTTTAATAAATTTACAAAGTCACCAAAAATCGTCATGGGGTATGCCATAATTGCCATTATGGGGTATGGAGTGTAGACTGATGTGAGATTTTTTTTACATTTTCTTTAAAGCATTTTAGCATAAGGTTGCATCATAACGAAATGTGAAAAAAAATTATGGGTCTGAATACTTCATGAATGCACTATATATATATATATATATATATATATATATATACACTACCAGTCAAAACTTTTGAAACACTTGACTGAAATTTTTCTCATGATCTTAAAAATCTTTTGATCTGAAGGTGTATGCTTAAATGTTTGAAATGAGTTTTGTAGACAAAAATATAATTGTGCCAACATATTAATTTATTTCATTATAAAACAAAAATTATATATATATATATATATATATATATATATATATATATATATATATATATATATATATATAAAATAGAGAATGAGTAAGTGTTTCAAAAGTTTTGACATGTAGTGTATATGTATTATAATATATTATATTATTTATATATTTTGCCTTAAATTATAAAAATCCAGTTTATTGTTTTGTATTTATTTATTGTTTACAGTATGTATAAACTGACATCAATCTGCCATCTGCAACTTTTTACATTTGAAACATGTGTGAGTGACAGCTGTCAGCTCACCTGGTGAAAGGATTGTGATGGCAGTGAGCAAAGCATGTTCCTCTTGCATCATCTGCAGCTCTCCAATGCTTTTATAGAAGTTAAACATGGGGGTGATAAACTCCTCGGATATCCCTGTGGAGAAAATAAAACAATGGATGAGGATATCCGTCATGCTTTATTTTTCTGAATCACTCTGAAAGTCTAATATTGAAAATATGAAAATGGCTGTCAGTTTCTGAGATTACCTCAGAAATTACCTCATCAACTTGGAACCTTGCCAAGGAAAACCAAAAACACAAGTTTTTACCAAGTTTGCATTGTGGCTGTCATTTAAAGTTAAATGAAGGTCCTTCCTTCTTTACTGGAATAAAGATGGCACGAGGTACATCCTATGCTGAGCCGTGGCACTGTAAACTTTCTCAGAGATGTCTGAAGCTCTGAGCTTCAGTAAATAAATATTGTCCTCACTTTCAGTAAAAGGTCTTAAAACATTTAGCTTCATTCTGTGGCCTTAGGGAGGCAGTAGTGCCTTTCTTTACAAAAATAGCGTGACAACTAACAGTTAGTGTAGCTCTATCTATCTATCTATCTTTCTGTCTGTCTGTCTGTCTATCTATCTGACTTTCCGTATCTCTCTGTCTGTCTGTCTGTCTGTTTAAGTTGTGCTAGTTAAGGCAACATCACTAAAATTAGTCCTGCACAATTAGAACACAAACTAACATTTGTTGGAAAAATGTGTGTTATTACTTTTCTACGTGATCAGATTCACAATTTTGCCTGGTGTACCATAAAAGAAATGAAAAAATCATTTAGACACATGTTAATGGAGGGACCTACTGTAAGACATGCAGTATAATGGAGCACAATGTAGACTTGGGGTGGGCTCTTAATACAGAACACACTTGAAAACACGTAGGAAAGCACTAACAACAACTCGGTACACTTTATCAGCCGCATAGCAACTCCCTGGGAACCACCCACAACACTCTTGCATCATGGAGGTGAGTTTTGTAGAGGCATGCCCTCACATTTTCTTCAGAAAATGTAAACATTTATTTACATTTCAATCTATCTTTCAGAGTAATTTTACACCTGCCTGAGTTTAGAGTCGGAACTATCCATATTCACTTTCTAAAACTTCCTCAGCATGCAATGGCAGATCAATGGGGGCCGAGACCTTATTGCTTTTCATTGGCATTGAGGTCAGTGCTGATTTGAATGTGGCCTCCAAACCTTATGCACAGCTCTGTTTTTCCACATTCAGTAGGATTCTAGGTAACAGCAGTTAATTTGAGGCCTGTCTTTGAAGAGCTTCCCTGTTTTGAATGAGGTCTTTGTCTTTATCATTATCATTGAAATAATAATCATACTTTGTTGGCTATGAGAGCTCTTTTCTGATGTAAAGCATTCAGTGTGAAGAGCCGTGAGGGTTTGGTTTACAGACCAGCCAATCAGGGCAGACCTCAGTGGGAGCTAACACATTGTAATTGACAAATTGATACTGTTGGGGCATAAAACCCATGACTTAAAAATGCAGCTTACCAAGATGCTAATATTAAGACTGCAAAAATAATTTTCAGTAGTTTTGTCATTTTTCCAGTAAAAGTGTCATCGTCAAAACTCAATACATTTAATTGAAAAGCTAAATTGCAAAAGTTATTGTGACTTTTTTTCTTCATATAGTCCATCTTGAATTTAGTCCTCATTATTTAGTTAGATTTATACTTAAAACAACAAAAAGAATTGCCAATGGGATAAGAAAAATCCAAATCAAATCACATTTGTTGCAGACAACAGCGTGAAAAATGGAAAAGGGTGGCATAATGACTCATGAATTATGTTTTATTGTCTTAAAACTTGATGTAACAAAAACATGATTTTAATCATATTTCAATCCACGATTTGGATCAGGACTGTAAAAATTGGATTTCTTGTGTTTTTCCCTGTTCAGACTATAAAAAACTGAACAGATTAAAATATATATATATATATAAATATTTGTTTGCTGCCTGTCTGAGCAAGAATAATGATTCCGAATGGTTTTACAAACACTCCCCCATCTTGGTTGGCCAAACAGATAGTCCTGCCCCAATCTCACGCCATTGGCTGAGCCAATGTTTCTGGATCGTTGGGATGCTCAAACAAAAAGCAATGTTTTGATAGCGCCACAAAGCCTCAGTGTTTAGACTTCAACCTACAAATCAATCTACAAATGGCTTATTTATGGCTATCTCTGCATATTACAGTAAGCTGGGATAAAAGCAAATATTTTAACATCGAACAAATGACATGATTCTCCTATAACCTTATGCAATTTTACTTCTCAAGAAAATGCATCTTGTTTTAACAGAAAACAAGACCAAAATACTGATTAAGAAAATGATTTCTTGCACTGAAAGAAAAACTGATTTGTGCTAGCCAGGAACTGTTAAAAAAACAGATTGAAGCACAATCACAAAAATGCCTGAATTCTGCATACATTACAGAAAACAGTCATTACCCCTGAGAGATGAAATGATCACAACATGCAGACTCCTTTCACAGTTTCATTCATCTCCCTTCAGATGAAAGGATAACCTTTGTCATAACTTTCCAAAAAAGGAGGAAGCAAAAAAAAAACCAAAACAAAACAACAAAAAAAAAAAAAAAAAAAAAAAAAAACAATTGACGCATCACAGAGGCTTCACGCCAGAGAAATGTCACAGGCGCTGAGAGGTAGGGAGTGGGACAATAGACCTCTCGATGTTTAGATAGAGAACAATAGTCTCTTTAGACAATGTCTCTCTCTCTCCCCCCGGCTGGCCTTTTGCGTGAATTTTCCTGAGCCCTCACTGTGGGGAAAAAGACTGACGGACTCAAACAATCTGTCTGTTTAGAAATATTACAAACTAACTGGACAAAGATGACAGCGGTCCATCTCTGCTTTTCAAATGCTAAGAAGCTGAATGTAAGGATATGTTCCAAATAGCATACTACCATACTACTCTTACCTTTGCAGCAACAGCCTATATAGTATGCATACTCTGCACTGTAAACCCCAATGCTCAAAATACTTAATTGTTTTGAGTAGGGGAAAATTTAATCAGACAAATTAGTTCAAATAAATGAACCTTGATAAGTGTTTAGATCTTTTTCTTTCTTTTGAGTTCACAAAACTGACACCTTTTAAATAACCTGAATTGTTTTATTGTTTTGAGTTTAATAAACTTGTCTCTTTATATTTACAGAAACTTAAATTTAACTGAAACTGGGCAGGGGATTTATTTTTCCCAGCATGCTTTGCATTGCACTCGAAATGGAGAGTAAATGTTAAAACCATTATGGTGAACAGTCGAGCTTGAGCTAAGGTTTGAGGACCAATACAATTTAAATAAGCAGATTTGGCTTTACTTATTGAATAACTGCATTGCTAATCAAAGCTTGGTATAACCAATTGGCATACATTCAGTTTGCTAACATAGCAATCACTGAACTAGCTAGTTTTTGCTAGCTTGTTTTAATAGGTTCTGTCTACTTGAAGGATTTAAGTTAAAATCTGATTAGTAAAATAATTTAGTTTAAATACTTAAGTATTATACTGAAGTATTTTTATTTTTTTTTGTATTTGTATGATTTTTTATGATTTGTACTCAAGTGCAATTTAAATGGAATACTTGTACTTTTACTTAATTACATTTCCAAAGAAAAAATTGTACTTTTTATCTATCTGTTCAACAGCATGGTTTGATAGCAAACCTCAGAAAAAAATTAACAAAACCAACAACATTACTAACTTTCTTCAAAGTTTATTTTGATTTTATTTTTTTAATCTTTCTCTATGTCTCAAGGGGCTGGGTGCTCTGACATCACAATTTGTGAGTGCCTTTTCCCATGCAACGAACATTGCGTGACTGTGGCAACGTTTTTGGAAAATAAAATTAGGTGGTTCATTACAAGTCTCAGGGCAGTTCCGGAATGAAATGTACACCGTGTGGCACTAAAAGCGAGTTACATGTTCTCCTGAACAGATGCGGTTTTTAAGGTTAATGTTCTATAGAGATTTAAATAAAAAATCCTACCTCTGTACCCTAAACCTTAAACCTAAACCTAACTGATAGTGTCATAAAAAGCAAATGTGACATGAAAAACACAATTTCTGAAGCAACCACGTCATTTTGTGGTGCTGCTATGACACTTTCAGCTTACGTGTTGACTTGAGTGCTCTTTAGGACTCGTACCTGATATTGCATATGCAACACTCTATCAGTTGAGCTTCCATGCAGTTTGATCACACTTAAACAAGCTTGTAAATGTAGTTCGCTTTGTAATGCAAATGTTAAAACGAGTCATGTGCTATAGTAAAAGTGTTTATATGTCATTAGATATAATTGTGTGAGGAACAGACTGAAAAGTAATTGTTTATGAACTGATAAACCGCTGTTCCCTATCTGGCACACACTCTACGTTGTGTCGATGTAGTGACACTAGGGGTCACTCTTGGGAGCCCGAGACACCTCTGGTCTTTGATAAAAGGCCAATGAAAATTGGCGAGTGGTATTTGCATGCCACTCCCCCGGACATACGGGTATAAAAGGAGCTGGTATGCAACCACTCATTCAGATTTTCTCTTCGGAGCTGAACGGTCATGCTCATTGAGCTGAATTCCTACTGTTCATTCACCTCTGCTGGATCTGACAGCGCATTTCAGCGGCTTCTCCCTCCTCTGCACTGGTGCACTGCAGAGAACTTCCCTGGGCGCTTCGGCAGAAAAAAGAGAGTATATTTTTCTCAAAAAGAGTATATTTCTCTAAAAGAGTGGCACACACGGAACGTCTTTTTAAAGATGCGTCTTTTTAAAGATGCCTTTCCGATTGTGTGTTATTCCTGGTTGCGGTCATTATCTCTCAACTTCGGATGGTCATGATCGCTGTCTTTCGTATCTGGGCGAGACCCACACGGAGGCAGCGTTCGTGAATGGTTCATGTTCTCACTGCGAGAACATGAACCATGGCAACGTTGCGGTCGCAGCTTGCTTTCGTAAGAAAGTCTACCCAACGCTCGTCTGCCCCAGTCGGGCTTCCGGATGAGTCTGCCGGCTTGTCTCATGCCGAGTCTGGCCTCTTGTTCGGAGCCCGCGAAGATGATGAGCTCTCGAGTGCAGCATTGGAGAGCGGGCCTGTGCAGTCGGACGCAGAAGCCTCAGCTGGGCTCCACCCTTCGGGGACGATTGCCCACTCACAGGCTGATGCAGAGATGATGGACATGCTTTCCCGGGCGGCCGCGAGCGTCGGGCTAAAATGTAACCCTCCGCTCTCCCCTGAACCCTCGTGGCTCGATGATTGGTTCCTGGGCTCGCGGCGCCGCTCAAAGCAGCCACGCCCTGCTCTAGTGCCTTTCTTCCTGGAAGTGCATGAGGAGCTGACGAAATCGTCGCCAAGTGTGTCCCCCTGCAGTGACTGCACCGGCTCCGCCGCAGCCCGCCCCTTCGGCCCGGCCCCGGCGTGGAGCCCACCACAGGAAGCAGACGCCACCCGTCTCACAGTCGGCCGCTAAGAACCCACGGAGGTTGTCAAAGCGCCCCTGAGACGGGCGACCCAGGGTCGAAGAAACCCACTCGTCTGGAGCTGGTAAGAAGACTATTCCTTCCCCCGGTGGAGGGCCGGGTGGAGAATCTTTTGTTGCCTTTTTGTTTGATTTTGCCACATGCCCAAGTGGCTGCAGTACCCAACAGTTCAGCAAAAGAGCGGTTTCCTTCTTCCCTGGGTCACATACCCAGTGTGCACGGTCGTCATCACGACTACCATCCACGGGTTTTTCCTTGCAGGATTGGCGCTCCAGCGGCGGTCTTCCCACCCCTGAGCACCCAGCTGTGGCACACAGCCGCTCCCGATGTGACAGTCTCCACGGGTCACGAGGACAGGCCTCTTCCCCGTCCCAGGCTGTTCCGGGGTTGGTCACAAGGAGCCAGGTACATGCTTCGATGTCCCTAGACTCAGCACGGCCACGATGTGGTGTGGCACCTCGAGCTCTGCCCCGCCATGAGGCCCCACCTGCCGGTACGTCCGACGACATTGTCCCCTTGGTCCTCCTTGCGCGGAACTTGGATGCGTGGCTTGCGCTTTCCAATCCGCCGCGATGGCTGGTCCGGACCGTCCAACTCGGCTACGCGATTCAGTTCGCCAGGCGCTTGCCCAGATTCAGCAGTATCCACTTCACCTCGGTGAAGGATGAAAACGCTGCTACCTTGCATGCGGAGATCGCTACCCTCTTACGGAAGGGCGCGATAGAACCTGTCCCTCCGGCCGAGATGAAGAAGGGGTTTTACAGCCCCTACTTCATCGTACCGAAAAAAGGCGGTGGGTTGTGGCCAATCTTGGACATGCGAGTACTGAACCGGGCTTTACACAGACTCCCGTTCAAGATGCTGACGCAAAAATGCATTCTGGCGAGCGTCCAGCATCAAGATTGGTTCGTGGTGGTAGACCTGAAGGATGCGTACTTCCACGTCTCGATTCTACTTCGACACAGACCCTTCCTGCGGTTTGCATTCGAGGGTCAGGCGTATCAGTACAAGGTCCTCCCTTTCGGCCTGTCTTGTCTCCTCGCATCTTCACGAAGGTCGCAGAGGCAGCCCTTGCCCCATTAAGGGAAGTGGGCATTCGCATTCTCAACTATCTCGATGACTGGCTAATCCTAGCTCACTCTCGGGACATGTTGTGCACACACAGGGACTTGGTGCTCTCATACCTCAGCCGACTAGGGCTTCGGGTCAACTGGGAAAAGAGCAAGTTCCTCCCGGTTCAGAGCATCTCTTTCCTCGGTTTGGAGTTGGACTCAGTCTCTTTGACAGCGCGCCTCATGAATGAGCATGCCCAGTCGGTGCTGGCCTGTTTGAAGGCATTCAAACATAAAACAGCGGCTCCACTGAAACATTTTCAGAGGCTCCTGGGGCATATGGCATCCTCAGCGGTAGCCACCCCGCTCGGGTTGATGCATATGAGACCGCTTCAGCACTGGCTTCAGACTCGAGTCCCGAGATGGGCATGGCACCACGGGACACATCACGTGGTCATCACGCCGGTCTGTCATCGTCTTTTCAGCCCTTGGACTGACCTCTCGTTTCTACGGGCAGGTGCAATTCTACTCGCCCTGCAGAGGTTTCGGCCGTTGATCCAGGGCAAGCACGTGTTAGTTCAGACAGACAATACAGCAACGGTAGCATATGTCAACCGCCAAGGCGGTCTGTGCTCTCATTGTATGTCACAACTCGCCCGCCGTCTCCTCCTCTGGAGCCAGCAGCACTTCAAGTCGCTGCGAGCCACTCACATCCCGGGCAACCTCAACACTACAGTGGACGTGCTGTCATGGCAGGTTACCCTCAGGGGAGAGTGGAGACTCCACCCTCAGGTGGTCCAGCTGATTTGGAGTCAATTCAGACAGGCACAGGTGGACCTGTTCGGCTCCCAAGAATCCTCCCACTGCCCACTCTGGTATGCCCTGACCGAGGCCCCCCTTGGCATAGACGCACTGGCACACAGCTGGCCCCCTAGCCTGCACAAATATGCATTTCCCCAGTGAGCATACTTGCACAGACTCTGTGCAAGGTCAGGGAGGATGAGGAGCAGGTCATTCTGGTAGCACCCTACTGGCCCACCCAGACGTGGTTCTCGGACCCCCCTGGTGAATTCCCCTGAGGAAGGACCTTCTTTCTTAGGGACGGGGCACCATCTGGCACCCGCGACCAGACCTCTGGAATCTCCATGTCTGGCCCCTGGATGGGACGTGGAACACCTCAGCAGTCTACCACCCGCAGTGGTAGACATGATCACTCAGGCTAGGGCCCCCTCTAAGAGGCACCTGTATGCCTTTAAGGGGCGTCTGTTCGCTAAGTGGTGTTCTTCCCGATGGGAAGACCCCCAGAGATATGCAGTTGGATCAGTGCTTTCCTTCCTGCAGGAGAGGTTGGAAGGGCGGCTGTCCCCTTCCACCTTGAAGGTGTACGTTGCCGCCATAGCAGCACACCACGACACAGTTGACGGTAAGTCTTAGGGAAGCACGACCTGATCATCAGGTTCCTGAGAGGTGCCAGGAGTCTGCATCCCTCCAGACCACACCTTGTTCCCTCATGGGACCTCTCTGTAGTTCTTCAGGGTCTATAGGGAGCCCCCTTTGAGCCTTTGCAGTCAGTTGAGCTTAAGGCACTCTCCTTGAAGACTGCCCTCCTGACTGCACTCACTTCCATCAAGAGGGTAGGAGACCTGCAAGCATTCTATGTCAGTGAAACGTGCCTGGAGTTCAGTCCGGGCTACTCTCATGTGATCCTGAGACCCCGACCGGGCTATGTGCCCAAGGTTCCCACGACCCCTTTTTGGGATCAGGTGGTGAACCTGCGAGCACTGTCTCAGGAGGAGGCATACCCAGCCCTGTCGTTGCTGTGTCCGGTGCACGCTTCACGCATCTATTTGGATCGCACGCAGAGCTTTAGGATCTCTGAGCAGCCCTTTGTCTGCTTTTGTGCACAGCGGAAAGGAAGCACTGTCTCCAAGCAGAGGATCGCCCACTGGCTTATTGACGCCATAGCTATGGCATATCACGCCCAGGACATGCCGCCCCCGGTAGGGCTACGAGCCATTCTACCAGGGGTGTAGCGGCCTCCTGGGCCCTGGTAAGGGTGCCTCTCTAACAGACATTTGCAGAGCAGCAGGCTGGGCAACACCCAACACCTTTGCAAGGTTCTACAACCTCCGGGTGGAACCGATTTCATCCCAGGTAGTGGCATGCAATACAAGCGGATAAGCCTGGGATAGCCGGCCGGGTGTATCGCTTGCACATAGCGCCTTTCACCTCTTCTGAGCTGAAGACGTGCGCCATTAATTCCCAGTAGTGTTTACAAACTATGTTCCTTTGTTGACTTCCTCCGAGCCCTGTGGCAGTCGAGTTTTCAGAGAGACTCGCTGCCGGCCCAGTACACGTGCTAACCAAGAACCCCTGTTCTGGGGTAGGTGCTCCGCATGTGGCGGTTCCCTGTAAGGTAACCCCATGCGATAGATATCTTCCACTAATTAGTTTTCCTGTTGGCAAACTGCATCTTCCTTGGGCAGAGCCCCTCTGCCCCAGTCTCCATATTTGTAGTAACTCCTCCCCCATTGGGTAGGATCTACCTTGAGACTCTCCACATGGTCGTCAAGACCATGTGATGTATTTTTCCATTTAAATATCCCCCCCTCTCTTTGGGCGAGGTGTGGTCTCCGCGTTGTCCTCCCCTTGGGAGGGACACACCCCAACTAGACCTGGTGGCCCAGTCGGATAATCCTCCTTCTTTTTTAGGGATTGGAAAAAAAGAAGGGGAAAAGAGGCCACGACTGGGTTAGCTTGTCTCTATCTTTTGGGTAGTCGAGTTGTCCCCAAAGGGCCGTTCGACACTCATAACTATGTTGGGGGAGGTTACATGTCGGCCTGGTGTGCAGGCTACGAGGCACACAGTGGTCTGCCTGTCACACTCTGCCAGTTCACTTAACACAGTTCAGCCAGTTGTGGCATTTCGTATAGGGACCCTTAGTGTCACTACATCGACACAACGTCGAGTGAGTGACAGATAGGGAACGTCCTGGTTACTTGCATAACCTCCGTTCCCTGATGGAGGGAACGAGACGTTGTGTCCCTCCTGCCACAACGCTGAACTACCCGCTGAAATGGCCGGACCTTGTCTCAGCTCCTCAGCATAAAGTCTGAATGAGTGGTTGCATACCAGCTCCTTTTATACCCGTATGTCCGGGGGAGTGGCATGCAAATACCACTCGCCAATAAGTTAAATGCCATCAAAAAGTGTGAGTTAGCTTACTATTTCAAGATAAAAGCAATTAACACAAATGTGTAGACCAAATTAAAATCAGAAAGTTCTATCAACTTAAACTTGGGAGTTTATTAACTTTTAAATTTTGATCTAACTGGTTGCCTCAAATTTTTGGAGTTCTGCTAACTTATTAGGGTTTACAGTGTGCACAGTATGCACATTTTCTGATTAATATGGAATATTGGCCACTTCCTATTCTTAAAGAATGCAATATATACTGCACAGTACCCAGTTAATACCAGGTTTCTTAAAGATGAAGTGTGTAATATCTGCACCACCAGCGCTACCAAATGGAATTGCGAAAATACACATAGTTTTTTAACAGCCTACTGAATACCCCCCCAACCTCCCCCTCTCATCCCCCTCTCGTCATCTGTTGATCGAACAAACAGATAGTCCCGCCCCCAACTCATGGTATTTGTTGAGTCATTGTTCTTGTGTAGGGCTGGAAGGGTTGCTAAAAAAACAAACAGAGGAATTTTTATAGCGCCACAGAGACACAGTGTTTACAGTTTTTTTTTTTTTTTAATCAACCTACAAATAGCTTAGAGTTTTCTCTGGATGTTAAGCTGGGATAGGAGAAAGTATCTGAAAACTGAAAAAGCTACACACTTCAGATTTAACTATATTGTAAAAAAATTATGTAAAAATGCTACAGTAAATAAAAACTGCTAATTATTTTGGCTTAACGAAACCAACATAATGTTATTCTAAAAACTTTGTTCAGGGTTTTTTCAAAATCCCTAAACCAAAACCAAAATTTCTAACACTAACTCCTCCTAGAGCTTTCGAGTTTCACAGTCCAAGTTTTCACATCCTTTGATGACACAGGGTGCACACTGCTATTTTTCTAAAACCCCGTCGACTACCTGCCTGCTCTAAATACTGGATAATTTGATGCACATGCTGTGTGCATATTATTACGTTGTATTTTCTGTTTATTGATATATTGTAAATAAATTAGTTGTAAAATAAAATAATTATTGTTCTTTTGCATCTATTAATTAATAAAATAAAAAAAAGATATCCACCTCAGATTTTTCAGGCTGTTCTCTGACCGTCTGCTCCCGCCTTTAACTTATAAATTTAATCCTGTGCCGCAAGAAATCGAATTGGGTCTCGCGGGTCCTGTGGGAGTTCCACGGGAATGCAGACCTCTACTTCAGACTGTTCTGAAATATTGTACTATGACCTCAAAATGTTTGTACTTATGGTTTTCACACAGTGGATGATTAAAAATGGGGAAAATCCCAATGACTTACATTGACAGAATGTTCCATTGGGCCAACAGAATGATCGTTAATTCAAACTCTGTCAAAAATTCAAATGTAAACAAACCCACAAAAGGCATTTAATCTGCTTTAAAGGTGCTGTAAGTGATTTTAGCGTTCTGAAGCTTTCACGTGACTGAGCTGTTGAATTAGCCACGCCCCCTCATTCCAAAACCCCGACCTCCAAAGATAATTTTGAGACGAAAACGAGCAAAAAAGCAGCATTGTTGGTTCCTGTGGCTGTCAAATTCAACAGTGGCACATTAGCACCCTCAGCTGACAAACATTATGAATCATGGCCTCAGTCATCCGCTTCAAATACAACACTATGAGAACGAGCAAAATAATTGACAGATGAAAAGCGTCAATGCCCGTGGTCCGTGGACACATTTTTGTTTGCTGTTTACACAGTCTACAGCTGTCACAGAGACCGGTGAGATATCTCATGACTCTTATTTCATTAATATCTTTAAGGGAGTAGGACATTTTTTTGCATACTTTCCATGAACAAATCGCTTACAGCACCTTTAAATGACTCTCTCCTGCTCTCTCTTTGTCTCTCTATCTAGCTATCTGTCTATCTGTCTATCTGACATTTTAACTGAATATCTATGTGACAGTCTGTCTGACTATATCCAGCTAGTTGGCTGTTTGTCTTACTGCAATGTCTGTTTATCCAACAAACTTCAAACTTTTAAAACTAGCTTAAACAATCAGACAAGGTTTCATCAAAGCTTGTCTTGATAGACTTTACAGATCTAGATGGTTAACTGGTACCTAACCATGTATGGTGAAACAAATTTATTTAACAAGACAATACATGTCATTTTATGGTAAAATACTGTAAAAAAAAATGTTTTTAGAGGTTAACTGTATTATTTACCTTATAGTTAGTGGTAAAAATGTATATTATGGGTAACAAGACAATATATGTTTTTATGGTAAACTACTGTTAGAATTATGGTGAAAAACAATAATTGAGTGTTTAGACCATACATTTAGCAGTGTAGCTTTACCTGAAAGCATCCCTTGGTCAACCAGCTTCATCAGAAAGAGCATGTTAAACAGCAAAACAGCATTTTTTGCTGATGAACAACATGGCTGCCAGTTAGACTGGCACCAGACCAGTACTAATTAGTATGAACCAACCAAAGCTGTTTTTTTGTTTGTTTTTTTTTTCCGCATCAGTAAAATTTATGTTATGGATTATATACACGTAGAGCCCATGCTATATGAGTGCTTTCCTCTTTGTACAGCTCCTGGCAATCAGCCTGTGCTTAGACTTCTGTGAAACTGAAACCAGTTGGTGTAATGTACACCGCTCAAGATGGCAAATTTCCTGTTGTTATTTAGGGCAGACAGATGCATTGTTAATGTTAGTTAGGCCTTCCAGTAGAACAATGGTTGATGAGCTCTATGAACTTTGTTCTGGCCTTTAACCTCAGAGGGCCTCAACAGGTACACTTTATAAGCCAAATAAACCAAAAAGGTCCTCCACAAACTGTTGCCACAATGTTGAAACCACACAGTTCTCTAGAATGACATTGTATGCCGTAGCGGTAGGATTTGCATGATTACATGCTTGGTTTTATGTTTGTAATGGGTGTAGCTGAAATCACCAAACTCATTAATTAGAAGGGAGTGTCCACTAGAATATTAGTTTGAAACCCAAACAAAGGAGAAACCAAATAAAATTCTCCACAAAGGTTTCAAAGCCTGAGTCATGTTTCCTCTGAAAACTCCAAAGATTACAAAACCAGAAGTCAGCTAAAGGTCATGTATTATCTTGTAAAATTATTCTGTACTCCTCTGGACAAGTGAATTAACTCACCACTCTTTCTAATCCTGTCCTCTAGCACCTCTGTGTGTCCGTGAGGCAGTTTCTTGGTAAAGACCTGAGCTGAGCGGAGGAACATTGCCTCTACGGCAGAACCTTTCAATAAAGCGATCTGATCTTCATGATCCAGAGACTGAAAACCTGCTCAGAGAACAAAAAGCTGACAAATCCATTTGCTTGGAACTGTTGGAAATTTTACAACTTTTACTTAGAATGTATTGTTACACAAAGAGTGTGATATGACCTTTTCTTGAATTATGTTATCTTAAATTTTTATAAAAAATAGCTGCTCTTTAATGTAGCAGTATTGGAACAGTATTCTGACCTGGTATCGTTTTTGTGAACTCAACGAGCACCTGGACATGACTAGTTGCCATCTCTGTTAGTAGAAGGAAGTTTTCCTCTTCATTGAACTGCTCTTGTAGCTGCAGAGAAAGAAGTAAAAGGAAAAATCCATTTCAGCATGCAAATAAGGCATTTTTTATAACACTGGGGTGGTGATAACTGAGGTTACATAACAATAATTTAACTGATAAAAACAAGCAAAACTGTTTTTTTGATTTTAACAGTAGCACTGTTCTGTGCATTAAATAATCCATAGAAGAAGGTGATACTTGCTTTATGTCTAAAATGAGATACAAAGCAGAAACTATATATATAGTGAACTATAGAATAGATATTTGATAACTTTGGGAAATTCCAAAGGACATCGGAAGACATACCAGTTTTTTAGCCATATCTTGAGGGATGCGATGTTTATTGTAAGCATCAACAATGTAACTTATTAAAGCCTGCTGGTCTCGACTCAGTTCTATGTTTTCCTAAAATGAGAAAAATAGGGGGTGGGGGGGGGGAGGGGGGGTGGAATTGTTTTTCTGTTTGTCATGTGGATCATTGGGAACACAGTAATCCAGCTATGCATACTGGAAGAAAGATTGGTGCCATTTTTTAATTACAAGCAAACTTTTGACCCCATAAAGATCTTACACATCAATTTTACAATCCTTCAGCATAATATGATCCTTAAGAAGTAATAGTATATGTGAGCAAAAGTGAGAATAAGACCTTATTGCCTTGGCGAAGCGAATCATTGTGGTTGCCCTTGAACCTTTTAATAGCACTTCAATAAAAGTTTTCAAAGAACACCCTTAACTATAGTTTGAAATTATACCTGAATAGTTATACTGTAACAACAATGGTGGCACAAAAAAGATGTCATAAAATGCTGGCAAAAAAGGTGCCACAAGCTGGAATCTGGTCACAACACAAACACTAATTTTTTACAGTGTTTGTTACAGTAAACCATTTTTCAAGGAGTATATACAGTATACTGTATAATGTATATTATTATTATTATTATTATTATTATTATTATTTATTTTTTTCAAATGAAATTTTAATAATAGCCTAGGTCATTTATGCCCTAAAAATGTATAGGATAGAGGGAAATAAAACTGGGTTTTTCTAAAACAATTACCTCAGCTAATTAAGCCAGCTGTTATTCACTGATTTCACTATAATATAATAACTCAATCAGACATCACCAGTGGTCTTACCTTGGATGGTCTAGTGGTAGATACAACCTGTTTCACATCTCTGCTATCACTAACATCATCTCCTATACTTTCGTCAGATGAGGCTTTTGTATTTTTCCTCAGCCGTTTGGATTTGCACTGGATTTCCGTTAACAAGCCTGGCAGTACAAATACAACATAGGTACAACTTAAATGAAATTTGATTACACACACGGTGCATTTGCCTATTTTCTCAAATTCCACAGTGTACTGTATGTCCAATGTAAGCAGTCCCAGGTCAGATTGTGTTATTGGTTTAATTTTTTGTTGTTGTTATTAGAAAATACTTATATTTTAATTTATATGCAATCAGTTGGTTTTTCTTCAAGATTTAGTGCACAATATCAGGAAAGAAAAAAACATAAGCCTTGGAAACAGTCTCCATGGAGATTATGATTTCAAGCTCTACACTTCCTATAGCGCCATCTAGTGCTCTGCGCATACATCGAGCACAAGGAAGTGTAATTGAGCTTGAAATCATGATCATGCCAAGAGACTGCAGTGGCAAGATGTGAAAAATGAGTTACGTTTTGGTCTGTTCTCACCTAAAACCAACTGGATCACTTCAGAATACATTGATTAAACCACTGGAGTCATATGGATTACTTTTATGCTGCCTTTATCTCCTTTTTGGAGCTTCAAAGGCCCTGGTCACCATTCACTTGCAATTTATGGATCTACAGAGCTGAGATATTCTTCTAAATATCTCTGTTCGTGTTCATCAGAAGAAAGAAAGTCATACACATTTGGGATGACATGAGGGTGAGTAAATGATGAGAGAATTTTCATCAACTATCCCTTTAATAAGTGCCAAGAGCTTAGAAAATACAGCCATTTCTTAGATACAGTGATATTTAATCTCTGTTTAACTCAAACCTTATTTAATTGTTTTCCAAACAGAAAAAAATTACCATTATTGATGCTCTCTCTTTTAAAAATGTTGCTTTTGACCATGTTACACTCTGCAGAAAAGTTAGAAGCTTTTGATTAAAAACTGCTTGACATGCTGTCTTACAGCTGAATGCCAAACGTTAGCAACTGAATTCATGTGCTTGACTTTGAACTTGATGCAGTGGTTGAACAGCAAGTTTTACAATGTTGACAGCGCACTTACATTCCGCAAGCATGCCCATTTCTTTGCACTTCCTGAGTCGACACTCTTGGCATTTCCTGCGCATGTACATGTCCATCTCACAGTTTCCTCCGTTCTTACACTTATATACAGCATTCTTTGTGATACTTCTTCTGAAGAAACCTGCAAGACATAGTATACAGAAATGAGCAACTAAAACGTTCTATATGCCAACTCATAAATACTACTAAATTCAATTTTTATGAGTATTTTTTACAAGTCCCCCCACCCCCCAACAACCCTCCTCCCACTAACATTTATATGACATTTTCAAATGGAATGTGGATGAGAGGGCAAGAATTGCCATACAAGAAGGCAAACTGAAGAAGTGTCATAATTCTCCTAAGAGCAGAACAGCAGTGGCTTAGGAGGGTAAGCTGAGCAGGAATGTGACATAAATTCATATTTTGAATAATTTTCTCTATTACCTCCTCCTTCTTTTTTCATGAGAAAACAATTTTCTTAATCAGAATTCTGTCTCGTTTCCAGTAAAAATATACAAACATCCTTAAAACAAGATACATTGACTTGAGAAGAAACATTACGTCTTGCTTTCGACAAAAACTCACATTAGTATCAAAATTCGGTAAGATTTATGCTTAATAAAAGAAAAAACTTTTTTCTGATGGGGTGAAAAAAGAAAATCTAAATTAACTGTCTTACCTCATTGGCAAATAGTTTTCTCTAGACCAAAAGAAGAAATAAAAAAAATAAATAAAAAATAATTAAGAACATTGTTTTTTTTTGTTTTTTTTTTTGCAGTGTAAAAATTGTAGTGCAACAGACAGCAGCACTGCAAATCTTGGTGTAAAACTATTAGGAGAAACAATAAGGCTGCTTTGTAAACAAAGTCCAAGGAATACGTTCATTGCAGCCAAGTGTATGTAACGGATTGTGTAATGTTTAAGACATTACGGTCTGTTCCGTAATACAGATACTCTTGGATACTCGATTTTCCGTTCTAAGCAGCAGAAAAACATGTGCAGTTGTTTTTGGAACAGGTAATTATTCTAGCATGAACCGATGAGCACAATGACACACATTAACTTTGCATGGTGCCGTGTGGGTATGGTTGCCTGCATCATTATTCAGCAGAAAGCTGAGAGGGAACCCAATCCAGACTGAGCGTGAAGGAGCACCAAACCCAGCCAAGCCTGTGGGACTCGGGACACATAGCCCAGCATCTGTCCTTTGGGCATTGTCCATGCACAGGTGGAATTACACTTGTAGTCATTCACCCAATGATTTTCCAAAGAGCTAAAATTGGTGCATGGGGTTCCATGACATTTATTACGTCTTTCATAAACTGTAGCCATATTTACGCTGTGAGACCAGGCCCACTGTGAAATTATAGAAAGTTCAAGTGTTCTCCAAGAGGTCACGGTGCAACAGAAATTCTGTTTCAGTTAAGTTATATTTGTTTACAGTATGTTTGGGACTGTGGTCCTACTGTACTTCTGTACTAGGGATAGTTCACCCAAAAATGCTGACATTATCAGTGGGAAAAAGTTGTAAGAGATGATACAAATTAGAAATCTTAAATTATTTTAAAAAAAGTTTAAAAGTCACATTTAATATTCATAGAAATGTAAACTGTGTCTATGCTGGTTTCATACATTTCTGATTTTTGTTTCATAGCATATTCAAAAACAACAACAACTACAAAAAATATATTTAATTATTTTAAAATGTCATGTGGTTTTACCATTAAGTAAAATATATTAAAATACTTTCCTTGCACTTACATGAGAGTGTACATAACTTAATCATTAAGTTTAAAAAAGTTTTTAAACATTTTTCAAGGTGAAATATAAATAAATCTGTTACAAATATCGTAAATTTCAAAGTCAGTCAAGTTTTCTCAGCGTTATTCCATATGATCAGAACAAAATGTGCCATTTCATAAAAATGTGAAAATATTCAAAATACCTATTTCTTTCTTTCTTTCTTTTTTTTTTTTTAACTCACACTTGAGGATCTAAAGGAGTCCTCTCTGGGATTTTTTATTGTTTTGTTTTTTTCACATAAAACATTGCTTATTTCCAAACAAGCTTATAACACTGTTTATATTCACTGCTTTTTTTAATAATAATAATAATAATAATAATAATAATAATAATAATAAAATAATATTAAAAGATTATTCTGCACTAGTTATGCCAAAAAAATATTTTCAAGAATTTCCTCTTTTATTTACTGTCTCCAGGTGATTTCACCACATTTAATGTTTTACTTTAAGCCTCAGAAAAATATATTAAAATTACTTCAAACTCAGAAATTAAAAACATGTTCATCATAGAAAAGGTGTTTTGAAGAAAATGTATTGTATATGTGTGAACTGCATTTTTTATGTAATTTTTAAATAACTTAATAGATCCAGGGGGAAAATTTGCCTCATGCCATTGACCCCTATATTACTTTCTTTTTTCCATATAATAAAAGTGAATTTTTTTTTGGAAGAAGAAAGAAAAACACACTGGTTTGTTACAATATGTAATGAAGGCAGATTTTTAATTTTTGGGTGAACCATCACTTTAACAAGCAATGCTACACCAGCTAGACTGGCACTACTAATCAGCATAAACCAGTCTGGACCAGCATGCAATTCATGCATAAAATATATTGTAAAATTACAAAGCTACATTTGGGCTTATTATAGCAAACTCAAAACTTAACATGTAGGTAGGTAGTCCAAAAATACCTTCTTTGTTTCTATTAATGGCAACAAAAAACTTAAAGTTTGGGATTCACCTTTACAGCCCTCACATGTGAGAGCATTGTAGTGATACCCTGAGGCCTTATCTCCACACACCACACACAGTTCCTCGCCTTTGCTCCTTCCTGAGTGGGCAGCATGTCTGGACCTTTTGCACACAGTTGGGACGATGGGGAAAGACTCTTCCATTTCATTATCATAGCCACCCTCCATCGGTCCTTTCCTCATCTCAAACACTGTGGATGGAGAGTACCACTCCTCCCCACTGTATTGTGGGTAGCAGTGCTGACTGGAGTAGTATGGTGGTGATGATATGGATGGCTCCACAGAGGTGCACTGCATGCTAGGATAGCTGGTGAAGGGCAGGACCTCCTGGTCCTGAAGCAAAGGACTGTTTTGTTCTGCCAGAATATCTAAGGAGAAGATGGCAGGAGTGAGTGATGGTTGTTGGTTTATAGCTGTCATGGATACGCAAAGTTCAAGTTCACTCATTTAGCTGTGCACAGAGCACCTATAGCTAAAAGCTATGCCAACATGACAGTTAGTGAAACGACAACACAGTGAGGTACTGTTACCTTGCAGCTGCCAATAGAGTTATCGAGATTTCAGTGATCACCTATATCTTTTACCTAATCATTAAATGCCATCTAGAAGCATGGCCATAATCCATCTAACTAGTAGCCGTAGACTTCTATCTGATTTTAATCTCAGAAATATGCCTGCCCTCTCGAATACAGGAGTCCAACATACCCAGAAATACTGTATAACAAGAAATCATTAACCATAGACTCTTTGGAATTACACAATAGTGCTGTCTATGAATTGGTTTCTTATTTGATAGGTGGGTTTTGTTCATTTTTCTCACAGTTTGACAGCTGAACGTGCTTTGTTTAGTTTGTGGGTTGTAGGCTTAAAAACATCCATACAAAAAGAAAAGCTTTGTACACTGAATTTGGCTTTAATCCTTAAATAACTTTAATCTTTAGGTACATTATATTTACTCTTTTGGAAGATGCTTTAATATAAAGCAATATACTGAAGAGTGCATTCAAGCTACACATTTTAGCGAAATATCCATTTCCTGGGAGTGGAAACCACAACCATGGCATTACTAGCACAATGCTCTACGAGTTGAGCTACAGGTCTTTTAGTTTTTTTGTTTTGGATTTTTTTACATGTTAGTAGCAATTACAAAAAGACAATTCAGTCAAAATGAAGTCCATTTGCTACCAATGATATAACTGTTTCATAACTGGGAAAGACTGATTGAAATGCCATTGGCAAGTAAATACATTCAAAGTTTAAAAAAGAAAAGTCTGAAAGTCTGGACTATATCTACACCGTTCACCAATGGCACTTCCACTAAATTGCTCTGCACCAATTCTTCAGTAACACATATGTTCATATGTAAATTTAATTTGTTTGTACATTCCTTTTCAAAGCAGCTTTACAAAGAATAGTTCAAAGATGACAGTGTCAAAGAAAAACTCCATAAGATTCTTCCCCTATTGTTCCAGGATTATGAAATGGTACTGACCTGGAGCCTTCCCCTGCACCATGGCCATGTCGGTGTGCCCCAGTAAGGGAACCGATGATCTACAGCTGTATTGATTTCTAACCATCCGACTGTGTTGCTTCAACTCCTCGAAATTACTCCCTGTGTCTATGTGGGCGAAACCCCTTTTCACAAAATATTACTCTTTTAGAACACCTTCATACTTGGTTCAAAAGCGTTAGTGGGAACAAAGGTTGGTGCAGTTGTTCATTAACCTGACAGTCACAGTTCCAGTCTCATTACAGGTACGATGGATCTACCTTTAGAAATGTCATCTAGTGCAAAATATGCTGACGTGTGGTTGTAAATTTAAAGGTAACAGTCTCACCTTAAATGCTAATAAGAGAACTCTTAATTAGTAACATCAGATAGTAAGATCACATATACTCACCAAAAAAGTGTAAGCTCTCTGATAGGGGGAACCCATCACTGGGTGGGATCTGTAAAGGTCCCACCACATTGACGTCATGGCCGACCCACTCATTCATTCAGAACCCTGTGTGTTGATCTTGGCACTCAGAACAGAATATGACTTGATCCCTCAGTCCAGAATGGAAATGATGGAGTTTCTTTAACACAATAACAAAATATTATAGGGGCAGTGATTTCTTAACTTACAGGTGCAGGCAGTTTTATGACAAATAAAATGTATCAAATGAGCTTTTGACGCAATATAGTAAAACACGTCACTTAAATTGTTACCCTCTGATTTAGGTCAAGATAAATGTCTGGAATCAATTTAAAAGCTACATTTTGTATTATAGAACAGTGGCATCATTCAAATTGAATTGAGATTTCCTTGCTTTTATTTGAGACCATGCGAAAAACCTGTGTCAATGTCATGTTGAACGAATCACACTGTAAAATTATTAATAAGTCTCTCATATAATTACAGAGAGTAGTGTTGTACATAATATTCTTTCATATTATTGTGATTTTTTTCCCCCAACTGGAAAGTTACCCAGTATAATGAACAAATGACAACAGTGGCCTTTGCCCCATTTCCAGCTCTGGTCATTTTGTTCACCACATCTGAAACTGGCTTTGAATTTCATAATAGCTGCCATTATATGTCGATCCAATTCAAGGACCCATGAAATCAAATGAGTTTTGTTGCTTTTAGTTTATGTCTATTAGCTTCTTTAGACCATCTTTATGCTTATGTACCCCTAAAAGTTAGCTAAATTAAATAACCTTTTAGCAAATATATGCATTTAAAATGTACACTCTTTCTCTTTTAGGAAAATATACCAAAATATTAATGACTCATCCTGCACTCAGGGGCATATACAGATTTTTGTCCAATAAAATTCTCTCTAGAATGAGAATGTTCACACCCCCCAGTGCCACCTGGAAATGAGTAGCAATAGACCTGTCCTATTTCAATAGGAACTCATTGAGCCATTTCATGGGGTCTTTCAATTGGATTTTCACTTAAATTTTCATTTTTATTCCATTTATCATTACTAATTACTAAACCGCCTACCTTGTTCTGTTGGACTGTAAAAACTGTGACAATAATCTCAGATTAGAGAAATGTATCAATATATTTACACTCATCACTCTGTAGTTTGAGTTTCCAAAACTTCTTTTAATGCTTATGCTTGTCTTCTGAGAGGTGTGGAGAGGGCATGACAGCATCAGTTTTTGTTTGCCTGTGTGCCAATTGTGGCTGAATGGAAATCTAATATTAGCTTACAGTTCAGACATTTAACCACACTGGGACTTGAAATTAAGTTTTAATTGTTTTAATTCACAGCACTATGAAATAAGGTTTTAATTGCTTTACAGTACTATTACTCTCAGAAACCAAAAACTATAGACATATTAAACTCATCCAGGATGAAAAACATGGTGCATGTGGACGTATTTTTGGTAACATGAGATTTGAAGCTACATCCATTCTCGCCATGCAGTGGGAATAGTAATGTGATTCCTCACATTAAAATACTCATGCAAGTATTGTTTAAATTTAGTACAGCCTTCCATTAATGAATGCTGTGTGTCTAAATCATTGTTAATAAATCATAATTTACAAAAAAGAAATGTATTTTTAATCATATGTAATCATGCATTTCTGAAACAAAATACTCAAAGGTTCTTAATAATATACTAATATCAGCATGACTGCTTACATTCATTTGAAACCAAAGCAATTTAGGAAACTGTTAAGTATACCGATGGAAAGACATCAGCAAACCCAACAATGCCCTTTTTCTATCAACCATGCTGTTCTATTAAGTTCTCACATTACTTATAGATAACATGAGAGGAAACCCTTGTTCTTTTTAAGCCAGGTCACAGCACTGTGATTTAAGATATTTGGGCAAGGGCAAATTCATTGACCTGAATTACAGTGACACAAACTACTATGGCACCAGGCCTCAACCATACACGATATACTTTGTCAAAACAACCAAAAGACTTTCCTATGGGTTCACATACTAGTCCACGTGGAGGGTCTCCATAAAACAGTGCCATTTCAGGTCAATAAATTGCCATCTACACAACCCACCCCCGACCACCAAGTAATAGTATGGTATTATGGTTGATTTATCTTGAAGTAAAATATCAGAAAGGGTATTTTCTTACCTTTTGCTTTACTAGAGATGCTGTGTTCTTTCTAGCTTTGTCACAATATTCGAAACCATCAGTATTTGGGAAAAGGCATCTAGCTGTTTCTGTCTAGCGACTAGACAGTTCTCTGAGTGGATGGGGTCATGGGGAAAAGGGACAGTGGTTATTAATTAAACTATCTATCTGTTTCTCCTCATGAGTACTAGCAGTTCCTCCCTCCCTCTCCCATCAGCTCCAAACTTTGGCTGACAGGCCTGCAAATGCAGCATTGCCTCCTTAATAGGGGGAGATAACCAGTACTGCACACCCTTCTTCCCAACGCATTCCCCACAGACACACACACATACACTCATTCTCATGTAAACACAATTATTACTGGATGAGAATAACGTGCTTGCCTCTCATGCAATTTCAAACTTGTTTGGACAGAAATACATCAGCCCTATTTCGGTTTGTTACTGATAACTGATACTCATCTTTATAGATGAGCGTGATAGATCAAAAAGAGGATCCCTGATTATTTCCATGAAAATTTGTCATAAATGATTCATTTGGTCATCATACAATGGGAGTGTATGGAACGGAAAGGAACTTGTCTGATAACTAATCACTGCGACTTGTGGCAGTGGCTCATGATTTTATAAAAGGGCACGATGACACCTTTTGCAACATGCTTTAAGAAATGCATGCTGATACTAATGTAATTTACATGAAATAGCAAACAAACAAGTTAAACGACTGGATTTAATTTTGTTATATTTTTGTTTACAGTTTAATTTGGGTTTCAAACTTTGAGATTAGGATAGATATAACATGTCAGATATTTAAGTCTTCTCTAAATAAACCTAAATAAATATATTTGCAAAACTTGTTTCTGAAGTAGCTTTGTTATCACAATATCACCACAATACAGTTGCAAAATGGAATTAATTATGCATCGCATGACTCTATTTATTTGAGTCACACCCCACTTGTGAGATGTAATTTTCCCAAAATGTGATGAAGACCAGTGTCTCGGTATAATTGCGAATGGATCTAAAAACAAGCTCTTAATGATTTACCGGCTGTTGCTCCATCCAGAGAGGGCCCTTCTGAGTCAACAGACAGTACTCTGAAATAAACAAAACCTTTGCCATAGGCTGCCGGCTGTTTGTGGAGCAGTCATTCCAAGCATGGAGGGTGGGGGTGTACGGATGGCCTTGTGAGAAGGACACGTTCAAGGCCCTATTGAAAATCTCTAACGCCACCATCAAGTACTTCAGCTATTCTATGAGTCACGCTGCACTCGGATGGGGTCGTTTTTACAAAAGTTCACTTTTGCAGATTGAAGTTTATTCTTATTAAAGATTATCATAATGTATTTCATATAATCTGACATTTTCTGTCATTTTTTATTTTGTTTGTCTGTCTGACGTATTGAGGCGTTCAAGGGAGTCGCTGGTCATTTTGTTAATCTGTCTGTATTTATGCGGTTTCATAAACCCAAGCCAAAGCAAACCAAAAGGACTGGATGCAAGAATGTGCTATCTATACAACATTCTCCATAATGACATATGAAACATCCCGTTTCAGAGAACTAGTGTGGCACAATCATGGACACCTTGTAGAATAGCTATCATTTCTCAAAGCCCCTTTTGTTTGACATCTGGTAGTTGATCTCAAATAAAATGCTTACAGCCTACTGTTTAGGAGCACACACCACATCATAAAAGGCAGATGTAGAGATAAGACCATCAAACAGTACTACAAACCAGTGAGAGGCTTCATATCAACATGTTAAACATGAGATGTCAAGGACTCTAGTACAAAAATGCTACTACAAACCACAACAAGGTCCACAACCTTGAACTCTCCCAAGATAGATTTAAAATAAGACTTGTTAACACATAATGGTAGAGTCAACAAAGCAAATCAAACCATGGTTGGTTAAATTTCAGTGCACACTGCTTAAGTTTCACTACACTCTGTTTTATTCTATAAGCTGTTTTGGAGATTCAGAACGTCTGGAACTGTGAACTTGAGGGATGAATACCAAAATAACCAATGAAAACTGTGAGTTTATGGTGACAGCCAAAAGATGTGGTATTTGAACTGGAGGGACAGAAAAAGGAATTCACTAAATTGCAATTCAAAGGAATTCAAGATTACATAATTATTGTTATGAATTATGCCTATTTATTCCCTGACATTCCCTGAATGTCAAATACATTTGTCATAAATTGATTGGACATATTTTTCCAAATTACATTCAGGCTACAATCAAAACATTTAACACAGATTTTAAAAAGCACCACAACATGTCCAACACCTTGTTTCAGATAACGTAATAAATATTTATGAATAAATAATTAGAACATTCTAAGAAATTAAGTGTTATTCCACCATGGTTAAAAAAAATTAAAACATGCATTATATCGCTGGGCTGTCATAAGCTAAATGAGCCAGAATGAATACCATAAAATGACAAACTATCTATAAAAAAAATTATGATATTAATAATCAATGTTTGAGATGCCACCTACAGACTTATATATACAATATATTGAATATAAATGTCTGTAGGTGGCAATTCAAACATTGATTATTAATATAATATCTTTTTTTTTTATAAATACCCCATGTGTTCAGTGTATAACAGCATTTTTATGGGTAGCCTACTTCATACTGAAAATGAAATGTATTATTGTAAAACTTCATTTGAAACTGTGATTTTTATGGAGGCAGGACCATTTTATTTTTACTCTAGGATAATTGAAATGTTTGCTAAATTTCTTGCCAACTATAGTTGTGCATTGGCCTATGACGTTTTGGGTGGTCACGCTAATTTGTAGCACGCTGTAAATTCTGCTGTGAACATATGTGTTTAAGAATAGCGATAACGCAAAGGATGTTTACTCCCACATGACAGAAACCAGGAGAGTTCTGTTAGTTCCCAACAACGGGTAAGTGAGCCAATTAAGCAACTCAGCATAAACAAGCTGTTTGAAAAGCATCTATTCTCTCTCAAAGAACAGTACAAGAAAGAACAGGATGTTAGTTGAGAAGTTTTGGTTCCGTCTACTTCAATTTTGTTTGTTCCACAATCAGCTCATTAATAGTGGAAGATGCTATTTAAACAGAGGATCAACTGCTGCTGTCTACTGTATGTGACAAAGAGAATAAATAATCCATGAGAAGACCTGAAATGGCTTTTGCTGGCTTACTAAATTTTACTGATGAATCTTTGTCTGAAGAGGGAAATTACAGTGTAGGCTACTGACCTGAGAAACATTTTCCCTGACTATAGACCTTATTCACAGGAGCACCATCTTTGCAATGAGCAAAGACTGTCTCTGCAATGGCACACATGGTGTAAAGCTGTATAGAGCTCCAAGATGCATTCTGATCTTGGAAAAGAGATCTGATTTTCCACAACTCATGTTGTCTGGAGTTTTTTGTCTACTGACTGTTCCTGGAAAGATATTTTTTCAATGTTTTGTCTGTGGAACCATCCAAAAACACTTTAAACTGCAGTACAGCCCATTGAAGAGGCTGTAAGTCTATCTCTCACAGCCTCGTTGTTATTCCACTCAAAAATCAGAGATGGTGCTGCTTTGAATAAGGTCTATATTTCAGCAGCAATCATGTCATATGTCCCATATTTCTGTCGGACAATTGAATCAATGTCCATGCCCGATTCGCAAAGGAATCACTCACTTATGAGTCAATTCTTTTCAATTAATTGTTTGAACGGGTTAGCAAAATGGCCTGAAACGTTTCGCAATTCAGTCTAAATCATTTGGACAGTTCACTTACACACTGAATTGTTTGGAGCGGATTCTCACTCAGTAAAACAACAATGGGATTCTTCTTTTTAACACAGACAGCAAAAACAGTGCTGGATAAAGTGGATATTTACCTCCACATAATTGAAACTAAATCAACAAATCCATTCGATTGTTTGCCACCAGTGAAAAAAGTTGTTAGGGATAGTTCACCCAAAAATGAAAATTCTCTCATCATTTACTCACCCTCATGCCATCCCAAATGTGTATGACTTTCTTTCTTCTGCTGAACACAAACAAAGATTTTTAGAAGAATATTTCAGCTCTGTAGTGAGTGGTGGCCAGAACTGAAGCTACAAAATCCATGTCTTCTGAAGCTATTTCTTCTTTTGTTTTTGTCGATTCACATTCTTTACACCTACTGGGCAGGGAGGAGAATTTATAGTAAAAAAAGGACTTAAATATGATCTCTTTCTCACCCACACCTATCATATCACTTCTGAAGATATGGATTACTATAAACCACTGGAGTCTTATGGATTACTTATATGCTGCATTCATGTGCATTTTGGAGCCACCATTCAGTTGCATTTTATGGACCTACAGAGCTGAGATATTCTTCTAAAAATCTTTGTTTGTGTTCTGCAGAAGAAAGAAAGTCATACACATCTGGGATGGCATGAGGTTGAGTAAATGATGAGAGAATTTTCTTGTAATTTTTTTGGGTGAACTATCCCTTTAAGTTCAGCAACTGTATGCAGCTTTTAAACAATTCTGTAGTGCAGGTAAAACATTTTCCAACCAAAAGAATATCAAAACACTAACAGAACATGAAAGCCAAAAAGTACATTGCATTACCATCTTTTTATAGACATTTACATTGGATTACTGTGCAAATACCTCGGTACAAAATATAAACATTTAGTAACATGGTTTTACCATCTGATAGAGTCACTGTATCATATGGTACTGCCACAACAAGCTACTTCTTTGAAAGGTAATTTTACATAATATTAATGCAATAGTAGGCCTACTGAGAAACTATTAAACTGAAAAAGTAACCAGAACTAAATGCTGGTGCTGTTCTTGCAAATAATAATAAGATAAAAAATTTACATTTTATTGGATTTTCTAAACAATAAAATTCTCTCTAGAATGAGAATCCCTTCTCTCTAGCACCTGACAATCATGGTTCACAGGGTCAAAAATTGGGAGTGGTGAGCCCTTATTATGTCCCACCCAAACTTCAATTGAAAATATGCTAACATGGAACAGAAAATAGCATTTGTCAAGCCATTCCATAAGGGTTTTTAAAACATTAGGCCTACTATGTCTCTGTTATTTTTAGCACAGGTAAATATTCTGTATAAAGTAAAAGTTTAGTTGAAAGCATTTTCTTTATTCTCCTAAAAAATAAACATTTAATTAGACATTATGGGTTACAGTGATGCAATGGTACAATAAAGTGCACATTTCAAACAATCATCTTGACATTCATGTAAGCAATGACATGTCTTTTCTCTAGTATTGTGCAAAGAAAAAACAAAACAAAATCAGGCACATTGTGGGTTGTTTTTGTAAGATGTTCTATCATCGATAAACTTATTGAACTATGAGATATTAAAGGTGGACATGCTGCATTTTCAGACATTCCACTAAATTAAATATACAGTACATCCCCTTTTCAGACCACACCATGATCATTATCATTAAACATGATAATACAGTAAATCATATTTTCTGAGTCTTTTTATTCAAAATCAGCAAAGAGGTCTGTGGAGGTTGCACAACTGCATGCAAGAAATGCCATGGAGGCATGGAGAGAAGGTTTCTCAATCAATGATTGTGACTCCCTAACCTGTTTAAGCACTATACATCTGCTTTCTTTGCATAGTTGACAACAAACGAAAAAAATGAATAAAAAAGAAATGATACATATTCTGCTGTCAGCCTGTAGCACTGTAAATATAAAAAGATTTTGGAGCAAAATTAACATTTAAAATGGAATTGAATTTATTCTGGCATTCATTTTGTTCTTCTTTATTCTGTTAAACTTCAAAGCTTTTCTTTGCATGTAGTTTATTTTTTTATTTTTTATTTATTTATTTTTTTTAAGTTTCTAGGCAGAATTTCAGAGTCCCAAAAAAGTATTCGAATATGTAGCCACACTTAAAAATGTATGAATGTCATTGCATTATATAACAAAGAATCAAACCAAGTAGCATTTACTTTAAAGAAAGACAGCATAAGCACATTATTCAAGCAAAGCAATTCTAAAAAAAAAAAGAAAAAAAGTCTGGTTTCAAATAATAAAACAATAGATAAGAGACAAAAAGGTATTTGGGCACGATTTGGTTGTCAAACTTAGGGGAACATGTTCATAGCTATTGTGTTAAATTACACCCATGGTTACTCTGCTAAGACACCTGCGTGAACTTAGAACTCATTTCCTCCAAAAATTTAACCAGTTGGTTAGATTTAAAAAATGCCTAAGAAAAGTCACCACTTGTTTTATTATTTATCTAATTAATGAAATTCATACATTTTAATACATCTTTTTCGAGCCATTGTATGCAGACTCCCGTGTAAGGCTTAGAATCTCCATTTCAAAATAGAACATTGATAGTTCTCTTGTTACTGTTCCTTCATCAGGTTTTACAGCAGGGTGAAATTATATAGGAAGCCATTCAAAATATGTCTTCATAAATAAAACATATCATTGTGTTGAATGTCAAATGGAATGTTGCAGTCCCAGGGTGGGGTTTCTTTCCAGTTACTTCAGTAAATACACCTCACCACTCTTTGGATGAGAGGGCAGTCCTGGGCTTCTGATGTCCAGATTGTCATTGATACTGGTTTTGATATTCCCCATTTTCATAATATTTTGATCCGTGATCTTCTTCGTCTTGCATGGTCACCCCTCTCTTCTTCTTCCAGCCTTGCTTGCGCCCTGAGGAGTTATCTGTGGTTCCATAGGTCTTCTTCTTGGTTGCCAGGGCACTGTCACTACTGGGCTCTGTCTCATCAGCCAGCTCATCTTCCCCAATGATGCCACATTTCTCATCACTAGTGCTCTCGGGATCAGCCCAGTCCTGCTTCTCACCCGAGGCAAAGATGGCATAGAAGATCACGCCAGAGTAATGCACCATGGAGGCAATCACAAAGACATGCTGCCACTCCAGACGAGTCTGTTGAAGGCAAAGAAACATAATGAACTTAATTTACACTTAAAAATTTCTGAATTGCATTGCATTACATTAAAAATGTCAAACCAAATGACATCAGCAAATGATGCTAGATCTTTTCTCAGAATTATGTTCACTTTTCTTTATTTTTGCCATAATTTGTTACATAATTCAAAGGCAATCATGAATTTTAAATTGTGGCTAAAGTGTCCAAACAGCAAAGTTTACAGCCTGATCTCATGAAATTTACGTGAACATGACAACGTTTTTGCAATTCAAAATTTACGTGCTGTACATCATGTTTGGCTGCAGTTTTCCAGTGAAATGCATACCCCCCCCCCCCCCCCCACATACACACACACACATATACACACATTTCCTCTTGCATAATATGGAGAAACGTATTTTAACATGAAAGAAGGAAGTCTTTAAGCTTGTATCTAGCTGAGATTAAGAATAATATCATGTTCTCTAATAGAATGCACAAGCACAAAATCAGAAGTTAAATACCTTGTGTTTGGTGAGTGCCCCAACGATGAGGGGGCATACCATACCAGACAGAGTGCCCACTCCATTGGAGATGCCCATAAGAATACTGGCATAGCGAGGGGCTATGTCCAGATGGTTAACATTAAAACCTGTAATGTGGAACAGAGATGCATTTCACATCTGTAGACATCTTTGCTGTAATTTAAGATAGCATTATTGCAAACCCAGGTTGTTTGTATCGTGCAATGTTCTGTTCTTATAAATGAGTGACACACATGCCAAATTGCACAAATAAGAAGTGAATCCACAATACCACAATATATTTGCAGATAGAAATTACAAAACGTTTTTTTAGCACATTTTGAGACAATGCTAGAATCAAAATAAGCAGCATATATGGCCTGCATACAGTATCAGCAAGGGGTAATGAATGATGTTGGCTGTGTCTGAAAAATTTAAATATGCTGCCTTTTAAGGTCATCCAGGCATGTCCATATCCAATGTTTGTGCAACATCCTGTCTATTAAGATACCTTCGTCTGTACAGTTTTGAAGGCAGCTTAGATATATTCTATATAACACAATACTGCACAAGGGGTTCGTGGTAGGTGCAAACAAAAATGGCATTTGATGGTGTGGTTGAAAGAAGTCAATTTATTCAGAAATTTTAATTTTGATCTTCTGTACAAAATGTTTACAGAAACTTAAGCATTGTTGTCATTTAATATTTGCATGACTACGTCTATGTCTCTGGCTCTTTTAAATTGGTTCTAGATCATCACATGTGACATTATGGTGCCTTGGAAGGTTGCCTTAAACCAGTTTCCTTAGGAGGCACCTTTACTCAGAAACGTCTTGGTTACTGTTTTAACTTCCGTATCCTGATGGAGGGAATGAGATGTTGTGTCGATGTAGTGACACTAGGGGTTGACCTTGAGAGCCCGAGACACCTTCAGATCTTTGAGAAAAGGCCAATGAGAATTGGCAGGTAGAATTTGCATGCCACTCCCCCCGACATACGGGTATAAAAGGGAGGCTGGAATGCGGATTTATTCAGGTTTTTCCACTGAGGAGCCGAGACAAGGTCCTGGCCATTACAGCAGTGTAGTTCAGCCTGTGGCAAGAGGGACACAATGTATCGTTCCCTCCATCAGGAAACGGAGGTTACGACAGTAACCGAGACGTTCCCCTTCTGTCACTCACTCGACGTTGTGTCGATGTAGTGACACTAGGGGTCCCTATACGAAATGCCACAATGGCTGAACTGTGTTACGTGAACTGCTGATGCAGGTGTAGGCAAGCTACTGTGAGCATAGGAACAGATGCACTCAGACTGCACGTAGCCTCCCCAGATGCCCCAAAACATCATGTAATTCCCAACAACCCTGAGGGGGGTAAGGGCAGCCTCTGCGACTTTTGTGAAGATGCGAAGGGACAGGGACAAGCCGAAGGGGAGGACCTTGTACTGATATACCCGACCGTCGAACATGAACCGTAGGAAGGGTCTTTGTCGAGGTAAAATCGAGACGTGAAAATACGTGTCCTTCAGGTCTACCGTTGCAAACCAATCTTGATGCCGGATGCACGTCAAAATGTGCTTTTGCGTCAGCATCTTGAACGGGAGCCTGTGCAAGGCCCAGTTCAGCAATCGCAGGTCCAAGATTGGCCGCAACCCACCGCCCATCTTGGGAATGATGAAGTAAGGGCTGTAAAACCCTGTCTCACCTCAGCTGGAGGGACAGGCTCTATCGCGCCCTTCTGTAGGAGGACCGTGATCTCTGCCCGCAGGACGGCGGCTCTCTCGTCCTTCACTGACGTGAAGACAATGCCGCGTATCCGGGGCGGGCGCCTGGCGAATTCAATCGCATAGCTGAGTCGAATGGTTCTGGCCAGCCAGCGCGACGGGTCGGAAAGCGATAGCCACGCGTCCAAACTCTGGGCAAGGGGCACTAACGGAAGGATCGCATCTGATGTTCCTGGGGGTGGGGCCTCGCGGCGGGGGGGTGCAGTGAGTGCTGTGTCGGGGAGTGGTGCTCCGACCCGAGGCAGCCGCGCTGAGGGGAACCTCAAAGCACTTACCTTGCTCCATGAAAAGAAAAAGGGAACAAAGGTTTTCCTCCCGGCCCTCCACCGGGGGATGGAGTGATCTGGCTACCAGCTCCGGAGTTCCCACAGATGTCTCGATCCTCAGATGTCCCGTCTCAGGGGCGCTTGGGAGCCCTCCTGGGAGTCTTTGCGGCTGGCCGAGAAGCGGGGGTGTCCCTCTCCTGCGGGGGGCTCTACGCTGGGGCAGAGGGCTGGGCTCGGGCTGGGGGGAGCTGGTTGAGTTTGTGTCACTGCAGGGGGACGCCCTCGGCGAACAGATGGGGTGCGCACTCTTGAGCTGCGTCGGGGCAAGATGTGCTGAATGGCCTCCGTCTGTTGCTTCACCGCCGAGAACTGCTAGGCAAAGTCCTTGATGCTGTCTCCGAAGAGGCCGACCTGGGAGATGGGCACGTTAAGGAAATGCACCTTGTCCGCGTCCCTCATCTCGACCAGGTTCAGCCACAGGTGGTGCTCCTGGACCACAAGCGTGGACATTGTCTGGAGGGGGGCATGGCCGCTAGCGGCGCGCCAAACCCAGAAACCAGTTGTCAAGCCGTGAGTGCTCAGGGGCGGGTGGAGGGTTCCACTCAAGCCCAACACTCACGGCGGCCCAGGCAAGCATGGCGGTCAGCTCCGCATCGGCCTCAGACTGTCAAGTTGAGTCCTCGGAGTCCGACCTCACCAAGGCACTCTCCGATGCAGTGATCGACATCTCATCTGGCTCACGAGATCCGAAAGAGACATTAGGCTGGCACTGAGGCGAGCTGCCTGTCTCATCCCACAACTGGACGGGCGCAAACGAGCATACCGGGGAGTGGGCGGTCCATGGGGGTTTACCCGGCAGAACCGTACCCCCCCCGAATCGTCTTCAGCGTCAACCAGGGTGGCCTCGTACCCATAGGTAGGGGACCTGCGGGGGGGGGGCAGCTGAAGTGGCTTTCCCTCGAAAGAAGGAAAGCCGCAACCGCAACGTTGCCATGGTCATGTTCTCGCAATGAGAACATGAACCATCCACGAACGCTTCCTCAACGTGATTTTGGCCCAGGCACGTGAGGCAGTGATCGTGACCGTCAGAGGCGGAGAGGTAACGACCGCATCCAGGAACTGCACAGAGATGGAAGGGCATCTTTAAAAAGACGCGTCTTTAAAAGACGTTCAACGTCACTGTGCCTGCTCTAATAGAGGAAATATACTCTTTAGAGGAAATAAACTCTTTTAAAGCGCTGACAAAGCGCCCAGGGGTGTAGTCTGCCGTGGAGTGCAGAGTGGAGAGAAAGCCAACGTATATCCAACAGCACATGCTTCTGAAGAGGTGAATGGATCAGTAGTAGTATTCAGCTCACTGAAATACAACCGCTCGGCTCCGAAGAAAAAATCTGAATGAATCCGCATTCCAGCCTCCCTTTTATACCCGTATGTCGGGGGGAGTGGCATGTAAATTCTACTCGCCAATTCTCATTGGCCTTTTCTCAAAGATCTGAAGGTGTCTCTGGCTCTCAAGATCGACCCCTATTGTCACTACATCGACACAACGTCGAGTGAGTGACAAAAGGGGAACACTGTCTTTAAGTCACTGAAAGACTGGGCAGGGAGCCAGCAAGGATTTGGACACAGCCATTGAGAATGACTGCAGTCTGTTGACTGACATCTGTCTCATGTGTCACCTGATATTGCAAATCCACTGAAGCCCACAGCCAAGATGAGGAATGTGATAGCCACTCCACGTGTGTGCGAGAATCCCACCACCAGCAGTAACGTGGCCTCCATGCCAAAACCTGTGGATGATGGCACATTATATGGAGTAACATTAGCTTAAGATAGTGGCGTAGAAATTAAACACTTCACCTTTACGTTTCTGGGGAACTTTGCTTACCTCCACAGTTCATGATTTTGCGCACAGTTGTAGTAGAGAGGATTTTCCGACTCCTCAAGTAGTCAGCCAGCTGGCCTCCTATCGGCACGATGATAGTCATCACCATGTGGGGCACAGCTGACAAAATACCCACCTGAAAGAGCCCATCAACATTAGTTATTTCTAAAGAGAATTGTTCAGCAAAAGGAGAGCAATTTCAATTATAGATGGCATTGTAGTTTAACACATGTAACAGCCCACCTTACTGATGGGAAACCCAAAGACCTCTTCGAAGTAAGCTGGCTGACTAATGAGCAGGAGGTAAAAGGTCCAGCTGCGGCAGAAGTTTGCCACAATAATGGCATAGACAGGCATAGATGTAAAGAATTCACGCCAGGGAGTTTTGAATTTCTATGGAGAGATTCATTAAAATACTTGGATAAACATCCCTATTTTCAAACCAAACCATTTTAACATTTTAACTACAGTACATCTCAATATAAATTAGTACATAAAACATGTTAATAAACACAAAGTTCTTAAAGGGTTATATCATTTATGCATCAAACATATGATTTTAGACTATACCTCAGTTGCACTCATTAAACTGGCTCCCTCCCCTATAGAGGTCTCTATATATGTCCTCTCTTCATCACTGATGGTGGGGTGTATCGCTGGGCTTTCATAAGCTAAGAGGAGCCAGAATGTATACCATATAATGCCAAACACACCTGGATAAGAGTACAACAAGATGTCAAACTGATCATTTTAACACAGCAAAATATTTTGATGGATGGATGGATGGATGGATGGATGGACGGATGGACATATTATGTGGTACAATTTGATTCAATTCCAAGATTCCTTGGGGTATAATGTGAAACAATTTTAAACTTACCATATATATAGAACACAGAGGGCCAGCCTACGTACTGCACTAATATTCCAGCCAGTGGCATGGCTATCACAGCCCCTGCATAAGATCCTGTCAAGCAGAACACACATACCCAGGAGTAATTCATAAAGTGAAATTAAGGAGGAGAGCATTATAGACCCTGCAATAGATTCCCCACATTATAATTCAATCATTTGAAGCCATTGCGTGGGTTGCCTCATAGTTGCCCGTGGAAAACTGACATGCTTTGTTTGGTTCATCTTTGAGAAACCTGACTTGGTTTTGTTCATTTTGATTGTAGTTCATTTTAGTTTAAGCTTCAGACATTCTTATATTTGTGGGAATTAAATTTATTTTTTAAAGTTGAATGGTGCAACTTCTGTGCCACTACCATCACCAAACGGAACTGCCCCGTCCTCTGGTTGAATAAACAGATAGTCCCGCCACAAACTCACTATATAGACCTTATTCACATCAGCACCATCTTTGGTTTTTGTCTGTTGTGCTGATGAAACACTGAAAAATATATTTTCAAGAAATTTCAGTAGACAAAAAACTCCAGACGACATGAGTTGTAGAAAATTAAATGTGATCTAGGAGCTTTTCATTCCCTTTAAAAATCAAAGGTGGCACTATTGAGAATAAGGTCTATTGATTGAGCAAATGTTGCTCTGTCGGGCTGCTCAAATAAACAAGAGTAATGTCAACTTACAAACGGCTTACTTATAGTTGTCTCTGCATATTAAGTGAGGATAACAGAAAATATTTTACATAAAAAACTTACATGCGTCACCTTTAAGTTATCAATACTATAAAGACTATTCTTACAAATTCACAAAAATGACTTGCTCAGTTACATGTTCAAAAACTTTAGACCTTAGCTCTCAGCTGAAGGACAGGTTGCCAGCTGCAGGAAATGGGATTTTAATGAAAATGTATCTTAATGTACACATTAAACAAAATGTTGCATACTCTAATATTTCATTTTACCGCCTTTAGATTTGATTACAGCGCATTCATTGTGGCATTGTTTTGACAACTTTATGCAACATCAAAACATTTATTTCCATCCAGAGTTGCATTAATTTTTGCCCAAGATCTTGTATTGATGATGGGAGAGTCGAACCACTCCGTAAAGTCTTCTCAGCACATCCCAAAAATTGTCAATGGGGTTAAGGTCAGGACTCTGTGGTGGCCAATTTATGTGTGAAAATGATTCGTCATGCTCCCTGAACCACTCTTTCGCAATTTGAGCCCAATGAATCTTCACATTGTCATCCTGGAATATGCCCATGCCGTCAGGGAAGAAAAAAATACATTGATGGGATAATCTGGTCATTCAGTACATTCAGCTGACTTCATTTTACTGCCGCATAACATTGCTGAGCCTAGACCTGACCAATTGTAGCATCCCTAGATCGTAACACTGCCTCCAGAGGCTTGTACAGTGGGCACTATGGATGACGGGTGCATCGCTTCATGTGCTTCCCTTTTTACCCTGACGCGCCCATCACTTTGGAATAGGGTAAATGTGTACTCATCAGACCACATTTCTTTTTTTTTACATTTTGTTTTACATTTTGTTTTTTTTATTAAATCATACAATAACACTGACATGCAAAACATATATATATATATATATATATATATATATATATATAAAATCAACATTTAAACCCCACAACCCCCCACCCTCCCCCTCCCCAACCCTGCCCCCTCAAAAAACAACCCTGTGGTCAAACATATCAAAGTAAATATATAGAAATAAAAATCAAACAGACACACATATATACATACACACACACACACACATATATATATACATATATACATATATATATATATATATATATATATATATATATATATATATACATACATATACAAACATACATACATACACTATATATATATATATACACATACATATATACATACATACATACACACACATAATAATCATACTAACTATATTACACTACTCTCTCTACACCCCACCCGAGAGCCCTCCAAAAACTCCAAATACCTGCCCCATTTCCGTATAAACATATCCAAGCCACCCCGTCTTCCCGATGACACCTCCTCATAAGCTGCCACCCTCCCCACCTCCGTGCACTACTCCGGATATGGGGAGCACCAGCTGACCTCCAACCCCTCAAAATAACCTGCCTGGCGATCATCACACAGGTCAGAACCCAGTTCTCTATATGGCCATCCCCCACATCGATGACCGCCCCATCGCCCAGAACGCAAAGTCTGGGACAAAACGAAACCCGAGTGAACCTTCGACCAGAATTTCTGGATCTCGACACACCACCAAAAAACATGGGCCATGTCTCCATCCTCCGATTGGCATCTCCAGCAGGTGGGTGTGTCTTTAAGACCAAGCCTATACAGTCTAGAGGGGGTCCAATAAAATCTATGCAAAATTTTTAATTGTATAAGACGCACCCTTGCATCTCTAGATGCAGACTTAACGTTTTTAAGAATCTTAGCCCACACTCCTTCCTCCAACGCCAAGTTGAAATCTTTCTCCCATACTTTCTTGAGAGAAGTTAAGGCTCCGTCCCCCAGACTCTGAATTAACAGGGAGTAGTACACTGATGACTCATGACCTTTTCCAAAAGCCGCAATCACCTCTCCCAAAGCATCTGCCTCCTTAAATAGTACAAAGCAGGTGGCGCAGTTGTAAATTCCTATAAAACTGAGGTCTGGGGATCCCAAAATGTTGGACCAAGTTTTCAAACGATCTCAACACTCCACTTTCATATAGGTCACCGAGTGTAGCAACCCCCCTCACAATCCACTCTGGCCAGCAGAAAGGGGACTTGCCAATACACAATCTTGGGTTCTGCCATATGCTCAAGGCAACATTTAAATAAGTGTCCAATTTAAACAATCTGGACACTTTAGTCCATACCGAGTGTAAATGCGAAATAACGGGGTGTAACTCAACTTTTACGATTAGTTTGATAGAGATGCTTTGTAATGGTGAAATAGGGTCAAGAACTGCCTGTTCAATAACAAACCAGGGAGGGGCTCTCTCAGGTGGAAGTAACCAATGAGCCAAATGTCTGAGACTGAATGCATAGTAATAAAACAAAATCTTGGGTAGGCCTAGCCCACCTTTGTCTATCGGCCTATGTAACTTATTAAAATGCAATCTGGGACGTTTACCATTCCAAATGAAGGACTTTGCTATGCTATCAAATTGCTTGAAATAAGAGAAGGGACATCTATAGGGACAGATTGTAGCAGGTAGATAAATTTTGGAATGTAATTCATTTTGATAACATTAATCTTCCAATCATCGATAAATGTAATGAAGCCCACCTGCCCACATCGCCCGAAAACCTTTTTATTAAAGGGTCAAAATTAACACTAATTAAATCAGACAAATTTGGTGGGAATAAAATCCCCAAATACTTAATGCCCTGTTTGGGCCACTGGAAGGTGCCCGATTGGAAAGCTGTTACTGGACAGTATGCTGTCAGAGCCAAAGCTTCGGATTTAGACCAGTTTACTTTGTATCCTGAGAACTTGGAAAAGGAATGAATAATTCTGTGGAGGCAAGGCATAGATCTAGTAGGTTCAGAGACAAATAATAAAATATCATCTGCGTAAAGCAGAAGCTTATGTGCCACACCTCCCACAACCACCCGTGGATATTCATCCTCCTTTCTTATCGCGGCTGCTAATGGTTCCAGGGCAAGACAGAACAATAACGGGGAAAGAGGGCAACCCTGCTGAGTGCCCCATCCAGAGTAAAATAATCAGAAATTAATCAATTTGTTTGTACCGCTGCTACAGGGTGTCTATAAAGTAACTTAATCCAACCAATAAATGTACTCCCGAACCCATACATTTCCAAAATCTTAAAAAGATAATCCCATTCTACCATATCAAATGCCTTTTCGACACCTGATGTTATCAGAAGAGCTGTGGCCCCGAATAAACCCCATCTGATCTATATGCATAAGAGATGTCTTAACCTTACTTAATCGGTTAGCCAAAATCTAGTTGGATCAGGGAGATTGGACGGTAACTTTAACACTTGCTTGGATCTTTGTCCTTTTTAAGAATCAGACTGATCTGGGCTTGTGTCATGGTTGGAGGAAGCTTTCCATTCTTTAATGATTCCGTATAAACTTCTAACAAGAGCCAGTTCTGTAGCATAGGATCTAAAAAATTCTGTGGCAAAACCATCTGGCCCTGGAGCCTTGCCAGTAGGTAGGGATTCGTCAAGCTCCTCCAAGGTTATCTCAGAATCAAGAGAGTTTTTTTGCTCAGTCTTCAGTTTAGGAAGATCTAATGGTTCCACAAGTTTCTAATATCTTCTTCAGTAGATGAAGACGTGGAACTATAAAGATCAAGATAGAATTCTTTAAAGGCATTATTAATATCAATGGCTGAGGTAAAAATTTCACCACCAGCAGATTTCACTGAGGGAATGATAGAAAGAGACTCTCTCTGCTTTATAGATCTAGCCAAAAGCTTCCCTGCTTTGTCCCCCAACTCAAAGTATGACTATCTTTCCCTGAATAACCAAAACTCCACTTTCTGCGACAAAATAGTATTATATCTATATTTCAATCGGGTCAATTCTCTGAGGCCATCAGATGACATACGGCACTTCAGCTCTGCCTCTGCACTTTTAATATTTCCTTCCAACTCCACAAGTTCTCGTGCTTTGGATTTTATGATGAATGAGGCATACTGTATGAACCGACCCCTAAGAACCGCCTTAAGTGCCTCCCAAGCCACGCCCACAGAGGATACCAAGGACCAGTTGGTCTCCATATAAACACTGATTTCAGTCTTTAACATTTGTTGGAAATCAGGATTTTGCAAAAGGGATACATTAAGGTGCCAACTACATGATTTCTTTTTCTCTATATGTGGCAACGCCTCTAAACTCACCAGGATGTGATCTGAGACTAAAATGTTTCCAATTGAGCAATCAACAACAGATGAAATGAGGGATTTGGATATAAAAAAAAAAAATCTATTCTAGAATAAATCTTATGAACTGATGAAAAAAATGTAAAGTCTCTACCAGATGGGTTCAAAAGTCTCCAAATATCTGTAAGACCAAGATTTTTACACATCCTGTGAAGCGTCAGTGTTGCTCTAGGGGGTTTACACACTTTGCTTCACTATGATCAAGGACTGAGTCCATCAAAAGATTAAAGTCTCCTCCCAAAATTATATCATGAGGGGTGCCAGCGGCTTGCAACATCCCTTCAATTTCTATAAAAAAGCCCTGATCATCAGTGTTAGGTGCGTAAATATTAGCCAAAATCAACCTTTGCCCCTGAAATTTTGCTAAAACAATAATGACTCTTCCTAATTTATTTTTAATCTGTTTGAGACATTTGAACTGTAAATGTTTATTTACCAATATAATGACTCCCTTGCTCTTACTTGAGCCAACACTGAAGAAAACATGTCCACCCCATATCTTCCCAAATTTTTCAGCTTCCTGCGGGGAAAGATGCGTTTCTTGAAGAAACGCTATATAATATTTCTTACATTTAAGAAAAGAAATAACCTTCCTTCTTTTTATGGGGTGCCCCAACCCATTCACATTCCATGTGGAGAGAGATAGTACACTCATATTAACATTTGACATTTTGATAGAAAAAAATAATTGTGTGCCAAAAACAAAATTATGTAGACCACATTTCAACATTAATGCAACAATAAAACCCCGAACTTCCCCCCGAACAAAAAAAAAGAAAGAAAAACATGTGCATTAATCCCTTTAAACTCAAAGATTCCATGTACGCCTACGAGAGCTCCCGCGACAACTTTGCCATCGGATTGCTTAATTTTGCCTCACAAATTTGTAAGGCAAAATGACATAACATCAAATATTTTGTAAAACAAACCCCAGCCAATAGGCAGAATAAACACAAAGAACGTGTAGACTCATTCACAGAACTGTCTCGAAGGTGTGTTCCTTCACAAAACAAATTCCAGCCGATATGAAGCCGTTCATTTTCCTCGGACAGACAAACGAATCTTCAGTGAACTAGCTGATGAGTGCAGCAGATGACGTAATCATTCCAATGTCCCACGAAAATACTCCACAAATCATACTCCAGCCAACAGGAGGCATAAGCACAAGGAACTGACAGATTCAACCGCTAGGCGGAACCAGCACAAAAGGAAACAAAACACGCATCCCGGTTCCTCTGATGGTCAAGAGTCAATTCACTCGGAGGCTGCATAAAAGTATATCCCATGATTTACACAGTCCGCCAACTTTATAAAAGCCATTCTTTGTGTGGGCATGTAGATATTTTGTGGTCATCCGTAGTGTCTATTCTCAATCTGCCCGGGAACTTCATTGTAAAAGTGATCTTCCGTCAATGCAAAAGTTTCTTTAAGGAAAAGTGTTAATCCACAAAACAAAACAAACTCCAGCCGCTCGGCGGAGCCAACGCAAAAAGAAACAAAAATGGCAACCAGCTTCCTCCGAAAGCCAGAACATGTAGTGAGTCAATCCACTCACAAGAAAAACACCCAATGGTTACTCACCCATTGTTTCAATAAATGACATTGCCTGATTGGGACATGTAAATACTCTGCTCTTCACATTCCATGTGGAGAGAGATAGTACACTCATATTAACATTTGACATTTTGATATCATTGGTGTTATATCATATAATTCAAATCAAATCACTTTTATTGTCACACAGCCATATACACAAGTGCAACGGTGTGTGAAATTCTTGGGTGCAGTTCCGATCAACATAGCAGTCGTGACAGTGATGAGACATATACCAATTTACAATAAACATCAAATTTACACAACACAATTTAAAGTCTAATATACACATAATTACACACAACACAATATACAAATAATAACATACACTGTACAGTATACAATACACACAATATAGATACACATTATTCAATAAAAAAAGTATATATAGTATATATAGAATGTACAGTATTGTACTGTATTGACATTCAGGCTGTCGGTTGATAGTAAGTTGTTAAGAGAGAATATAATATAATAATAATATAATTTATGACAGTCCGGTGTGAGATATAAGAGTAAGAGTAATGAAGTGCAGTGCTGATGTATTTTGATCATGGGAGATCAAGAGTTCAAAAGTCTGATTGCTTGGGCGAAGAAGCTGTCATGAAGTCGGCTGGTGCGGGTCCTGATGCTGCGATACCGCCTGCCTGATGGTAGCAGTGAGAACAGCCCATGGCTCGGGTGGCTGGAGTCTCTGATGATCCTTCAAGCTTTTTCACACACCGCCTGGGATATATGTCCTGGAGGGAGGGAAGCTCACCTCCGATGATGTGTCTGGCAGTTCGCACCACCCTTTGCAGTGCTTTGCGGTTGTGGGCTGTGCTATTGCCGTACCAGGCGGAGATGCAGCCAGTCAGGATGCTCTCTACAGTGCAGGTGTAGAACCATGTGAGGATGTGGCGGTTCATTCCAAACTTCCTCAGCCGTCTCAGGAAGAAGAGGTGCTGATGAGCCTTCTTCACAACGACTTCAGTGTGGATGGACCATGTGAGTTCCTCAGTGATGTGGACACCCAGGAACTTGAAGCTGCTGACTCTCTCCACTGGTGCTCCATTGATGGTGATGGGACTGTGTTCTCTGTCTTTTCTTCTGAAGTCCACCACAAGCTCCTTTGTCTTACTGACGTTGAAGGAGAGGTTGTGCTCCTGACACCAGTGTGTCAGAGTGTGCACCTCCTCTCTGTAGGCTGTTTCATCATTGTCAGTGATCAGACCTACCACCATCGTGTCATCAGCAAACTTGATGGAATTGGAGCTATGTGTTGCCACACAGTCATGTGTGTACAAGGAATACAAGAGTGGGCTGAGAACACAGCCCTGTGGGGCTCCCGTGTTGAGGGTCAGTGATGAGGAGATGTTGCTGCCTATTCTAACCACCTGGCGTCTGCTTGACAGGAAGTCCAGGATCCAGCTGCACAGCAAGCTGTTTAAGCCCAGAGCCCGGAGTTTCTCATCAAGCTTGGAGGGCACTATGGTGTTGAATGCTGAGCTGTAGTCTACAAACAACATTCTCACATAAGCGTTCTTTTTTTCCAGGTGGGAGAGAGCAGTGTGTATTGTAGATGCAATGGCATCATCAGTGGAGCGGTTGTTGCGGTAAGTAAACTGAAATGGGTCTAGAGAGAGAGGCAGCACAGAGCAGATGTAATCTCTGATTAGTCTCTCAAAGCATTTGCTGATGATGGGGGTCAGAGCAACAAGACGCCAGTCATTTAAGCAAGTGATTTTTGATTGCTTTGGAACAGGCACAGTGGTGGATATTTTAAAGCATGTGGGGACTACAGACAAAGAGAGGGAAAGGTTGAAAATGTCCATAAAAACACCAGCCAGCTGGTTTGCGCACGCTCTGATGACGCAGCCTGGAATGCCGTCTGGACCCGCAGCTTTGCGGATATTCACTCGTCGGAAGGATCGGGTTACATCCGCTACAGAAATGGAGAGTGAACTAACCTCTGTAGCTTCAGCCGTGAGAGCTCTCTCCACGAGGGCGGTGTTATTTCCCTCAAAATGAGCATAAAATGTATTTAGCTCCTCCGGGAGAGAGGCAGCGGTGTTCTGCCAATAACTGGTGTTATACCAATTGGTGTCCTTGGTGTTTATTCTCAGTCTGGCCAGAAACATCAGAGCAAAAGTGATCTTCCGCTGATGTAATAGTTTCTTGCATTCCTTAGACCGATCGCGTTTCTCTCTTGTCGAGTTTGCAAAGTCCAGGAAAAAGAAAATATTGTAATTCTTCCAAGAAAGCTTTCCTTTGCTCCTCACCTGGCGCAACACAAGATCTTTATCGAATGATCTCAAAACTTTGGCCAGAATCGATCGGGGCCTTTCTCCCTCAGCAGATCTGTGAGCTGGGATTCTGTGAGCTCGCTCGATTTCCATCTTGTGGCCCGTTATGTCGAGCAGACTCGGGAAAAGCTCGTATAGGAATTTCACCATATCTCTGCTCTCTTCATGCTCAGGAATTCCAACAATTCAAATGTTATTCCTGCGGCTTCTATTCACAAGATCTTCAAGCTTTTCAAGAACACGTTCCAAATCAACTTTGGTCACGGGCGGATTAGTGGCTAATTCCCTCTCTGATGACTCCAAATAATCGATTAGTTTTTCAACATCAGTCACTCTTGAGACTAACTCAGAGAATTTTTTTCCATCACCATAATCGATCGACGTATTACAGCGAGATCCTCCAAGTCCGCAAGTACCTTCGTTAACATCACCGACATGTTGGACAATTGACACTGGATTCCTTCTCCCGCTGCGCCATCCAAATCGAGTCCCCGGTCCACAGGCCTGTCTGGGCTTTCATCTTGAACCCGTAAGTGTCTTTTGATGTCTCCAGAGCCCATGGATTTTGACTTCTTTGCCATGTTTACCTCAAACAGCAAATATGTAACTGGGTGTATCGAATTTCACCGGATTATATCATGAAAATAATTTTTTTAATTAGCAAAGTGCGCAGAGCTCACACGTCTGCCCTTCGCATGGCATCACCACTCATCAGACCACATGACATTTTTACATTGCTCCACATTCCAATCTTTATTCTCCCTAGCAAATTTAAGAAGTTTTTTTAGATTAGCCTCATTAACAAGAGGCTTTCTTGTGGCCACACAGCTGTTTAGTCCCAATCCTGTAAGTTCTCGTCATATTGTGCATGTGGAAATGCTCTTACTTTCACTATTAAACATAGCTGTGATTTCTACTGTCATTTTTTTACGATGTGACTTCATCGTAAATTCATTTTTTTTTTTTAGTGATTTCCAATCACGATCATTCAAGACTTTTTTTCCGACCACATTTCTTCCACGAAGCTGATGGTTCATCACTATCCTTCCAGGTTTTAATAATGTGTTGGACAGTTCTTAACCCAATACCAGTGATTTCAGCAATCTCCTTAGTTGTTTTCTTTGATTGATGCAGGCCAATAATTTGCCCCTTCTGAAACACAGTAACATCTTTTCCACGACCACGGGTTACGTCTTCTGACATGGTTGTTTAAGAAATGAGAAGCTATACACTACATCAGTTAGGATTAAAATAATTGTTGCTAGCTGAAACATATTAATCATTGCACTAATGATCCAATCATAGGCTCTTAAGTATTTGCTTATTTAAATCCAAACGGTGACTTTTTTTTTGGCCAGGCAGTGTATATTTATTTTCTAGATGCACTTATAAACCTTACTGTTTGGTGTAGGGAAGGAATCTTGAGTGAGCTTTAGAAATGGAGAAGAGGGCACTACTTCATATGTGTCAACAAGAAAGCCTCTTTCCCATACAGAAAGTGAGGCTGTGTGCAAACCATCTTCATTTAGTGGCCATATCAAAAGTTTGAAGCAGAGGTTGTCATGGCAACAGTTTATAGTGGAAGATGGCGATTTTAATGCATTTCAGGGTTAATGAGTATTTTCCCAGCTCCCCCAGCCCTCTGTGACACTGGTCAGTGGCTGGACTCAGATTTCTGAAAATCTGTGTCTTCATGTGTTTTTTTTACAGACATACTGTCATACCAAATCTTAGTAGTCTTTTAAGCAAAAGCTTTGATAAAGAGAATGATATGCATTTAAGGAATGTCAAATCTTCAAACTTTCAACTGCATAGGAGTTTGTTTGTTTTTTACTTCTAGGATATACAGTAAATAGTATTCTGTTATATTTAGGATTTAATAATGCAATAGCCATTGCCATTCAGAAATATATTAATCTGGTCTTTCCAATTGAGGATGTCCCCAAATTAATGTTTTGTTAGATTTAGCTAACTTCTGAGGATTAATTTGCCCCCTAAAGTATAGCTAGATAAACACATAACCATGTTTGCTTGTCATTTCTGTTACAGCAAGGGTCTCTTGAACCTTTCTATAAACTGAATCCTACTTACCACAGAAAGAGGTGGTAGCCAGACGGCTTCTCTCCAGTGGAGGAGCCCATTTGCTCCACATACCATGGCAAGCTGGATAAGTGACACCCTGTTACAACATCATGCATTATTATCAGTATCCAATGCTGGGTAGTTACAGATTACACGTTATTTGGATTATATAATCAGATTACAAAAAATCAAGTACTTGTTATTAAAGTAAATTAAATTTTAAAATAGTCGTAATCACACTACGGTAACTATGTTCATAATTACACTGAAGATGGAGCAGTAATTCACACATAAATGCAAAACCGATTGCATTAGTGCGATAAAGGTTAGTTTAGTTTTGCAAACTACTTTTGAACTCTGCTTCAAAAATGTACATGAATACTTTTTGCGACAACTTTTTTTTTTAACTTTCATTCACAATATAACTGGTCTGATCTGTTGCCACACATGGATGGTGTTTGTAATGCCAAAAAAGTGTTTTTTTTATTTCACTTAAAAAACAGACAAACACACACACAAAAAAATAATATCGATTCTCTTAGCGATTACTTAAATCTATTTAAGTAATTACTTACTAGCTTAAAACCATTAAGTAAGTTTTTCACTTTTTTAATTTACATTTAAGCAACGTTATGTCAAAATCCTACAGTACAAGCTTATCCTACACAAATCATATGACATTAAATAAACAGGAATTAGGCCAGAAGTAATCCAAAAGTTACCCCAAAGCAATCAGATTAGATTACTTTAAAAATATAATCCATTCAATTACGTTACTGACTACAGTTTTCGTCATATAATTTGTTATCAGTATCAGATTACAATTCACAAGCAATCTACCCAGCACTGTCAGTGTCTTTGCTTTATTCTTTAATGAAAATGGTCATACTATTACATACGACATACTATTAAGCCAATAGACTCAATAGTGTATTAACTGAATATAATATGTAACATATAAATGTAAACTTATGTCACAAGTAAATTAGTAGCAAAAGTAAAGGCTTTATGACAGAGGATGGGTTTGAGGATGGGATCACGTGATTATTACCTCCACCAGTCCTTGTAAGATTCTCACAAACAAGACACAGCCATAGTGGACCCTGGCAGCTGATGGAATAAACATGTTTAACACTGACGTCAAAAATATTGCTGCCCCAAACACCCTGAGAAAAAAATTCAGAGATATGTAATGTTAGTTAATTCAGTTAAAACAAAGTAATACACATGACAATACAGCTTACATCACAGTACAGCCCAAAACCATTTTAGGTTTAAATAAGGTTTGGTGCAAAAACACACAATCAGTATATCTGATTCTAAATAACTGAATTAATTTGTTCTATCCCTAACTCTGTAATTTTGAAATGTAACCATTTGAAAAAGTAGTCATTTTCAAATGGTCATATCTTTTTAGTGAATAGGAGCGTTTCTTGCTTTGAAATCATATTACATGGCGAGTTAGTGACACCCAGAGAGTGTCTTTGTCATTTTTGCAACTTGTAAATTCTGTAACTTTAGAAACATGATATGATAGACCCCTAAATATCACAGAAGACAATATAAAAAAGCATAAGACTGGGGGTGAAGTTATGTGGTGGATTGAAGTCTCATAGCAACCACCATTGTCTTCTAATGAATATAAGAAATAAGAATTATAATTTGGAGACTTTTGGTGATTCTAAGTCCCACACACTGCTGTTGAGCTATATCGCTGGATCACACAATAGAGAGTCATTTTGGTTCATTCCGTTGTCCTTTATCTCCATTTAATCCATCCATCTGCCTCTTTCTTTTCCAAAACAGTGTGTAAGTGACACTTGTAATATTCCAGAGGCTGGTGTTTCAGCGCGAGATCTGCGACGGGATCTTTCATTATTAATTCTGTCAGCCACGCGTCCTCTGTTCCTGTGAGGCTTTTATTACAAGACTGCTATCGCCCCTTCTAATCAACACTCGGCATTCATTTAACCCTTGCAGCCCTAGCCACTGCATTCGTGAGCTCCCTTGGGTCTTGAAACACCTTTCTGAATGTAATATTTGTGGATATATGTGGAGTGGAGTACATGTTCATTCAAACATGACATGGAAGCCCGTCTTTTAGGATGTGGCTCACCTGTTAGCTGCTAGCTTATTGGAGATGAATCCTCCTGGGATTTGAGTGACTATGTAGCCCCAGAAAAAAGAGCCATGTATCAAACCCACTGTCTCTGGATCCCAATTGAACTCAGCTGGCTAAAAGGTGGAAACACCAGAGGAGACTTTGTTACTTAATGTAAACAATCTTTGGAAATGAAATGAAAATGAAAATTCTTACATTATTTATTCAACCTCTTGTTGTTCCAAACCTGTATCACTTTTTTTTCTTCTTTCATGTAACACAAAAGGAGACATTAGGCAGAATGTTAGCCTCAGTCACCATTCACTTTCATTGAATTTTTCTCCATACAGTGATAGTGAATGGTGACTGACGCTATCAGTCCCTAACATTCTGGCTAACATCTACTTTTGTAATCTATTGAAGAAAGAAAGTCATATGTGTTGGATTGACATGAGGGTGAGCGAATGATGACAGAATTTTCATTTTTGGCTAACTACATCCCTAAAAAACTTTTACATTTCTGTTCAATTAAAATAAAATAAGACAAATGAGTTATCACAGGACATGAAATTACCTTGCGAAAATGTGCGTGTGTGTGTGAATGTGTATGCGTCATCCATTCTTCCCAATATTACGACAGAAAATTACAGGAAATTGTGGCAGCTAACTAATGAAAACGTTACTGATGAGATATCAAGCCATGAAAAAAGGAGATAATGGCTGGTTCGGTCCTTTGAACTTGATAAGTAAAAAAAAAAAATAGCTGTTGAATTTACAAACATTACTCATTCACACACACTCAGTGGCTTTGATAATACCTTTTTTTCTGCAGTACTCATCTAATCAAACCTCTGTGATCACAAGATAAATTAAATGGATAGTTCACCCAAAAATAAAACAAAATCTGTTATCAATTACTTACCCTCATGTTGTTCCAGCACACATTTCTTCTATGGAACACAAAAGGAGATGCAGCAATAACAGCCTCAGTCACCATTCACTTTCACTGTATGGAAAAAAGTGCCATGAGAGTAAATGGTGACTGAGGCTCACATTCTACCTAACATCTCTTTTTGTGTTTCACAGAAGAAAGAAAGAAAAGAAAAAGTCATACAGGTTTGGAACGAAATGAGGGTGAGAAAATTATGACAGAATTTTCATATTTGAGTGTACTATCCCTTTATGATGTGAGCACTTATGTGTTGAGTATCTGTTTATGTTTCTGATATCACCTGCATGACGGCAGTCCCATTGATGTAGACAGTGTTGTTGTTGACCATTTCAACAATGGCCACACCTAGGTTGCATCGGATGCCAAATGAGATGCAGAAACCCAGGCCACTGAGGATGGCGTTGATGTAACGTTTGGGAAGGCCAAAGCAGCCACAATCCAACAAGGGTGGGCTACGTTTAGGGGCTGCTACAGGCCGACCGTCTTCTGTCAGCTCTATGTTGTCCTCTTCAGCCACATTAGCTCCATCAATCTTCCTGCGCAGAAGGGAAGAAATGGTTTAGAAATTGAGAAAAATTATCTTACCCTACCTACAAAGGGTGCGTATCAATCAGCTTTCCTCTCCCTAGCTCCCTATGTCATGAATCAGTATATTTCGGGCACTGGCTAGGGTGTTCATCCACTGAACATTGGGACACATTTGATTCCATCACCTGTGACACGATTACGAGCCCTGGCTTTTAAACGCAGCTATTATTAATCAACAACATCACTGTGTAAATGACACTATCATGCCAAATGTACAGTGTACAGTATTACTCTGAAAGATAAATGACATAAATAAAGAAAAAAATATAAAGGAATATATTTTTAATCTTCTTCTAACAGCTCTAATATTTAAAAGATTGGTTGTTTCCCTTCCATGGTCATCATGAATGAAAGACATTTCAAACAACATCTCTTTTAAAGAGAAAATAAGGCTTTGACTTCATAGTTTTACACTTGTTATCATCTTCTAATGACTCGAAAGACTTCAGAAGACATGATGACATTTCCGGTAAGGGAACATTGTGAGCAACGAAGCTCCCTGGTTTTTACGGTGCATGTTAAGGGAGCGAATGTTTCAGTGCACTGGAATGATTTTGCGATAGTGACAGCCCTAGAAATGGCCGACTCACTGATCAGTGCCCTGACTACTGAACAGAAAGCTGATTGAGACATACCCATAGACAATTCCTCTCAAAAATCAAAGTAGAACCTGCAGAACCTGAAGTAAGATCTAAAATGTAAGATATGAGAAATGTAAGATCTGACAGCAATGTAAACCAAACGTCGTAATAATAGTACGAGATGGTGAAATCGTAAGAAATCGGAGTTGGCTCGTACAAAAATTTCAATTTAATCCCTGAACCCAAACCTAAACCTAACCACAGAGTGTAATCCCTAAACAAAACCCTACACCAAAATCATGATTTTAACAGGAAAATAACTTTTGTCTACCACAGAAGAAAGAAAACATCGAGGTTTGGAATGAGACGATGGAAGCGTACAGGTTTTTGACATACAGTACATTAGTCATTTGTATTACATAATAAATATGGAATAAGTAACCAAATTTGTTTCCAGACCTTTCCTTTCTTAAACTGAAGTGTTGAACAGGAGGTTAGCTAAACTTTGATGCCTGTATTGTATCGATTTGAAATTCTGTTTGTCGATTGATTGGAAATAAAAGTCCTATACGGGCCAAGTTGAACAATATGTACAATTTCGCCATCTCGTACAAATGATGGAACAGGAGACCAGAGTGTAACTTGTTTCCTAACTAACAAATTCTATGCATAGTGAAACGGACCAGCAAGAGTTGCCAGAGTATGGCATTGAAAAGGTCACATTGTGTTTGGTACTCCCTCCCTCTGCTTCCCTCTTGCCCGCACGCACCTGTTCCATAACCGAACCTCTATCTTTCCTCTCATCCTCCACCTCACAGGAATTACTTTCATCTGTCTATTTTGAAATGTACACCTGAGTTCTTCCACACACAGGGGAAGGAGCTCACTCAGAGCTGGAGACTGGAGGAGTCTGAATGGAGGATCATGAGGTAACATTGTATTTCAAGAGGCGCAGCAGAGCCTGTCCCTGAGGTTTGTATAGAAGATGAACTGGTGGCATTGTTTATGCACATAAAGCACAATAAGGTGAAGTCGTGGTCTGGTGCGCTTACATAATTTTGTTCCACTGTGAACAACACATACTTTTATACAGTTAAGAAAAGCTTTGTCTATGCCTTTTATCTATTTTATTTTATTATGTTTTTTGGTTGACCATAGTATATTGAAATATTTCAAATGATTTCATGCAAGAGCATGAATTTATCCCCTTGAAGATATTCTCTTTATTCAGGCCATGAATTAGAAATTTGCTATCAGGTGGAAAACCATTAAACCAAGTCAAATCTAAGCAATGACGCAGATGAGAATAGACCTCTCTCTTTTGGTACTCTTTTTTTTTTTTTTTTTTGGGGCAATATTTCAGAAGCTAATCAGGGAAAATACATGTGTAAAGACCTACATATAATCTTTATGTACACATTAGTTATGTGGTATTTGCAGAACTCTACAAGGATTGCCTTCAACAGACAGTAACAGTTTACACGTTATAAGGACACAATGTCACATTAAGATGTTATTTACTTCAACAGTCAGAATACTCTCAAAAATTGTAGCAAAAGGAAAGTAAAAGTAAAATATGCAAACAAACAAACAAACAAACAAAAACAAAGACAGCTAAAGACAACTACAAAATAATTATTTAAAGACTGAAAACACTTGCTTCTCTTGAGACCACTTGACAGATCCCTGAGTCTGACAGCAATGTAAAGATTCAATCAAATGATTTGGCTAAGTGGATTTTCTCCAAATAAACTGTAAAAAAGCTGTCAATCTGTCATAATCCAGAATTAAACATGTGACAAACAAACACTTACAATTATATTTCCTGATCATGTACACACTTTTCATTAGTATCCATGTTTCATGGTAATGTCAAAAGCAGGTATTGTAAAACATATTGATGCAAAAGAATGTTTTTATATTCATTGTTATTTTATGAATAAAATAAAAAAGCAATATTATTCATTGCTATTTTTATTTTTTATATTAATACGTAATATGTGTAATAAAATATGTTGCTTTTGGAAATGGTATTGTGCTTTTAAAGCAATTTTGTTGCTATACTGCTACATTTATATAAGGTATTTGGCATTTTAAATGCTTAGTGTGTACCCTGTTTATTCACAAATTTAAATGAAGTTCATTACAGTTTAAATTCTTTAAAAAAATTAGCAAATTTTGAGTAGGACTGAAACTAAATATTAAATGACTTGTTGAATTATTAAGTGTGTGCACATATATTCCATTTTACCTAACAATTCTCTCTCTCCCTCTCTTTCTTTCTTTCTCTCTCTCTCTTTATATATATATAAAATATATTGATGGTCTCATATATATATATATATATTTTTTTTTTTATAATGTGATGGTCCTATCTTGTCATTCCTCTGCATTATTTGTAATTCTGCAAGAGTATCACACTACCTCTAAAAGATTTCCTGGCAATATAACACACAGGCACAGGAAATTGTTTACATTATCTGACATATCAAGCTGTCTAATATGCAAGAAATATATAACAGACATATATCTTGCTCTAATGTGGAATCTTCAGGTTTTTAATTTCTGGAGATGTGCAAGATAGTAGATACACCTAGAATGCCTATGAAACTGCATAACTTTTTAAATGGTAGCGTATAAATGGGGAAAGTATTTTAGCGAATATCTTTAGTTTGTGTGAGACAACGCAGTAATACTGTTAGATGCCTTGACAGTAGAAGCAAAGATAACTTACTGCAACATTTTGATACTAACACATTAAAGGTTTAATAAGTTTTAATTTAATTTGAAACATTTGAAACATTTGTGTATTATGAGAAATAACAAGGATATTACAAATACTGAGAAAACAGCTTTTCAAACAGAACATTATGATGTCATAATGCTTATGCAAAAACAGTTTTAAATTGAAACATTCTGGAACTCTGTATAGTTCTATACTGTATATTCTAGGATCTCTCTCTACTGAATATGTTCTCTATCTAGTGTCTCTAAAGTTCAAGATACTGTAAGCTACAAAATGAAAAAATGTGCAGTTTTACCCTTATTTTATATTTTTACCAAGCAATTTCTTCCTGATCTGACCCTTAAAAATGACTTTTGTTGCTATAATGTAATGTATTAAGGTTTAGTTAGTCACATTAAATCATGAAGCACATTTTTACTATCTATTCTTTTGTCATTGCTTTTTATATGGCATGATGATTCACTGTTCTTTTATAAAAAGTATTATTGCACTTAAAAATTAACCATATATGCAAAAATCTATTTGACATAACCATCATTTAATCTAATAACTAAATCAATCTGTGTATATAACATAAGCAGCTCTCTGCACCTCACATCTTCCTCTCAGTGTTTAGATTCCAATTCTGCTGTCATCTCTCTTACTTTTGTAGGTTCCCCAGAGAGTCGCCCACATTGTTCTTCAACTCCTCCTTCCCTGGTTTAAGCTTCTCCTTTAGACCCGCAAACCCCCCCAGTGGCATCTCTTCTTCCCTCTCACTTCTCGCCCACAAACACTTGTCTTTATCTTGCAGAAAAGAGAGCCAGATATCCACTAGGCACTGATGCACATCTTCTCCTGTGCTGGACTGAGATGGTTCTCTGGGGCTGGGTTAGGTGCGCTGGAGGGGAGGAGGAGAGATGCTGAGCCAGGGAATGGAAGAGAGAAGAGGAGGGACTTGGATTTGATGGTCTCACAAGCTTTTCTCGGCAATCCAGGGCTCTGGGTACAATCCTTCATGCGGGTAGGCCATAGAACTTCCTAGAGCGCGATTCTGTGTGTTTTCAGTTCAGGGTGTCAGCATTGTGAATGTAGAAGTAATGGAAACTCCGACGGTCCCATCAGCATACAGAAAGTGATGCTGTAAGATAACAAGATCAGGAGAAGATCCTACCCACCTGTTTTCCAACCCCTCCCTCTTTGGCTCCTATGAGAATAGGGCGAAAAGAGTGACTAGCAGAGTTCATTAAAGATTGATGGCAAAGTCAAGTATCTCAGGCTCAATGTTGTATGATATGAGCAGGTGTAACAGAACTCTGCGTCCTCTAGTCCCAGGCTAAACCTTATCCTGAGAAACAGTTTCAGGGGTTCATTCGGGTCAAACGCATCAACATCAACAACCAAACACTGACATAAAGGTTCAAATTGTGTGTGCCACTGCACTGTAGCCCATGCTCAAAAGTCCTTATTCACTCTGTAAACAGTGAGAGGTTCAATTTCTTTTTGTTAGTGAAGAAGTGCACTTTTTCTCATGAATGTCTGTTTTATGTAATAATCATCAAAAATGCAGTGGTCTTTAAAAATTCAGATCTTGAGGTCTAAAAAATGTATTGGTATTCTGTGTGGTGTTGCGCTAGGTTCTCAGGCTGTGTTTCACTGATGCTTGTTGTTTGTCTCTCAATAGTAATGGCATGAATCAAATCTGGACCTGCCTCACTGAAGCAATGGCATTCAAAGCAAAGCCCCTGACGTGTCATGCATAACTGCCAGAAACTTTGATTTACTATTTAATTTTCCAACCAAAATGAGCAGATATTGAAGAAATGTATGCCTCAAGCAAATGACAATATATGGAATCTTTATCAAAAATAACAGGACATAGGTAAAGTCATCAATATTAAAGTGTTGGTCTGCAGGAGTGAACTCTACACTGTGGGTGTTGGTTTAACAGTACAGACTTAAAGGGAAGGGGAGGGGAGTGGGGAGTCGGGGGTTGTTTGGGACCCTGCGTTTTCTAGTTTGGCTACTGCACATTCAGTTCATACTGCACTTTTCATCAAATCATGTGTTCGTTTAGCTTCTTGCATTGTTCGCAAAATGTAGAATGATTTGGAAACAGCACTGTAATTTCTTCAAGTGAACACACTTTTTTTTCTATATACATATGACCAAAGGAAACCCTGTTCCATGGTATTCATGTTTCAGGGATTGTCCATTTTTAAGGATTACAGTGACATCTAATGGTGTGCAGAAACTATTACCAGCGCTATGTGCTGTGAGGCAAGAAAACCTTTCTCAAGCATTGACTAAAAATTTTGTAACAAACAAACACTTTGCCAAAGCTGCCAGATTTAGACCAGTTTAGAACTATGATCTCTGATTAACAAGTGCTTTACACCATGTCCAAACAGACAAAAATTGGTCACATTTAAAACTTTTCTTGTGTAAATATGCATTTGCAGGGCATTAAAAGTGTAGTTTCAACAGCTTCTTGTGTCTAAGTTCAGTTATAGTTTAGCTTTCTGTGCTGGAAACTATCAGGTTTTTAATGGGACATTCATTTCAGAGCATCTTGAGGACTCCAGCTGCTCAACTGGTAGAGTACACAGAGAATACACACTGAAAAGGTGTACTGTATATTTTGAGTGCATCCATGTTATATTCTGTATTTCTCAGCAAAAATGGTGAAAGGGCATTTCCTGTACCCCTGAAATTAAAGGGCTTTTATGATTCTTCCAGCCTTTCCCCTTGGCTAGAAGTGGAGTTGCCTATCATCATAACAATTAATGAGATATGCATTATCTATTCCCTATATTTAAAAGTGCACTCAGTAATTTTTTCCTCCTTAAAAAGGTTTACTCCTAAAGAAATGAATTGTAATTTTGAAACATATGTATAAAATCATGATCACTTACATGAGATAAAGAATCTAGTCATATCAGTAACCTTATAAAAGCGGTTATATTCGTCAGAGGGTCCCCTGGGGGCTGTCATGTTAGAAGGATCATATGAGCACAGTCAAATGCAACTCGATTTATTTCAGTAACCACCATGTTATTGGACAATTTTATTCATTGATTCAATTAATCATTATTAATGTGAATAGTGAATTTCTACAAAGGCATCTGTAACTGAACACTATTGTGTTTGAATGACACTGCTGCTGCATCCACGCTGCTAGGTGTCACTGTTAAGTCCAAGATGACAAACCAAAAAAGTTACTGAATTTTTTAATGATCACTTTTTCTATCATTATCAGACTTTTGGTGTACATGCTGAATAAATACTAGTGTTACCGGATTTTTTTTTAAAGAATTAAATAGATGCATTAGGCCTACTTATTTTGCAACTGCTGGTAGTACTCAATTAAACCCGTTTCCTTATTTTTAGCTAATGTTCTATGTAGCTGTAACAATTATGTCAATGATTTACAAAATATACACACCTCAATTTCAGGGTTCCCACACTTTTTTACCAATGCATTTTCATGACTTTTCCATTAACTTTCCTGTTTTTTCATGATTATTGCATAATTAATTATTAATAATCATAATAAGAATAAGAATAATGAGATTTCTGGGGCGGATTTTTTTATTTCTATATGTAATTTTGTTGCAGCTGCAGTATATGTAGGCCTATCTACCTGAGCATATACAGGATCAACGGTGCGTTATAAAACCGATCATTTTGTCCACTGGCCCCTGCTACTGTATATTGAATGAAGACAAAAGCTGCTCGTCTGAGGTCTGACTTTCAGTCGTTCAAGTGTGCAGCAACAGTAGGCCTACTAATGGTGTGACAGTTGTGGTCTCAACCAAAGACTGTTGTTTAAGAAAACAATGCAGCATCTACAAAAATAAACTGTTTTTTTTTTTGTTTGTTTTTTATGCGTTCAGAATGGAGGGATACCTAAACATGCAAGTAAGCCACTATATGTAGCAAGTAAATGAAACTATTATTTACTTTTTTATTTCAGTAACCTTGTTTAGCTAAACATTAAGTTCAGAAAATTTAATTCACAAGTCAATATGACAACAAGAAATCATGCTACTTTGAGAACTTTAGTCTTTATTTTGATACTAGACAGAAAACAAAACTTACTGTCAGATATACAGTAGTTCCTCATAGCCAGAAAATAAGACAGAATTAATTGAAAAACAAACAAACACACAGAGAGATAGTAAAAAATATAAAGTAGGGTTAGTATAGTAATAATAAGTGACATTGTAACAATAATTACATATTAATAATAACATTTAAAAAATCAAGACTGCATGTTGTGACGCAATATCACAAGGCAGTTTTACAGAACAATGTGCACTCTTGTTATTTTAAAAAAACGTTATTATTGTATGGTATTATTTTACTTATTAAGCCGTTTAGCCTGTATAATGAATGAGAAAGTGATTGACAAACTTATTTATCTGTACTATTGCCTCTAATCTAATCTAATCAAATACTTCTTTGCTAGGTCTAAAACAAAAAAAGTGTAAAAAGGTGTTTCATTTGTACACTGTGCATGACCATACTGAGAGTTGGTGACAAAATATCTTTGCTATAGAAGAAACCATTTATGTCAAGCCTGCAAAAATGTATTGGCACTTTTAAAGCTCATTGTCGGTGCTGTTTTGGTTATTTATTTATTTGTATTCTTTTTTTATAACTACATAATGTAGGCCTACCACATTAAATGCACAAATATGTTTCAATATTTTAGATTTTGATACATTTGTATGTTATATTTTCTCACAAATATTGTTAATTAATCATTTAAGTATTAAAATAGATAATAAGCCAAACCTGAATCAATCCAACTTCAAATTTTGATATATACGATACAGTCTAGACTGTTTTTAAATACATAGCATAGTTACAATTCTTTAGTGCATTTCTTTATATGCTTATGAGCTAATTAATAATAATAAGCTAAAAAAATTATAATAATTATCAAACGTTTACACAAATATCATTTATCAAGTTTATTAACTTACCCAAAAATAATCATCAAAGAATGTTACTTACGTGACTCAGCTAATATAATGCCTTATAAAATAACAGAAATCACTAAGATAAATAAATTAAAAAAATAAACAACCTCAAGTCTAAATACAAATACCATGGCGCAAGAACCGAATGATCTAGAAAACGTACGATGCGCCTTCTCTTTCTAATACGATACAGTCTAACTACATGGTTGCTAAGATGAAAAGATGAAACATTATTGCCTTGACTGTTCCGTCACTCGTTCGGTTCAGTACTGCATACTGGTGACATCTCGCCCGTGACCGCATTTTTCTCAGCTTGCATAACATATCGCGTGACTTACTCGGTTAGTAACGTGAGGGACACAAGAGAAGGCGTTGGTGTTGATGATGGTAGGAGGGGATTCTGCATCGTCGTCTTCCGCGTTTTCCCGGATTTCAACCGCTGTTCTGATATCATCGTGTCCTCTCCCTGCACGTTTTCATGCTCGGCCCTCCCTGCCAATTCTCTTAGTTGTAAAGAAATAAAATATTAAATCAATTATACCGGCCTCTCTGCCCCCCTCCCCCTCCCCTCACCTCTTTCTCTCCCCCCTTTACAAATATCTACCACCGTCTTCCTTCTCCTCATGCAGCATCGGAGACCTGGGCCCCGGAGTACCGGCTCCAGCCATGTCTGCGAGGAATACAGCGGCTGGCGGCGGTGACGGAGCGACGGGGGAAAAGACAGGTAACTCGCTGTTTAAATACATAAAGACGGATCCGCTTGTACATGATGTACGCTTTAAGCGGAGAGAGTTGGTGTAGATCGCGCTGTTCGCCGGGTGGAGGAGAGGGGAGCTCTCGGTGTTCCCCGCTGATTGGTTTGCACACTTCGCGTTCGCAGCGAAACTAGGTCAGTAGTTCAGTAGAGCGAAGTCGGGCAAACCGAGTAGAGGCGCACTGGACGAGCGCTCTGAACAAACTACACGCGCAACGCTGGCACGTTTGGTGCTGTTTACGCTATAACGCTGCATCGAGATGTCTTTTAAGCTCTTATTGTGACCGAGAAGCATGTTCATTAAATCAAGAATGTTGCGATGTAGTTATTTTCGAGGCAGATTGGCTGCCGTCACATTCAGCAAAATGTGGCTATCCGATTTGATGTTTCCATTGTGCTTGTTTACTTGCTTGTGGTGATTCTTTTACTGCATTTTATAGTTGAAGGAAATTGATCTTCGTTTTGCCATTTTTTTTTTTTTAAATCAAACATTTATGTACCAAGGAACAAGATTCTTAAAGTTCATACGTCTTTGTACGGGTCGGACTCGTATCCAGAAAATAGCAAAAAAATAAATAAATAAATAAAAAGTATGCAATCCATTTTTTTTTACATTTGTATACATACGAATTTGTGTGGTTTATACATTAAAGCAGTGGTTCTCAACCAGGGGGTCGGGACCCACTAGGGGGCCTCAGCACACTTCCAGGGGGGCCTCAAGATCTCTTAAAATGATTTAAAATATGATAGATTATTATAATTTATTTTTTTGTTTTTCCCTTTTTCACCCAATTTGGATTGCCCAATTCCCAATGCGCTTTTAAGTTCTTGTGATCATGTAGTGATTCGCCTCAGTCCGGGTGGCGGAGGACGAATCCCAGCTGCCTCCGCGTCTGAGACCGTCAACCCGCGCATCTTATCATTTAGCTTGTTGAGTGCGTTGCCACAGAGACGTAGCACATGTGGAGGCTTCACACCATCCACCGCGGCATCCACGTTCAACTCACCACGTGCCCCACCGAGAATGAACCACATTATAGCGATCACGAGGAGGTTACCTCATGTGACTCTACCCTCCCTAGCAACCGGGCCAATTTGGTTGCTTAGTAGACCTGGCTGGAGTCACTCAGCACACCCTGGGATTCAAACTGGCGAACTAGCGAACCCCAGGGGTGGTAGCCAGCGTCTTTTACCACTACTCCCTTCGACAGTTTGCTTTTTATGAAGAATATACAGTTCTAGACATTTCTGGAATCGCAAAGTTTTAAGGAAATATCTTATAATATAAGTATCTAATAGCCTACGTGGGGGGACTTTGAATATTTTCTCAGACAATGGGGGGCTTTGGAGTCAAAAAGTTTGAGAACCACTGCATTAAAGGGCACAGGGAAAATGTAATAATGGTGTCATGCTTTGGACAAATACCTTTAATTTTTTATTATTATTACTGTAATATTTCTTCATTACATGTAGGCTATTTATTGCAGTGATGTTTCATTGACATTTGTCCAAGAGAAATGGTAAACAAAGTTCTGGAACGGATTCATAAGAATTTACAGTTTTCCAGACTTCCAAGTCACATCTCCGCATAGTGACTGATTTCAAACTGATTTTATCACTGCTTCTTAAAGTTTATGCCATACTTCTCTTTACTTAATTAAGTGTGTTGCACAGATATATTTGGTAATCAAAATTCGTCTGTCTTAGATTTGGCGACAAAACCAACACAAATTGAACAAATCTAGTACAAATGCCTTCCCATACTGGATTCAGTCTCCTCTTTAATGAGTGAAACTGTGCATTGTGACATCAATCGGCATCATTTGCATTGTGAGGTCATAGCGATGCCTGATCTAGTCTGATTTCAGAGCGTGCTTGGAACCTTGTAACGTGACGGTTGTGTAATATGTAGGTCAAACTCGACACACTTGTAAGCCATGGCTGTATTGCCCTTCTCTTCCTCAGGCGCTGCTTTCTCTCTTCAGCCTAACTCAATCAGTAAACCTTTGCACAACCAGGCTATAAACATCTGTAGAAGTGAAGCTGGCCATCGTAAGAGCACAATTGTGCTCTTTATTCTTGTTAAAATGTGTAACCTAAATCTGCTGTCAGTTTGGCTTGTCTCGTGACAGACACTCTCTCCTCCCCCTCCCTTGCACTGAAAAACGTGACTGGAATTTAGGGTCTCATCTGGAAAGTATGTCTCTTAAGTAACTGGCCTTTTGAGTTACAGATTCCAGTCATTTCTGTGATTTTAAAGTTTTTTCGGGTCAATAAATTTATATAACTTTTATAGGGCTATTCGATATATTCTGGCATAGACGACAAATAAAATACACTTGCTGGCATTAATTATAAACAATATGATACTTTAGAAAAATATACATAGAAGTTAGAACAATATGATTTTATTATTTAAAGTGTCCTAAGTTAACTAAATCTGTAGTGCTTGGTTAAAAGCCTTGTCAAGCAAAACTTAAAAAAAAAATTGTTTTCATTTTTTTTTTTTTACCAAACTTAAAGATATTCTTTGCATAGAATAAAAAAACAACTTTCATCGCAATAAAATGAAATAAAAATATTTAAAAGTTTAGCCATCTTGAAATGAGAAATTTCATCAAAAATATTCCTTGGCTTGGCTGTTCTGTTATTATTTTATTGTTATTATTCTGCTATTTTGTCGTGTTTTGCAATTACAGACTGTTTCAGGACAGGGTAATTCAAATTGAACTACTGTAGGCCTAATTAATGATTTGTATACATCTTGAAGCAGCATGTGTTTATGCTCTGTATGTTTATTAAACATATGTCAACATAAGTTTAATCATTACTCTCACATCGTAATAATGCATCTTTTAAAGGATGTTTCAACAGATGCTTTAGTTCCATGAACTGAAGACATACATTTTTTTATAGGAGTCCACAGGCTTTATTTACTCACATTCGTGAGGAAAACGAAGGCCGTAAAGTTAGAGGAGAAGATTTGATTAAATGTAGGTCAGCAGAAATGGGATTTATATTGCCACGCTTCTGCACAGGTGTGTATTTTAAGCAGCACTTTGATTAGCTACGGTCTATCTATAGAAGCATATGTACAGTAGAGGAAATGTGTTGCATGACAGGTTGCTGCACCTGATCCCAAGCTATTTTACTTCTACTATCACCTGTGTTGCGAAAAAGATCAATATTTAAGTACTTTTTAACTGTAAACCATCGCTTCCGGTCAGCAGCGGTATACGTATTCACGAGAGCGCTGAGTTCACGTGGCCTCTCCTGTGATGAATTTGCGTTGGTATGTTACGGATGTCATATTGGTTGAGAGATTGACTATGGTCACATGGACACCAGAAAGCGGCTTATTGTAAGAAAGCAGGCTATTACGAGAAAACAGCATTCCCGTTTACATGCACTGTATAAGCGCTGTACTCTTTACTCCCGTATACATGTGGCTCCGTCAGTAAGCAGCTTTCACCGCAGCATCATCATTTCCCTGCTACGTTTGTGGAAATAACACACATGGCATCCAAGGAAGACTTCACTATTTTACTCTCTGTTGATTCGCTCTATTTCCAGATATCCCAGTTGTTGCTATGTTTGTTTCCTTCACTTACTATCCCGACCTGCTGCTGAATTGCAATGCAGTGGTGGGGTTTCCCTCATAAAACTCCAGGATTCCCCCAATGTATCAGTGCATATATGCGGACGTTAGGGACAGTCACTATTTTACATTGTTGTGTATAAATGGGTATAGTTTACAGTATATGTGATCTTTCCTCTGTACTCCCAGAAATATTGAATTCTTTCTGCTGTGTTGGCATGTTGTTGGGCTCCATCCTATGATGTTTGTTATCCCGGTCTGTTCCACGCACGCGCACTCTTCAAACACCCATCAGAACGGCACTTATGTGTTTACATGGCAACATTAAGCCACGTTCTCCGAAAGACACCTAGGTGTGTTAAACCGCTTTCTCTTAATCCCTTAAACAGTGTAAGGAAATCAGCGTTCTTGTTTACATGACGTTTCAGAACGTCGCTTTCTGCTAAAACCCTGGAATAAACTGTTTTCTTAAGTGCATGTAAACGTGGTCATTCAGGATAAGCACACAAACGCACCATTGTGAGTAAACAAACAGATACAAATACAGAGCTAAACCAAAACCAACGAAGCTTCTGTTCAGCGTTCTTCCTACTCGGTTTTAAACAGTGTTGCTCTTCCGGGTGTTTCGAAAGTGCGTCAGTACTCGCGTGAACATGCCAAAGCGTTTACGTCACATGCGCATACTGCTGCTGACCGGAGGCAATGATTTATAGTTCAATAGTATTTAAATATTGATCTTTTTCACACCAAAAGTGGTCGTATCGCTTTAGAAGACATTAATTTAACCAGTGAATTTGTATAGATGACGTTTATTTTGACTGTCTGTTCTTTTTGGAGCTTCGAAGGTCTGATCACCATCGACTTGCATTTTAAGGACCTACTGAGTTAGGATATTTTTCTATTTTTCTTCAAATGTGTTCTGCTAAAGAATGAAAGTCATACACACCGGGGATGGCATGAGGGTGAGTAAATGATGAGAGAATTTTCATTTTTGGGTTAACTAACCCTTTAAGGAAGGTTTTAGGGAGATCTGTTTATCTAAGCACTTTAGACTGTAGTCTTAATGGGTAATTTATTGTGCGCCAAGAAAGGTATAGCCTCTTGTATGTTACGTACAGTAAATACTTTGTCATGGTCACAGAAAGAGGCTCCCATGATTTGAAGGTTATGTTTTAGAGGAGGTTGTTTGTTAAATTGAATCAGAGTGTCAGTAAAAGGTCTAATTTTCAAGGAACTTTACAGCTTTTTTTTTTTTTTTAAATACCAGAAATTAATATTTACCATTGGAGAAGTTAAGAATGATTGTTCTGCTATCGATCTAAAAATGGTTGTAATATCACAGCACAAATAACCAAGTGAAACTTAAAAATACTTTCTCTACATCAGATATACACTTTGACTTCCTATCTTGTTGAAGAGACAGTTTCCTGTTGCCTCAATGTGCCCATTGTACAAAGGTGCCTCTGTTTGTTCCTGGCAAGCAGCAGAGACCCTAACCCCACCCCCACCCCCACCCTCACCCTAAAGGCTCAATTATACTTCTGCGTCAAACCTACGACTTAGGATCCACATAGTGGCCAATGCGTTGATTTGCATTTATAGTTCTGTGTTGGTGTGTCTGTGTCGTTCTGTCAGTACACAGCCAAAATGCTAACTATGTGTTTCATAAATAAACAAAAGCAATGCAAGCAATGTAATTTCTAGATTCAAAATCATTTATTAAATTGTTGTAGCATCAAAGATGAGTTCAAAGTATGTGAACATGTGGAAATGTAGGTACATATTTATGATACATGTTGCCTGCATTGCAGGTAGAAAATAAATGAGGAAATTACTGTATGCTTGCTTTTGAGTCGCTTAAATAATAATACATAAATAGTTTTGCATACTTTTGATGTTCTGTGCTGAAAAAGAAATCGTCAAATTAATTAATAACTACTCGCCTGAATAACACAAAATGGGTGTTGTTTTAAAGATTTTATAATGCATATAGGCAATATAACCAAGTGTTTTTTAATTTGCTGACAAATTAGAAGTATTCCGTTTCCATAACTTATGAAATATGATAATTTACTGAACATACTGTTATAACATACCGTCAAATCATCGTGCAGATTTGAAAGTTCGTGAGTAGAATACAACGATTTGACTCGTATATTAAATTAATATCAAGTAAAGGCCAGGAGAAAAAAGATTTTAGAGGTTGTAAGTTGTAAACAGATATCTTCTTTCACATTTCGCTTGTAACTTCATGAATCACACACAGAACAGAATAAAAATAAACAGCAGATGCTCCCGATTGAGACAATTGCTTTAATGGTCACGAGTCCAAATATAGCGTGATATGGTGCATAGCTTGGATTGGTCTGACATGAACTAGCTGGTTTGTTATCTGAATTTGATGCTGATACAGCAAATAATAATAATAATTAAATTAAAATATATATATATTATATATAATATATCAAAAACGAGAGTGGCAGTTGTAACCTGAATGTTGTGATTCATTTTAAATTATGTTGGGACTTGGGAGCCATAATTAATTTTTTTTTTAAAGGTACAGATTTTTATCAATCAGTTGTCAGAATTATTACCGCAAATGACCCAATTATCAGAATAATCATAAGCATTCTCTTGATTGATCTGTCAGTTGGACCCCCAAAGGATGAAAACGGCCAAGGGGGAAATAAAACCCCCCAAACACTGTACCATTTTTATCAGTTGCTGAACATTAGCTTTTCTGTTTAAAAGAGAAGTGTCATTCCCAGCCTGATCTCATGAAATTTACGTGAACATGACAACATTTTTTTAAAATATGTATTTATAAAGTCATAATCAGCCATCAAAGTCATGATTTGTTTGAAAGTGAATAAAGCACACAGTTGTAGCACCTCTAGTGTTCATTTCTCCTGGAAGCTGCAGGGAATTGTACCTGGAGACGTGTAACAAGTTTTGCAAAAATGTATTTGTCACGTTTTCACTGTGAGACCAGGTTGGTCATTCAAGAGCTACAACACAGACAAGAATAAGAAAATCAATTAGTGTGTTTAAATGCACAGCAATACACTGAAAACTATCAAAAATCAGCTTATTTAAAAAAAAAAAAAAATTTAAGAAATTTGCTTTTGCATGAGATATGAAATCATCTGGTTATTCTCTGCTTCTGATGTCAAAACTTAAACGATTATGCATACAACACTTGCATAGGATAATCAGTAAGAATGTAAGGTGTTTAGATTCAGCACAAAATTGGAGTAATTGGCACAGACCTACATGTGTCGATCTGTTTTCGCTTACAGCGTTTAGGACCTTACCCCGATAAAGGAAACCTGTCTAAAGTATTTATATGACCTTACACATTGTTGGCTTATTAAGCATAATCTGATCAGTGTACTTAGTGATTGTTTTCAAACAGGTTTCCTGAACAAGCCCCACATCTGCCATTGGTCAGACAGACCAACAGCAATGTTTAGATAGACACAGTGTTTACACTTTTCAACTTACAAACAAGCATAAACATTATAGCTGAAATGTAAACACAATAGTGTATTGTATGAATCTTTAATGTCACAAATTATAAGAGACTTGTTTTACAATAGCCAATTCTTCACTCACATCTATTGAACATATTGGGGCAACCTTGCTGTGATGAACATTTGTCAACTGAACATTTAATCTAGGTTTTTTTGAACACCTGAAAGAGGTTGATGGAACATAGGTCTACTAAAATACTACCAAGGTGTGGTGCCAAAAGCGTGCCAAAATTCAATTCACTATTCAATTCAGTGGAATCGCTGACCTACTTTCACATACGTTTGTCACGTTTCTTGCACAATGTTTGACGTAATTAAATTCAGTTTAGGCATGTATCTCATACAGCTCCATGGTAACTGCTCAAAGTATGGTGATTAATTGGGTCACCTTATGACACGCTATTTTTTTCCATCATGAGAGTAGTGCAAGCATTGTTGTTTATGTAGTTTTTGTCTTCAGTTTATTATTGTGCGTGTCTATTGCTTTTAATGACATTTTAAACTAGATAACAAGAGTCACGGTGGTTGCTCAAATGTAGTGCTGTAATTAAAATTTCTCACATCAATATTAATTTTCACATCAAAATCTGAATCCACTTAAGGAAATGCTTCTAATTTGAAATGTTCTAATTTAATACTACTGATTCTAATTGAATTTTTGCTTTTTTAATTATGAATTATGGTAATTAAGTAACTTCATTTCTAGGTTTAAATCAGATTGTGAATTCCAGATTTCCATATGGACATTTGAATGACCCTTTTCATGTATCTCTTTTTTTTTTTTTTTTTTGTAATTAACATTTTTATTGATTCATATACATATGACAGAGAAAAACTCAACACATATATGAAGAATCAACATTTTACATTTAAACCCCACTAATACAATCCCACCCTGACCCCCAACGAACACCCCTGTGGTCCCACATAATAACACATACACACACAATCCAAAAATATATATATATAAAAATAAAATAGAATAATAATAAACATACATGATTAAACTAAACTACACTCTCCACATCCCCTCCCTGAGAGTCCCCCAAAAAACTAAATATTTGCCCCATTTTTTAACAAATAAGTCCCTAAACCCCAGCCTTCTACTTACCACTTCCTCAAATGCAGCTACCCTCCCCATTTCCACACACCACTCTGAAAAAAGGGTGCTCCACTTGACTTCCAACCCCTTAAAATGACTTGCCTGCCGATCATGAGACTGGTCAGAACACAATTTATGTGATTATCCCCCAAATTCATGACCGCCCCATCATCCAAAATACAGAGTCTGGGACAAAGCAAAATTTGAACGTTCAAAACATCACACAAATAATTCTGAACCTTTAACCAAAAATTTTGGATCTTAACACACCTCCAAAATACATGGGTAGTGTCTCCAACTTCTGATTGGCATTGCCAGCAGGTGGGTGTTCCTTTAAGACCAAGCCTATATAATCTAGAGGGGGTCCAATAAAATCTGTGTAAAATCTTAAATTGCATAAGGCGAACCCTTGCATCTCTAGATACAGACTTGAAATTTTTCAGAATCTTAGTCCACACTCCATCCTCCAATACCAAATTCATATCTTTCTCCCATAATCTCTTGAGAGAAGTTAAAGCTCCATCCCCCAGACTCTGAATTAGTAGGGAGCAATACACCTTCGATGCCTGATGTAAACATGACCTTTTCCAAAAGCAGCAATCACCTCTCCCAAAGCACCTGCTGCCTTAGGGGGGTGTGTGCTACTCCCAAAAACAGTACAGAGCATGTGGCACAGTTGTAAATACCTATAAAAGATCTGGGAATGGGAATCCCAAAATGATGACCCAAATTCTCAAAAGATCTCAACACTCCACTCTCATACAGATCGCCAAGTGTAGCAACCCCCCTCACGATCCACTCTGATCAGCAGAAAGGGGACTTGTTGATACATCATTTGGGGTTCAGCCATATGCTTGAGGCAACATTTAAATAAATGTCCGAATTAAATAATCTGGCCACTCTTGTCCAAATCACTTGCAAATGTGAAATAACGGGGTGTGATTTAACTTCTCCGGTTAGTTTGATAGAAAGGCTTTGCAGTGGCAAAATAGGGGCAAGGACTTCCTGTTCAGTAGAAAACCAGGAAAAAGCTCTTGCAGGTGGAAGCGACCAATGAGCCAAATGCCTGAGACCAAACGCATAATAATAAAACAAAATCTTGGGTAGGCCTAGCCCACCTTTGTCAAACGGCCTATGCAGTTTGTTGAGATGTAGTCTGGGACGCTTACCATTCCAAATAAAGGACTTCGCTATGCTATCAAATTGCTTGAAATAGAGAGGGGGACATCTATAGGGAGTGACTGTAGTAGAGAATACAATACAATTCATTTTAATAACATTAACCTTCCCAATCATCGATAAATGTAATGAAGCCCACCTGTCCACATCGCTCGAAAACCTTTTTATTAACAGGTCAAAATGAACTCTAACTAAATCAGACAAATTTGCTGGGAATAAAATACCCAAATACTTAATGCCCTGTTTGGGCCACTGGAAGGCGCCCGGCTGAAAAGCCATTACCGGGCAGTATGCTGTCAGAGCCAAAGCTTCAGATTTAGACCAATTGACTTTGTATCCTGAGAGCTTGGAGAAGGAATTAATAATTCTATGGAGGCAAGGCACAGATCTAGTGGGGTCAGAGACCAATAATAAAATATTATCTGCGTAAAGCAGAAGCTTATGCGCCACACCTTCCGCCATCACCCCTGGAAAATCATCCTCCTTTGTTATCACGGCTGCTATTTTTCCAGGGCAGGACAGAACAATAATGGGGAATGAGGTCAACCCTGCCGAGTGCCCCTATCCAGAGTAAAATAATCTGAAATTAATCCATTTGTTTGTACCGCTGCTACAGGGGTGTCTATAAAGTAACTTAATCCAACCAATAAATGTACTCCTGAACCCATACATTTCCAAAATCTTAAAAAGATAATCACATTCTACCATATCAAATGCCTTTTCAGCGTCAAGTGAGATGGCAGCGACCGGAGACTGATCATTCGCTACTGACCACATAATATTAATGAAATGCCTAATGTTATCAGAAGAGCTACGGCCCCGAATAAACTCCACCTGATCTATATGTATAAGAGACGTCTTAACTTTACTTAACTGGTTAGCCAAAATTTTTGACAATTTTAACGTCTGGCTGAATCAGGGAAATTGGACAGTAACTTTTACACTTGCTTGGATCTTTGTCCTTTTTAAGAATCAGACTGATCCGGGCTTGTGTCATGGTTGGCGGAAGCTTTCCATTCTTTAATGATTCCATATAAACTTCTAACAAAAGTGGAGCCAGTTCTGTAGCATAAGATATAAAAAATTCAGTGGCAAAACATCTGGCCTTGCCTGTAGGTAAGGCCTTAATTACCTCTTCAAGTTCCTCCAAGGTTATCTCAGAATCAAGATAATTTTTTTGCTCAATCGTCAATTTTGGGAGTTCTAATGGTTCAACCAAAACTCCACTTTCCGCGACAAAATAGCATTATATCTGTATTTTAATCGAGTAAATTCTCTGAGGGCATCAGATGACATTCTGCGCTTCAACTCTGCTTCGGCACTTTTAATATTCTCTTCCAACTCCACGAGTTCTCTGGCTTTAGATTTTTTGGTGAATGAGTCATACTGTATGATCCAACCCCTAAGAACCACCTTAAGTGCCTCCCAAGCAACGCCCACAGAAGATACTGAGGACCAGTTGGTCTCCATATAAACACTGATTTCAGTCTTTAACGTTTGTTTGGAAATCAGGGTTTTGCAAAAGGGATACATTAAAGCGCCAACTATATGATTCTTTTTCTCCGTATGTGGCAACACCTCTAAACTCACCAGGACGTGATCTGAGATTAAGATATTTCCAATTGAGCAATCAACAATAGATGAAATGAGGGACTTAGATATAAAAAATACAAAAAATCTATTCTAGAATAAATCTTATGGACTGATGAAAAAAATGTATAGTCCCTATATCATATTTCTTACTTTTAAGAAAAGAAATAACCTTCCTTCTTTTTATAGGGTGCCCCAACCCATTCACATTCCATGTGGAGAGAGATAGCACACTCATATTAACATTTGACATATTGATATAATAAAAAAAATAAATTGTGTGTCAAAAACAAGATTATAAAGACCACATTCCCCATAAGTGCAACAATCAAACCCCGAACTTCCCCCCGAACAAAACAAACAGAAAAAAGAAAAACGTGCTCATTAACCCCACGCACGACAGCGCCAACCGGCGTCCATCCCTCTAAATTCAAAGAGTCCATGTTCGCCTACGAGAGCCCCCACAACAACTTTGCCAACGGATTGTTCAAGTCCGGTGCTTCTATACAAATTTTGTGAGGCAAAATTACATATCAGAAGATACTTTGTAAAACAGACCCCAGCCAACAGGCAGAATAAACACAAAGAACATGTAGATTCATTCACAGAACTGTCTCGAAGGTTTGTTCCTCCACAAAACAAATTCCAGCTGATATAAAGCCGTTCAGTTTCCTCGAACAGACAAACAATTGTTCAGTGAGCCACCTGTTTATGAGTTCAGCAGATGATGTAATCATTCTAATGTCCCTTAAAAATATTCCACAAAAACAAACTCCAGCCAACAGGAGGCATAAGCACAAAGAACGAACAGATTCATCCACAACTGTCCCAGAGTAGTGTTATTCCACAAGTCAAACTCCAGCCCCTAGGCGGAACCAGCACAAAAAGAAACAAAACAGGCATCCCGGTTCCTCGGATGATCAAGAGCCAAACTCACTCGGAGGCCATGAAAAAAAAAAAATACACCATGACTTACTCAGCCCGTCAACTTTATAAAAGACGTCTTTTATGTGAGCATGTAGATATTTTGCGGTTATCCATAGTGGCTGGGAACTTCAGTGTAAAAACGATCTTCCGTCAATGCAAAAGTTTCTTGAAGGAAGTGTCATTCCACAAAACAAACTCCAGCCGCTAGGTGGAGCCAACGCAAAAAGAAACAAAAAATGGCGCCCAGCTTCCTCAGACAATCGAGTGTATGTTCAGCGAGTCAAACCACTAATATAAGAAACATCAAATGGCTTACTCACTCCAATGTATTCATGAAGGAGAGTGCCTGTTTTGGACATGTAAATACTTTGCGACCATCCTTTGTTTCTATTCTCAGTTTGGCCGGAAACATCAATGCAAAAGCGATATTCCGTTGATGTAAAAATTTCTTACATTCCTTGATCCGATCGTGTTTCTCTCTTGTCGAATTCGCAAAGTACTGGAACAAGAAAATATTGTGATTCTTCCAAGAAAGCTTTCCTTTGCTCCTTGCCTGGTGCAACACGAGATCTTTTATCAGATGATCTCAGAAATTTGGCCAGGATTGATCGGGGCCTGTCTCCCTCAGCAGATCCATGAGCCGGAACTCTGTGAGCTCGCTCGATTTCCAGTTTATGGCCTGTTATTTCGAGCAGACTCGGGAAGAGCTCGTCCAGGAGTTTCACCATATCTCTGCCCTCTTCATGCTCAGGAATTCCAACAATCCGTATATTGTTCGTTCGGCTCATATTTTCAAGATATTCCAGTTTTTCCAAAATGTGTTCCAGGTCTGTTTTGGACACGGGCGGATTAGCGGATAATTCCCTTTCCGATGACTCTAGATAATCGATCCATTTCTCTTTTTTCTGCCACTCTTGTGACCAATTTTGTTTCCATCGCCGTAATCGATCGACGTATTACAGCGAGATCCTCCAAGTTAGCAACAACCTTCGTCAGCATCACCGAGATGTTGGACAGTTGACACTGAATTTCTTCTCCCGACGTGCCTTCCAAATCGAGTCTCCAGATCGCGGCCTGTCCGGGGGTGTAAGCTTGAGCACGTAAGTGTCTTTTAATGTCTCCAGAGTCTGAGGATTTTGACTTCTTTGTCATGTTTACCTGAAAGAGCAAATATGTAATTGGGTGTTTTGAATCTCACCGGATTATAACATGAAAATAATTTTAAAAAAACTAGCAAAGTGCGCAGAGCTCGTGATTCACACGTCTGCTGCTCGCATGGCGTCACGTGTTCCCCCATGTACCTCTTTTGTTAAATAAATTGAAAAAAATAAATTACACATGCATACACATTACACTTTATGACTCGGTGTGGTTTAATTTAAACCTGTATCAGAGTGTGTTTGAATGGTCCAGTGTTTAGTGAAGTATTAGAAAATCCCACTCACTAGTGTATAAATAGTGAATCAGTGAAATGGGCTTTCTCTCATGCACGGGATTAAAAATCAGGTTGTTGCCGATCTGTTAACGACTATTTAGGTCACTGAGCTTGCGGAGCTGTGTTAAATATAGGAGCCAGGTACGTGAGCTAGTGTTTTGCCTGGCCCATTCCATTGTCGCTTGAACATCGTGGCAGTGTCACAATACACACAAACACACACACGGCACGTGTACACATGGCCGGTCCGAGGACATGCAGTTCAGGGCCAGATGAGGTGGAGCGTGTCTGTTGATCTTAGAGGCTGAAGGCAACAGGTGAAGCTGGCGGAAAAACAGACTGCTCTGTGATAGCCTGTTTATGAATAAGATGCTCTACTCGTGGCGAGTTTGTGAATGGATTATGGGATATAGTGCTGAATGGCAGTAACAGATGGCTAATGTGGTTAAATTCTGTCTCCTGCTGGTAGAAGGACCGGTTAAAAAAACAATAAAATTGTGGGTACTTGTGCTATGCTAATATTTTGTATAAAACGTAGATGCTCCTAAAGCTGTTTGTTAATGAAAGTGACTGTCTATGGCTGGCAGTAAAATATGCTTTGTAAATAGAAATACAGTGGCCCCAAAAAGTAATTGGACAGTTAAATTTTTTTACGTTTCTTTGCATTTATTTTAAAGACAAATAGCACAAATACACTTTACTAGCAATATATATAAATATATATATATATAAAATAAAAAAAAATAAATTAAAAAAAATATATATAGGCTATTGTTCATAATTAAGACAAATATTTTGATGCTGTCTTGTCAAACTTTATGAATCAACATGTCCATAGTTAATGTGATGAACTACACCTGTGGTTACTCTGCACGAGCACCTGTGCAAACTTGAGAACTGACTTCATGTAATTTCCACTAAAAATTATCTTGAGACCAGTTGGTTAAAAGTAATTGGAAAGAAAAATGCCTTAGAAAAGTGCAGTTAGGCATAAGGAATGGTCTAGCATAATTTGTTTGCAGATGCCACTTTATTTGATATTTTGTTATCTATAAAATATAGGAATAGTTCATCCAAAAATGAAAATTCTCTCATTATTTACTCACTCTTATGCCATCCCAGATGTGTATGACTTTCTTTCATCTGCTGAACTCAAATGAAGATTTTTAGAAGAATTTCTCAGCTGTAGGTCTATTCAATGCAAGTCAATGGGTGCCAACATTTTGAAGCTCCAAAAATCACAAATCAACATAAAAGTAATCTGGAAGACTCCAGTGGTTAAATCAATGTCTTCAGAAGCGATATGATAGGTGTGGGTGGGAAACAGATCACTTTCACATTCTTCTTCTTGTGTTTTTGGTGATTCACATTCTTCATGCATACGGCCCCCTACTGGGCAGCGAGAACAATTTCAAGCAAAAAAGGACTTAAATATTGATCTGTTTCTCACCCACACCTATCATATCACTTCTGAAGTCATGTGGATTACTTTTATGATGCCTTTATTTACTTTTGGAGTGTCAACATTTTGGCACTCATTCACTTGCATTGTATGGACCTACAGAGCTGAGATATTCTTCAAAAAAATCATAATTTATGTTCTGCAAAAGAAAGAAAGTCAGATGATGAGAGAATTTTCATTTTTGGGTGAACTGTTCCTTTAATATACTTTTAAGTTTGACAATGTCTAAATATTTTTGGGGTCACTGTAAATATTTTGCCATAAAGGCTCATCAAGCTTTGTTTTCACAGGAAGCTGTAGACTGTACATTTAAATTAAAATCATGTTTGCCTCACTGTCTGTATGGAGAAAAGGACAGAGTGGTGCAAGTTGTTAGTTTGCGGTATCAAACTAGGTTGCCTGTTTTGTGCTCATGGTCGCCCAACCTCAATGCGACAAATAATTTTTTATGTGGACTTTTGCAATGTACGTTTCTAAGAACCAGTTGTAAACTGGGTTTCTGGGTTTTAAGATTACACTTAAAGTTTTTTTTTTTTTTCCTGGTGACGACCTGTCCCGTTTATTATTTAAGTCATCGCTCAGTCAAAAAGTATTACTTTGAATTCACAACAAAATCCTTTTGATTGTTTGTGCGTCAATTACAGATGTTCTTATTCTTTCGATGTCTGTTATGAAATCTATTCCACAGTGTCCTGGTTTCACATAGTTATATAGCACATAGTTGGACAGTGGAGCGCACTCAAGTTAAAGTTGTGTTTTGTCTTGTTTCTGTTTGTCTCCTCACTACAGTGACATTAAAATGTGTCTGTCAGTAAGACGTGTCGCCCACTTAATCTAGTAAAATGCACAATTTTTGTTTTGTTACCATACATATAAATTGCCTATCATATACAGCTGTCTGTAATTGAGAGGTTTACATAAGAACACAAGTAAAAAAAAATAAAATAAAAATAAAAATGTGTCAAAATACATTTTCTACATGGTAATATGAGTTTTATATCAAAGCCAATTTATTCAGATCTAATATGATATCATGATATTATACGTGTGTGTGCGTGTGTGTGTGTGTGTGTGTGTGTGTGTGTGTATATATGTATGTATATATATATATATATATATATATATATATATATATATATATATATATATATATGAATCCATGCAAATTATAAAAGATAAGTTATGAATTATTAAATCAAGGTATGGTATGGTAGCTGTAGAAAGTGTCTGATGCTTTGGGGTAAGTTGTGTCAGTGGCTTAAATAACGGTACTTGTAAACTTGCCTTCAAATGCAGTAATACTATTATAAATACATTTATGTATACTTTTAGAATGATCATGTTCATTTGAAAAACCTTACATAGATTTTACATTTAGTTTTGTCTAATTTTTCTGTATGAAGATTATTTGCATTTTTCTTTTCTTTATGTTAACATAAGGTTCTATTTGTTAACAATAGTAAATGCATTAAGTATGTATCATGAACTAACAGTGAGCAAGTTTTTTTTAAGCATTTATTTATCTAGGTTCATGTTTATTTATAAAAATACAATTGTTCATTGTTAGTTCATGCTAGTCAATAATGCATTTTAAACTTTTGCATTTAAAGATGTATTAGTATTTTTTCTAAATTAATATTACTCAAGATTTTTAAGTGCTAAAGTTTTGCTCATTGTTACTTCATGTTAACTAATGTAGTTAACTGTTAACAAATACTACATTATTGCATTTATCCTTTTATTCATTTTATTTGAAATATTTTTATTTGAAATGTAAATCGTTCACATATTCTTTCATGACTCAACTTACCCCTTGATGACTGATTACCAGTAAAGTTGCATCACTGGACAACTTTTGTTTGATGAGTCGTTATTTCTATGGTGCTGTTATACACCCTTTTTTTTTTTCTGATTTCAGTTTATAGCTGACAGATATCCTGAAATATCATTAGTTTTAGTTTTATCACTTTTCTCAATTCCCAATGCCAAGAGGACAACCTAAGTAAAAAGTGGCACAATTTATTGCCCCAGTGGCAGGAGATGCACTAGAGGAAGAACCCCAGGGCCTCTCTGTCTCTCTGTCTGGTCTGATGACCCCCTCTTCAGCCGCTGGTATGGCCTCAGGCATGGAGCTGCCCAGGAAAAGGAAAGGCAGCATGGACCTGTAAGTGTATTTACAAATGAGTAGGCCACATCTGTGTCTAGAAAGAGTATGTGTGTGGGTGTGCGAGTATAAATGTTTGAAATGTACTTGTGAAATCATAAAGAGATTTTATTGCTGCCTAGTATGACTAGTATCCTTATGTTTTGCCTGTCCCCCCATGTCCTGCTTTTCTGAATGAGCCGAGATGCGTTGAGAAGGGTAGTGCGTGGTCTGTGTATACTGTACTGTCATCTTCGAGTCACGGCAGCATTTCATGAGTCACTTTAATCATCTCACCACTTTGTTTCCAGGGAAAATAAATCTGCTTCAAATCTAGATGATGATATGGAGGACGATCAGGGCAGGTACTGTACCAGTTACCAACAGTTGGTTATACTTTATGTGTTAGTATGACACAAAATTGTGCATCTTGATTCCCGGTTTTATTAACTATTTTTATCATCACGATTTTATTTAATTATTTTTAATATTATTTGTTGTAGATCGGAAGGAGACGACCTGCATTTAAAAATTAAGTGTGTCAGGTACTTATTGTATCTAACTATTGATTAGGATAATTATACTTTTTGTTTGGCAATTATTCGTTTTCACAGTCATGCAGACTCGTACATTAAAGCTGAGTGTGTACATTTTTTTTTATGTTAAGATACTAAAGTATTAAGAATAAAAAATGTGTACATTTCTTCCGAAAGGTTTAAACACTGGCTCTGTGGTGCTATCAAAACAAATGGATCAGCCCTGGTATAGCAACATTGGCTCAACCAATGATTTGAGTTTAGGGCGGAACTATCTGTTTGCTCAACCAATGGCAAACGGGGAGCGTTTAAGAAAGAAATCTGCATTCTTGCAATTTCGCTTGTTGGCGCAGAAATTACACACTCAACTTTAAAGTAGCTTGTTATTTAATGAACTTAAGCTCAGTAGAGTTCAGTTTGATCAGTCTTTATGAATGGAACTTATGACATTAAATACATTGTCGACTTTTAGGGAACCTCACAGTCAAATTGAGAAACGACGGCGAGATAAGATGAATAACCTGATTGACGAATTGGCAGCGATGATTCCCACCTGTAACCCCATGGCTCGAAAGCTTGACAAACTCACTGTGTTACGAATGGCTGTCCAGCACCTCAAATCACTCAAAGGTACCTAAAAGGCTGTCAAAGGAATGTCTTCACAATTTACATTTTGTCTATGACTAATATTAAGCTTGAAAAACAAAGTTATACAGTGATGGATGTTCTTGAATCCTTCAGCTCAACTTAAAGTGGTGTAATGCAGTACTCTTTTTCAGGTGCGACCAGTTCCTTTGCAGAAGCCAATTACAAACCTGCATTCCTCCCAGATGATGAGCTTAAACACCTTGTCCTAAGGGTAAATCCTACAATGTTGTAGAACAGCTATTATTGATAAATGTGGGTGTAAGAGATTACAAAAATAGATTTTGTTTAAACAGTGTGTTTTGACTGTTTGCCATTGCGAAATGTAACATTTTCCAACATCAACCCAAAATGACCCCTCTTTTGTCCAGGCTGCCGACGGATTTCTCTTTGTGGTTGGCTGTGACCGTGGAAAAATAGTCTTCGTCTCAGAATCCGTTTTAAAAATCCTTAACTACAGTCGGGTATGAGAACTGACTATAATTAAGGAATTGTTTTTCTTGTAAATTGAGTGCTATTCATTTATTATCTATAGAATTATTGTAAAAACCCCATAAAATGGATTGACTAGCACAGTTTTTTGCTTGTGTTGATGAGTTTCCTACTGAAACAGGAAGTTTGGTGGGATGTATCGAAGGGCTCATCCCTTTTTTTGAATAGCCAATAGTCTTTAGTTCACAGCCATGAACATTATTTGGCACTTGCTATTGCTTGTCAGAAGTAAATGATAATGGAGGGGGGGGATAATGCTTATCTAGAGACCATTTGATTGGACAAAATGAGTGAGTGAAAGATGAGTCATCAATGACCACGTTTACATGCACTTAAGAAAATGGTTTATTCCAGGGTTTTTGCACAAAGCGGCATTCTGAACCGTCATGTAAACGAGAACTCTGATTGTCCTTACGCCATTTAAGGAATTAAGTGAAAGTGGTTGAACACACCTAGTTTTCTTTCATAGAACAACGCCTGTTATGGCCATGTAAACGCATGAGCAATGTTCTAACAGGTTTCTGAGGAGTGTGCATGTGCGAGAACAGACTGGATAACAAACGTCATAGGTTGGAGCCCAACAACATGTCAACACAGCGGAAAGAATTCAACATTTCTGGGATTACAGTGGGAAAATCACATACACTATGAACTATACCCATTTATACACACCAATGTAAAATAACGACTGTCCTTAATGTCCGCGTATATGCACTCAAGTACATTGGAGGAATCCCAGAGTTTTGCATTAGAGAGAGAGCCAGTATTTCAGCGCAGTTTCGCTGCAGGTCACGATGGAAAGTTAAGGAAACAAACACAGCAACAACACCAGAATATCTGGAAATAAAGTGAAGCAATGGTGAATATGGAGATGATACGCTGCTCTACCTGTTGTTCCAGCCTGATGACCCCACCGTCTCAGCTCGTATTTCTGCCTGCCTCCCAGATCTCGGCCTGGATGAAGGAACGTCACCTATGGCTCAACTTTGCCAAGACAGAACTCCTCATGATCCCAGCCAACTTGTCTATTGACCACAACCTCTCTTTTCATCTTGGCTCAACTACGCTAAAGACAACAAGGACAGCCCGGAACTTGGGAGTGGTGGTGGATGACCAGCTTAAAGGGTTAGTTCACCCAAAAATGAAAATTCTCTCATGATTTACTTACCTTTAAGCCATCCCAGATGTGTATGACTTTCCTTCTTCAGCAGAACTGAAATGATGATTTTTATAAGCCCATTTCTGCTCTGTTTGTCCATACAATGCAAGTAAACGGGGGCCATCTGGCTGCTGGCTATTTTATGGCCCAAAAGGCATATTTAGGCAGCATAAAAGTAATCCAATCGACTCCAGTCGATCAATTAATGTCTTCTGAACCGAATCGATACGTTTATGTAAAAAATCGGTAATTAAATAAATTGATAATTAATATTTCGATAAAATAAAAAGATAATTTATTAACTTTTAAATATCACTTCCTGCCAGCAGTCCACACATCTTGTTACTGTCGCGTGACTTAAGCGCAATGAGAAGTTGGAAGCGTGCGTTTTTTTTGCAACAGAGGAACGAACATCACGCGAGAGTTAGGTCATTTCAAACAGCAATCCAGCGCTGGCCGGAAGCAACAATTTAAAGTTAAAAACGTTTTAATTATCAATTTGTTTCTTACACAAACCTATCAATTTGCTTCAGAAGACATTCATTGATCGACTGGAGTCATGTGGATTACTTGTATGCTGCCTAAATATGCCTTTTGGACTGTCAAATAGCCAGCAGCCTGATGGCACCCATTTACTTGCATTGTATGGACAAACAGAGCTGAAACGGGCTTATAAAATTGTTCATTTGGGTTCTGCTGAAAAGGAAAGTCATACACATCTGGGATGGCTTAAAGGTAAGTAAATCATGAGAGAATTTTCATTTATGGGTGAACTAACCTAACACTGCCAACATCTTAAGAACTGCCCGGTCTTGCAGGTTCAAGCTTTACAACATCAGGAATATCAGACCTTTCCTGTTTGAATATGCTACATCGCTCCTGATCCAATCTCTGGTCATTTCAAGACTTGACTACTGTTATGCCCTGTTGGCCTGTCTGCTTGCTAGCACGATTAAGTCACTGCAGATGGTCCAGAACGCTGCAGTGCATCTGGTCTTCAATCAGCCAAAGAGGGCTCATGTCATCCCACTCTGGATTTCACTCCACTGGCTGCCAGTAGCTGCCCGTATCAAATTCGAGGCTTTGACTCAGGCCTTCAGGACAGCCAATAGAACAGCCCCCCTTTTCAATTCACTCCTCCAGCTCTATGTCCCAGCTCGATTAAAAAATAAAAATAGTAATAAAAATATCCCTATCCGACTCTTTGTTCTGCGCTAGCATCTTTATTACTCCAGCCACTGTGAGAACTTGGCAGTGCGATACTGCAGATATTGTTGACTTATGTTCCTCATTTTTAAGTCGCTTTGGATAAAAGCGTCTGCTAAATGACTAAATGTAAATGAAAAAATAGCGAAGTCTTCCTCTGATCCCAGGTTTGTCATTTACACAAACATTGCGGGAAATTACATTGCTGTGAAGAAAGCTACTTACTGACCAAGCTGCATGTATACAGGAGTAAAGAGTACGCCGCTTATACAGCGCATGTAAAAATGAATGCCACTTTCTCGCAAAAGACTCCTTCTGGTGTCCATGTAAACGTAGTCATTATATTTGGTTTTGTTTTACCGTAAGAGAGACTGTAAATTTTTTATTTGTGTGTCTGATAAAAGTTGATTTTTGTCCACTTTTAGGGAGTACACTGGCACATAGATAATCTCAAAGCTAACAGTCATGGACTAAAAGCCACAAAACTCCAATTTATATTTTTATGGGGTGTTTAAGGGCTGTTTTAGAAACTCATTTAGATTTATTTACCTGATGATAAACCATTGAGCTGATTATGTTGAGACTGTTGGCAAAATATTAGCCAGACCATGACACATTTGAACATTTTCTTCCCTAGACGGAGTTAATTGGGCAGAGCCTGTTCGATTACGTACATCCCAAGGACATCGGTAAAGTGAAGGAACAGTTGTCTGCCTCTGAACTCTACCCGCGGGAGCGCCTCATAGACGCCAAAAGTAAACATACTTGGACCGTAATAAATGATTGTTGTCTGTATGATGTTTGTCTGTGTGCTTCTCTAATATTTTTGTTCAAGTGTTTGTACAGTTTTATGTCTGTGTGCATTTTGTGTTTGTAAATGTACTTACTGTATGTATACGGTACAGTGGGATCCAAAAGTCTGTGGCCACTTGTGAAAACTCTACTATTATGTGTGTTCTAATGGAATACTGATTTTATTAAAATGTTTATTTTTCAGCATATCAATAAGTTGAATAATAAAAAAAATGCTTTTAAGCTGGCATGGACTAAATGTTTGTGCAAAACATTATCCATGTTATCCAGCATGATTTGAGAATGTTTCAAAGAGTGTCTTGTGTGCTGCAATGGAAGTAAATCTGACCTTATGTACAAAGGAGTTTCTTTGATTACATTTTTTTTAAATGGCATATCCTCGATTTTCAATGTGAACTTTTCAACCCCATTGGTGTTTACCCAACCCCATTCTCTTTGTGTGTTTGTTTGTAGCGGGGTTGCAGGTGCAGGCTGAGCTTCCTGTCGGAGCGGCTCGGCTTTGCTCCGGCGCCCGGCGATCCTTCTTCTGCCGAATGAAGTACAACAAAGTAACCGTCAAAGAGGAGAGGGACTTTCAAGCTGGTGTCTCAAAAAAGAAAGGTCAGCAGCCGTGTCAGAAATAAACTTTTCCATTAAGGGGCAATATTTGCCCCCTGTATGTGATATTCATGGGCATTCTTTACCCTTATAAGGCCAATAAAAATGTACTGTGTGTCCTTTTATGTGATGTACTTATATTAATGTATTAATGTAAATGTTCAATTATCTGAATAATTATATCACATTTCACTCAATAACAATTAAGAAATGTATCAGATGGGTGGAAAAAAAACACAGAGGCATTCACAGGGACATTTTTTTTCCCCCTCATTTTTAATTCTGGGGGCATTTTTGTCACTTCTGTTGGCATTTTTGCCCAGAGCCCTTGTTAATTTCCCTTTGTAAACTTCCCTAATAAATAAATGTTTTGCCCCGAGCCCTTAAATGAATTTTTCTTGTTGGAGGTTCACAATTTGTTGAATTTTGACCAGCCATTAGTTCTCAAAGCAGCTTGTGGCATTTGCCATGTGTCACATTGTCCCTACGCTTCATTTTCGTGTTTTTAAGTTTACTTAAGCAAATCTAAAAAGGATGGTCGAGCATTTGGCTCACAACTCACCTGTAAATTGACTCCATCTGTGATTGACTGACCCCAACAGAGTCACAACGGTACTGCACCGTGCACTGTACGGGCTACATGCGCACCTGGCCCACGCGCCAGCTGGGCACTGAGGGGGAGGCAGAGGCAGATAAAGAGAGCTCCCACTTCAGCTGCCTGGTAGCGGTGGGCCGTGTGCACCCCCATACCCTCCCCCAGACCAACGGAGAGATCAGGGTCAAGCCCACTGAATTTGTCACCCGCTACGCCATGGACGGCAAATTCACCTATGTGGATCAACGGTAAGCTGAATCTTGTTTCAAGATCACTATGAGGTGAGGTGATCACAGTTGATTTTTTTGTGATTGACTGAACAGCAATTGCTTGTGCATTTAATCAAACGTTTGGACTGAATTTGTTACTCATGATCATAAAAACCTTTTGATTTGAAGGCATATGCTGAAATGCTTGAATTGATTTGTGTTATAGACAAAGCAGTAATTGTGCCTTTGTATACATTTATTTTCAAAACTAAAATTATTTGAATATTTTAAGAGCAGACATTAAAGGAAAAGCAGCTAACCACCACCCAACACGCATGGGAACTCTTGCAGTACTCTATTAAAAATCATCACATGTGGCACCTCATGAAATTTGTTTGAGAGCTGTCATCTATGCAAAAGGTGACTACTTTGAAGAAGCAGATTTTTTTTAGCCACTACATAATTACAATTTTTCCGTAAATGTTATTTCATACAGTAGTTTTGATGACTGAACTAATACTCTAGAACAGTAATTAAGCATAGTTATCTCCAGACTTGACTGGTAATGTTTGTATATGATAATGGGCATCTTTAAACACATATATATATATATATATGTTTAAACCTATCACTATAGTAATTACACTCATGACTCGTCAAGTATCATTCACTGATATTAGTAACAACAGACCAAAGGAACCGGCTTTTGCACTTGCGCACTGCATGTTGTCACTAGAGGGCAGCACGTGTTTTTGTTGAACACTTTTTATGTGTTTTTGTTTTGCAAATAATACTCAGGGGAATTTGGGGGAAATCATCCTATGAATAACTTGATTATTTTTTCCTCTGCATATTAAGCTGGGGTAGAAGAAAGTATTTTATTACTGAAAAAATCATACATATAAGCTTCAAGTATTGTGAGAAACCTGAATAAAAAAACACTCCTGTTCCACACAGAGCCACTACTATTCTGGGTTACTTGCCCCAGGAGCTGCTAGGGACATCCTGCTACGAATACTTTCATCAGGACGACCTGCCACATTTGGCAGATAGACACCGAAAAGGTAAGCTTTCACATTTTACGATTAAAGGGATTGTTTGCCCATTCGGTTCCGAACCTGAATGAATTTCTTCCATGGAACACAAAAGAAGATTTCAGGCAGAATGTCAGTTCCCTTTCATTGTATGGGAAAAGAGCAACATCCTTCCAGATTTCTCCTCTTGTGTTTCACGGGAAAAAGAAAGACACACAGGAGTTTCTTGAGAGTATTTTCCAAGAAAACTGGGCAGGTTGCCTAAGAGATTTGTACAGATAATGACACAACTAGCCAAATCCTCATCAGCCACCATTAATCATTAGTCTTCTTTCTAAAGAACATAAGAACAGCTTTCAATGGCAGGCAGACACACGAGGCCATAATCTCTCCGGGAGAGTCTTGAGTTTATATTGGATTACTTGGCAAATACTAATAAATGTGACATTTTATAATCTCTCAACGTTTTGTGTATTATTCGCTTTGGGAACTGCAGCAGCTCCTGACACGTGGTTCAAAGCTCAAATTTTATTGGTTGGGGCGTTTCTTCACCAGGCAAAGAAAAAAAATTAGACACACTCACCGTAAAAAAAAGCTTCGCTTTGTTGCCGCGAACATTCGTTACAGGTGTGAAGGGCTCATTAGAAATCCATAGTTGCCTTAAAAAGGTATGCGTTTGGTGTGAAAAGGCCTTTATTGTATGCTTTTTTTCCTATGCAGACGACTATTAATGTATCATCACTGTCTCCTCTATTTTCAGTGCTGAGGAGTAAAGAGAAGATTGAGACAAATTGCTATAAGTTCAAAACTAAATTCGGCTCTTTTGTCACTTTACAAAGTCAGTGGTTTAGTTTTATAAATCCCTGGACCAAAGAAGTAGAATACATAGTGTCAACCAACACTGTTATATCGTAAGTACCTGCATTTCATCTTTTTTTCGAACAAGGCATTTATGTTATTACTCCATATCTATGTCATGAATCAACCCCAATTTTGAGATGGTTGAGATAACCGATTCTGTTGTGATTGTTTGTCCATCTGACTCAGCGTTAAAAGTAATCCAGGTGGATCAGGGGATAAAGCCGAGCAGCCGAGCAGTTCCAAGGCCTCAGAGGGTGAGTGTTGAGATTAAGAGATGTTGTAAATATATTTTGTTTCTAGTAGTGTACCTTGCATTTGTTTATCATCTAAGTAGATGTCAGCCATTTCCTAAGTCAGAAAAGTGCATGTTAATATGATTCTTTATAATAAGCACAGTGTTGTCGCTTCATATTTTTCATTGTAATTAAATTTGCATTGGAATTATCAAAATTATTTTTTCCGCTGTTTTAAACAGACATTTGTTATCATTAGTGATGCGCCAAAATGAAAATTCTGAATACAGTGGCCAGAAAAAGCTCATTTTAAATGAGCTTTTGTTTGGAATAACTATCTATTCTATTAAAGTATATAATATTTACACTAAATTGGGTGACTTTAAAATAATGTAAAGGCTCCAACGATTTTTTAAATATTGTTTAAATTAACTGACAACAGTGTAGTTATGCATGTGTCAGTGTTTATTAATGTAATATTAACATTTAACTAGAATATTTAAAGATATCTTGCTTATTTTGACAAGCACTATTATGGTGTGCTGAAAAAAGAACATCATGACCTCAAAATAACTCTTAAACTCAATTTGCATTTATATTAAAATTTTGATCTCATTATGCTTTCATAGTCTTCATTGATGTTGTTGTGCAGATGCATTTGTCCATCTGGTTTTCATCCTTTGAAAGCTCTTTTTTGGCAAGATACACTCAAAACTTTTACCATTGTCAGTTTTACTGAATCCTCCCTTGTTCGTATTACCACCACCAACAACAAAAATCATGTAACCAAGTGAACTTAAATTAACTGAGTTGTTACAATGCTTTTAAGCTTTACTTAATCTATTTGCGTTGGGACAACATGAATATTAATCTTTTTGTGTTGGGACAGTATTTTTTGTTTGGTTAACTGAGCAGGGGATTTCTAATTCCCTGCATGCTTTGCATGGCACTCGATATTAAGAGAAAATGTTAAAAGTAAATGTTGATTAATGTGTATTTGTGCAAGATGAATGTAAAGGTGGAGACTTGTAGTGTTTAATGTTTTGTTGTGTTGAGATTTAGAAGAGTTTCTGTTATGTTGTAGTTTTGGGTGTTACCAACATGGTGAAGAGTTGAGCTTGCTTAGCTTGAGGACAGGGACATTTTGAGAATGCTCTATATTGCTTTACTTATTGAGCAATTGCTATGCTAATCATAGTAGTACTGTATTTGCCATTAGCATGCATTTAGCATGCTAGCATTAACTCTACTAGCTAGTTAATCAAGGAAAGAGATTCATTTGAATTAGTATAACATGTCTAATTTAGTGGGGTTTACTCAATTCAATTAGGTTCCTTCTAATTGAAGTATTAAATTGAGATTACATGATAGTTTTAATTTAAGAAAACTCATTTTAGAGAGTCGCTTAGCGCCATGCGAGGTTCAGGCGTGTGAACGGCAAGCTCTGCGCACTTTGCTAGTTTTAATATTTTTTGATACACCCTGATTAACTGTTCTAGGAAGACAATTTGTCAAAGAATTCAAAATCCTCGGGCTCTGGAGACATTAAAAGACACTTACGTGCTCAAGCTGAAGCCCCCGAGCAGCATGCTGCAAGTCCGGGAGTCGATTTGGCCGGTGAGGTGAAGGAAATTCGGCGACAATTGATGAACGTGTCTGCAATACTGACAAAGGTCATTTCTGACTTGGAGGAGCTTGCTCTAATACGTCGATCGATCACTGCCATGGAGACGAAATTCACTGATATGGTTACAAGAGTGGGGGATGTCGAGAAACGGATCGATTATCTGGAGTCATCGGAGAGGGAATTAGCTGCTAATCTGCTAGCGACCAAGGTGGATTTGGAGCGCGTCTAGGAAAAGCTGGAAGATTTGGAGAACCGTAACCGGCGGAATAACATCCGAATTGTTGGAATTCCTGAGGGAGCAGAGGGTCAGAATATAGTGGAATTCCTGGACGGGCTCTTTCCGAGTCTGCTCGACATAACACGTTTTTCTTTTTTCTTTGTTTGTTTGTTTGGTTCGGGAGGAAGTTTGGGGTTTGATTGTTGCACTAATGATGAAATGTGGTCTTTAAAATTTTATTTTTGACACACAATCTATATTTTCTAATATGTCAAAATGTCAAATGCTAATATGAGTGGATTGTCTCTCTCCACGTGGAATGTGAATGGGTTGGGCACCCCATAAAAAGCCTCATTCACCAAAAAATCTAAAGCACGAGAACTTGTGGAGTTGGAAGGGAATATTAAAAGTGCCGAGGCAGAGCTGAAGCGCCGAATGTCGTCTGGTGGCCTCAGAGAATTGACCCGATTGAAATACGGATATAATACCATTTTGTCGCGGAAGGTGGAGTTTTGGCTATTCAGGGCAAAGCTTTTGGCTAGCTATATAAAGCAGAGAGAGAGTCTTTTTCTGCCATTCCATCAGTGAAATCTGCTGGTGGTAAAATATTTACCTTGGCCATTGATATTAATAATGCTTTTAAAGAGTTCTGTCTTGATCTCTATAGTTCTACATCTTCGTCTACTGATGAAGATATTAGAAAATTTGTGGAACCATTAGAACTCGCTAAACTGACGACTGAGCAAAAATAATTTCTTGATTTTGCGATAACCTTGGAGGAGCTTAGTGAGGTAATTAAGACCTTGCCTACAGACAAGACTCCGGGGCCAGACAGCTTTGCCGCTGAATTTTTTATATCTTATGCTACAGAATTGGCTCCACTTTTGTTAGAAGTTCATACGGAATCATTAAAGAATGGAAAGCTTCCGCCAACCGGATCAGTCTGATTCTTAAAAAGGACAAAGATCCAAGTGAGTGTAAAAGTTACCATCCAATTTCCCTGATCCGGCTTGACATATAATAAATATTATATAAATATAATATAATATAATAAATATTGTCAAAAAGTCTGGCTAACCGATTAAGTAAAGTTATGACATCTCTTATACATATAGATCAGGTGGGGTTTATTTGGGGCCGTAGCTCTTCTGACAACATCATGATAATGATCAGACTCCTGTCGCTACCATCTCACTTGACGCCAAAAAGGCATTTGATATGGTAGAATGGGATTATCTTTTTAAGATTTTGGAAATATACAGGTTTGGGAATACTTTTATTGGATGGATTAAGTTACTTTATAGACATTCGATAGCGGTGGTACAAACAAATTGATTAATTTCAGATTATTTTACTCTGGATAGGGGCACACGGCAGGGTTGCCCTCTTTCCCCATTATTGTTCTGTCTTGCCCTGGAACCAGTAGCAGCCGCGATAAGAAAGGAAGATGATTTACCAGGGTGGCGGGGGGTATGGCACATATGGTTTTGCTCTACACAGATTATATTTTATTATTCATCTCTGACCCCACTAGATCTATACCTTGCCTCCACAGAATCATTAATTCCTTTTCCAAGTTCTCAGGATACAGAGTCAATTGGTCTAAATCCGAAGCTTTGGCTCTGACAGCATACTGTCCAGTAACGGCTTTTCAGCCGGGCATCTTCTAACCTAACCCTAAACAGGGCATTAAGTTTTTGGGCATTTTATTCCCAGCAAATTTGTGTGATTAAGTTAGTTAATTTTGACCATTTAATAAAAAGGTTTTCGAGCGATGTGGGCAGGTGGGCTTCATTACATTTATCGATGATTGGGAAGGTTAATGTTATTAAAATGAATTGTATTCCAAAATTCAACTGCCTGCTACAATCTCTCCCTGTAGATGTCCCCCTCTCTTATTTCAAGCAATTTGATAGTATAGCGAAGTCCTTCATTTGGAATGGTAAACGTCCCAGATTACATTTCAATAAGTTACATAGGCCAATTGACAAAGGTGGGCTAGGCCTACCCAAGATTCTGTTTTATTATTATGCGTTCAGTCTCAGACATTTGGCCCCTCCCTGGTTTCGTATTGAACAGGAAGTTCTTGCCCCTATTTTGCCATTGCAAAGCATTTCTATCAAACTAACCGGAGAAGGTAAGTTACACCCCGTTATCCCGCATTTGCACTCGGTATGGACAAAAGTGTCCATTGTGTTTAATTCTGACATTTATTTAAATATTGCCTCGAGCATATGGCTGAACCCAAAATTATGTATTAATAAGTCCCCTTTCTGCTGGTCAGAGTGGATTGTGAGGGAGGTTGATACACTCGGTGACCTATATGAGAGTGGAGTGTTGAGATCCTTTTGAAAATTTGGTTCAACATTTTAGGATTCCCAGATCTCAGTTCTTTAGGTATTTACAGCTGTGCCACCTGCTCTGTACTATTTTTGGGAGTAGCATACACCCCCCTAAAACGGCAGATACTCTGGAAACGGTGTTTACTGCTTTTGGAAAAGGTCATGAGGCATCAGTGTATTACTCCCTGTTAATTCAGAGTCTGGGGGACAGAGCTTCAACTTCTCTCAAGAGATTATGGGAGAAAGATTTAAACTTGGTATTGGAGGATGGAGTGTGGGCTAGGATTCTAAAAAACGTCAAGTCTACATCTACAGATGCAAGGGTGCATCTGATGCAATTTAAGATTTTACATTGAGTCTATTGACCCCTTCTAGATTGTATAGGCTTGGTCTTAAAGACACACCCACCTGCTGGCGATGCCAATCAGAAGACAGGGACACAACCCATGTTTTTTGGGGATGTGTTAAGATCCAAGAATTTTGGTTGAGGGTTCAGAATTTATGTTTTGGGTTCAGAGTTTATTGCGGCTTTTGGCCACTCAGTTTTCATTTTGCCCTAGACTCTGTATCTTAGGCGATGGGATGGTTATTAATATTGTATATATAATGTATATAATTGATTCCATATTTTATGTTGTGTTTGTTTGTCTTATGAATGGAATCAATAAAAATAGTTAATAACAAAAAGAAAACTCAATTTAAACACATGGAACCACTGTCTATGATTGTATCAAGTTCAGCCAAAGAGTTTTTTTTTTTAGTGTATCTTCAGGCTGCGTTTTCATTAAATATGATAATTTCATTTGCATCCTGCTTTTTCTCAATGTCAAAGTACCTATTATTAGATCTGTATTTGTTTTTATTCATATTTTTTGCCTATTTACAGTTACTCAGATTTCAGTGAATACCCAGTTCTCATTAACTGTAAAAACATTAGAGTTTATCTAATAGTAATTTTGTGTGTTTTGTTTGTAGATGATGCCAAGAAGTCTCAACAAGTTCCAATCATCCCAGGTATCTCCAGTGCATCAGGCACCATATTTTATGCTGGGACCATCGGGATCCAAATCGCTAATGAGATAATGGACTACAACAGGTAAACCAATTATCTGGCTTCCTTTACATTTTTTTTTATGGGCCTTATTTTATATCTTGTAATATTTAATTGTAAAAAACCTATTGTAATTATAATGTCATACTGTTTTCTTAAGGATGAACTCCTCACCATCAAGTGGCAATACAAGTCCGTTCAGTTTACTGCAGGACAAGTCTCCACTGGCCCTTCCGCAGGCCAGCAGCAACGTGAGTCCGCCATAGAGCAGTGCCTGTTTACAAATGATCAGTGTCATGTTTGTTGCAGCATTTTAACACCACAGTTATTCCTCATGCTTAAAGGTGCCAAATGGGGAAGCAACAGACGTGGAGATGCCCAGCAAGTCAAGCTCAGAGGAGGAACCGCAGGGCGGAGCCTTTACAGCGGGTGAAAATCTCATGGGTAGATGTTACAGCATTTTTTACATTGATTTAGTTTTTTGGAGGATTTGGAAGTTTGGCCATATGGTGATAAATGTGGGTGAATCTTACCCATGGTTTCTAACCAACAAAACCTGGGGGGTTTCTATTTATAAATAAATGGAAATACAATTTTGCATAATGGCTTTTTTTTTTTTTTTTTTAAGATTATTTGAATTATGACATTATTTTCATGACAGTACATTTCTTCCCCAGTTCTCATTTGGATGGATTATTTTTGGGTTTGTTTTTAATTCTCATTATTCTCATTAAAAATTCTCATTAGATTCACATAATACAGTAATACATGTCACTGTCTAAATACAGAAGATGAGACTGGTCTTAGGATAAGACACTGGTATACCTATGAATGGGAGAAACTGTAATGCTAAATATTGCAGCTATTGAAATGTATGGCCCACCTTACAGTTAAAAAGGCCAATCAACTTTTTAATGGCAACATCGCCTGTCAGTTTACTTGAGAACATGTATGTGCATTAGCTAGAACAGCCAAAAAAAAATTTGATTTAAGCTAAAGCAGCACAATTTATGACACCATTGTTGAGTTGAAATGTTATTTGATCGTAATCTTCTTGACCAACCATTTTGCTGATTTCTGTCTTTCCCTATTCAAGTAGATTGGAGCTGTACTTGTATTCTGTTTGTATCCTATAGAGAAAAAGAAAATAGCTGCCCGGAAGCATTACAAAAATGGCCACCAAGTGCCCTGACTTGCCATTTAAACACAGTCATGAGAATCATTTTGTGTAGACACAATGAGTTTTTTTTATTAATGACCATTTACAGGGTTTGCACAGGCATGGAAAACATGCTGGAAATATCTGGGAATTTTAAAATTGTGAGTTCCAGGGTGCTTGGGTTGCTCAGTGAGTAAAGATGCTGACTACCACACCTGGAGTTGCGAGTTCGAATTCCAGGGTGTGCTGAGTGACTCCAACCTGGTCTCCTAAGCAACCAAATTGGCCCGGTTGCTAGGGAGGGTAGAGTCACATGGGATAACCTACTCGTGGTCGCTATAATGTGGTTCGCTCTCGGTGGGGCATGTGGTTAGTTGTGCGTGGATGCCACGGAGAATAGCGTGAAGCCTCCAAAGCTTCACACCTATGTCTCCGCGGTAACGCGCTCAACAAGCCACGTGATAAGATGTTTGACGGTCTCAGACACGGAGGCAACTGAGATTCTCCTCTGCCACCCAGATTGAGGTGAGTCACTACGCCACCATGAGGACTTAGAGCGCATTGGGAATTGAGCATTCCAAATTGGGGAGAAATAGGGGAGAAAAAATTGTGAGTTCCAGGACAAGTCATGGATATGAATAAAATCTTTAAAGTATACAAATTGGTCTCTTTTTGTTTTAGTGAAATATCTATGAAATAATTTAAAAAGTCCTTACCAGTAATTACAAATGACTGGTAATCTTTTGATCTAATGCAGGGGTTTTCAAACTGGTGTCCACGGACCCCAGGGTGCCACAATTGGGTGCTAGTGAAAATAAAAATAAAAAAAAGTAACAAAATTAGCCATTGTTACTGTTCATTTTACTTTCTTAAATCTACAAATACATTTCTGTCGAATTAAAATATTTCAATAAAATTTTTCTTCAGGTTTGTATACCTAACATTACTTTAACAATGGTACTCTAACTTAATACAAAGTAAGTATTTTGCAGATAATATTTTAATAATTTATTTTGGCTTTAGTACAATGATAATATGAAAGCCAACTATTTAATTTTGCAGATAAGATGTTGTCTTTATAATATCATGCTTTCTATTTTTCACACACAGTATAAATGAGTCTTTATACATGAAAATATGTAACTACCTTTATATTTTAGTAAAGGGGTCCCTCATAAGGCAGTTATCATATTTTGGGGTCCTTGGCATCAAAAAATTTGAAAACTGGAACCCTGAATTTTAATGAATGAGTGAGAATTTTTGCTTTCCATTTTTTGTAACCATGTGGAACTAAAGATACTACACATATTTCATTAGTTTGCTTGTTTTTGAACAAACTTTAATTATTTCATAAAATGGTACTCACACTCCACTCTGCCTCTGTTTGTGTTCTCTAGAGGGGAGCTCTCAGCTGGATCTGGAGGGGGTTCCGGGGTTGAGCGCTCTGAGCACTGACGAGGCAGCCATGGCGGTCATCATGAGCTTATTGGAGACCGATGCCAACCTGGGTGAGGCTGTGGACTTTGACGAGATGCACTGGTCTCTGTGAACACAGCTCCAACTCCAGCCATTTTCTTCGTTTTTAAAGACCCATCTTATCTGGAGCTTTTGAAAAAGACCCATCCATTCATTTTCACTGGGCAGCAGGCCTTTGACAATTCTCTGGCTTTTTATGTTTTAATTTATTAGTTTTTTTTATGCATCTGGACAAGCGACATGGCAGATAATCTTGATGGGCTAACCTTTGTGAAGGAGAACAGAATGGAAACAGAGGTGAACAGAACACCTCTCTCTCTCTCTCTCTCTCTCTCTCTCTCTCTCGCTCTCTCTCTGTTTCTGAGTACCTTAATCAACAGGACCAGGTTTTTTTTTTTTTTTGTCTTGTTTGCATTTCTTCAACTCAGCTAAGAGGTCACGCCCCCTTGCCAAGGATCAGAACGGAGAAATATTCTTGGCCTGTTTTGCCACGCCAAGAAACATGTCCTAAGCCATAAGGCAAGAACCCAAGTCTTCTACTGTGCTCCATTGGTGTAAAGGTTTCAAAACTATATCCTTAATCAATCAACACTTGAACTCTGTATGGATGCTTTGAGGCAAAGCTGGACTGAGATTGTTTTTATATAAATGTCATGGGATTCCATTAGCAAGGGAAACCTGGTAGTTATTTTACTCTTTTAAAGCTGAAGACGTCACGAATTCAATGTTTTATGCTGAACAAAAACACAACAATGCAGTGGGGGGGTTATTTGTCAAACTGAAGTACTTGAAAGACTGTGTAACAATATTGCAAAATTGAGGATCACCGTTTGGCCTGAATTTCTTTTCCCTTGCTGGTCTATAACCTGTGTGTGAATGAATGCGTTTCCCTTAGATAGTAGTATGTGCTGCCAGTACTACACTGCTCTTGAAATTGTGTTGTTGTAGAGTGGAGTAGATCTGCTGTTGTGAAGTCATGTTTGCGTGAGAGTTACAGTAAAATGGTGATGGAAACTCGGGGCAGAATTCCAACAAATTTCTAGCAAAAAAAGAGCAGGGTCTCTCAGGGAACAACAGTGTGGATAACCCCTTCTGAAACTCATCAGACAAGTACCACTTTTTTGACACTTAAAGCTTTGAAAGGCTTTTCACACTGCGTCTTAAAGCAAAAGTTCATCCCAAAAGGAAAATGTTTTGATTGTTTACATACCCTCATGTCATTCCAAACCCTTATAACTATATTTCTCTTTAAAGGATGTCCTGATCAGTGATATTTAATACAATGGCAGTTGATAGTGACTCACTTTTAAGCTTAAAAACTGACCCAAAAGTGTCACAAAAGTAGTACATGCAACACGTGCGTCATATTCCCGGTCTTCTGAATGCATTCAATCGCTGTTGGTGAAAAATGACCAAAATGTAATTTTTTGCAGTGAAAATCTCGTCTTCTGCCATGGATCTCCACATAGAGTGCATGAGAGAAGTGCATTCATGTGTTAATGTGAGAACTTCCAGCATTTTTGCTTTCGCAAGGTTAAAGCACGAGCCGTTGTGAACAAGTATCTCTCGTGCACTCATGAACGCACATAGGAGAGCGATGTCGAAGTATAGATTTTCACTGTAAAATAACTTAAATTATTGGTTGCATGGTAATCGGTGAACCAGGACATTCTTAATATTCCCCCTTTTGAGTTCCGCGGAAGAAAGAAAGCCATAGGGGTTTGGAATGACATGATGGAAAGTAATGATGACAGAATTTTCATTTTTTGGGTGAACTATCCCTTCAATGATTTCAACAGTGGAAAGCCCATGTTAGTGGTAAGATGGTGTTTAAGACTTGTTATGGGGTCCATTTTTTCATCAGGTCTTCTTGGTCAGTTACGTGCAAAGAGGTATTGCATGCCTATGTGACCAGCATTTAGCAGATGAGTTTTGTATGAACTCCATATTATGGAATTATATCCCTTAGTTCTGTTTTAACTGATCATTACTCAACTTCAAAATACTAAGATTCACATAAAATCCAGTGGTAGAGTGATAGGGAGAGATATTTGTGTTTTTCTTTTATAACACATGTTGTAACACAAATCTCCAGGATCTATGGAGTCATGAAGACAGCTTACTTAAAGCAGTAGTTCACCCAAAAATACTCATCCTCATGTTGCTCCAAACCTATACACTGTATGACTTTCTTCTGGGGAACCCAAAAGAGGATGTTTTGAAGAATGTTCATGCTGCTCTTTTCCATAAACCTGAAGAATCTAGTGACTAGGGCCTGTCAAGCTAAGGACAAAAAATAGCACCATGAAAGTAGTACAAATTACTTTTTTAAATCTTGGTTTGAATTGCCGTTGGTTGCTGCATGTCTCTTAACTGCAGAAGCGCGGATGTGATTTGGGATGGAGATTATCCACCAGAGACGTATTTTCATCCGACAATGTTTAGTTTGCTGCTGTCAACAGAATTGCTGTGTTTTGTTTATGCGCATCTAAACAGCTGTTCAACAGCATATGCGCTCTGGACTGTAATGTACAGGTTACCCAGAGACCGCAGGGCACATACCTCTCACAGGCGCAACTACTAGTTGTTCAGTTCGGTTTTGTACATACTACGTGGAATTTATGAAAATGTCATTACCTGAATTTTTTGGGGAGTTAATTGGGTAGTAGAATGCGGTTGTCACTCCCGTAAATTACTGAACTGTGTGTACAGAACGGGATTAAGGACTAAAAGGTGAAATGAAAAACATATTTAGCTGCAGTGTGTATGTGGCCCTTTTGTGTTCCACAGAAGAAAGTCATATGAGTTTGGAACAACATGAGGGGCAGTAACTGATGACAGAATTTACATTTTTGGGTGAACTTTCCAAGAGACCTACGAAAATGTTTTCACAAAAATAAAAGTGAATTAACCGCATGAATCAAAAGACAATATCCTGTGCTGCCAGTATTCAGCCTATTTTCACAAAGGCCTGGAATCTTGGAAACATATGCCGGCTAATTTTGGCAAAATGGTGTTGGTCTTTTAAGTGATTGTCTCAACCTCAATTGCCCTTTCTTATAATAATTCCCTGTTTATATATTAAGTATGATAATATAATTCTCTTTCTATTTCAGTCACTTTTCTAGTTTTCTAAGAAATATTTTCTGTCATCTGACTTCCCCAGGGAATTGCTCAACTCACATTTCAGCATGGTGTTGTGTCAGATTTTGCACATTTTCTTCCAAAATTCTGCTTCCTATGTTACCGATGACCTTATGTTCAAAGAGGATCAGCACACTGAACTGCTTTTTACTGTGATGGTGCAAATGGTAGTCTAATGGCTTTGCGCAATGGAAAGTCTGATTCTTACCAATAAACCAAAGCTATTTGACTGCAGAAATATTTCAAATACCTTTAAAGGGATAGTTCACCCAAAGATTAAAAGCCTGTCATTATTTATTCACCTTCATGTCGTTCCAAACTCGTATGACTGTCTTCAGTGAAATACAAAAGGAGACGTTTGGCAGAATGTTCAGTCTTCATCACTTTCATCAGTAAATTGAAATCATACAGGTTTGGAACTGAATGAATGTAAATGATGACTGAATTTTTATTTTTGATTGAACTATCCCTTTAACGCTTAGCTGCCCTGTGTTGTCAGATGTCCTGTAATTCTGTGATGATGGTGTGAGCTGCTTTAAAAAAAAAAAAAAAAAAAAAAAAATTGTCTTATCTATTCTGTCTCATGCTGCAAAGAGCTTTCGTGAAGGGAGGAACCAACCCGCCCCATCCAACTGCATGTACTCCCTTAGAGAAATAAAATACAGCAAGATGACTGTGCACACTATTGATTTTTATCGTGAATATGTCTTGCCATGATCCCTCTGTCTCTGATTCGCTTGGCTTTCCAAACATCCCATATTATCCAAAGGGGAATTTCCTTAAATGTGACTGAAATATAATGGGATCAACTGTAATTGCTTTGTGACTAGGAAAAGGCTTGTGTCATACAGATGGTTAGATGTATTGGCCAATCAGAATCCTGGTAAGATGGACAGTGAGGGTTTTGTTTGGGCAGTTGTAGCCTGAAAGGAATATTCAGGGTTCTATACAAGTTAAGCTTAATAAACATTATTTTTTGGCATAATGTTGATTACCACAAAAAATTATTTTGACTTGTTTTCTTTAAAAAAAAAAAAAAAATCTGTGTTACAGTGAGGCACTTACAGTGGAAGTGAATGTGGCCAATTTTTGGAGGGTTTAAAGGCAAAAATGTGAAGCTTATAATTGTATAAAAGCACTTAAATTATGTAAATATATATATATATATATATATATATATATATATATTATTTGAGCTGTAAAGTTGATTTAATTGAAATTTTTACAGTCATTTTAGGGTTTGTTGCCATTATTGTCATGGCAACGAAGTTGTAAAATTGGCTATAACTTTACATAGAAAAAGTTAGTAAGTAAGGCATAATGTATAGTCAGCCGGTTGATATCACACAATAAACAGGGTAATCAGGACCCCGACGCAAAGTGGAGGTTTATTTTGCGATAACAACCAGCTTACTGTACATTATCCCACTTATTATATGGCTACTAACCAAATAATTAAATACATGGACATAAAATATTGATTTGCATTAAAATTATGTAATTTGAAAATTAATAAATCGCAGAACATCTGAAATGAACCTTCAGTTTGCGTCAGAGTTCTGTAGGTGTTTATTTTGTGAAATTGACCGTCTGACTCCTCATTATTCAGCCTATTACAAGACTACTTACCTCCCCCCATCCCCCCCGGAATCTACGCCTCTGAGACTACTTAACAAATAAATAAATAAATGCACATGATACATTGATTTGAGTTGAAATTATTTTATTAGCTTGCTTGTAGAAATCGCACAGTGAGCCAAGAAGCAGGAGAGACGGCTCGCAGAACACGAATGATCGGTCCGATGCATCTAAATCCCCGGATGTTTGCAATGTCTGACCACTGGATAGTGCCATTGACCAATCAGAATCAAGTATTCCAGAGAGCTTTGTAATAAGTGATTTTATCACACGTAAATCAATCATGTTAACATGGTTATTGTTTATGTCTTGTGGCTATACTTTTGGAAAAAGTGAGTATTTTAACATTCAAAAATTGGCCCCATTCACTTCCACTGTAAGTGCCTCACTGTGACCTCAAGTTTTGTTTTTTTTAAAGAAAAGGAGGGTCAAGTCAAAATTAATTTCTGTGGTAATCAATATTATGCTACTGTAACCAGTCCTGCTTGACCCGTTTCGAGCGGGATTCAAACCGGTGTCAGCCGGCATGGGAAGCGGGTGTGCTAACGAGGAGGCTAAAGGCTACAGCCTCTAGCGTCAGTCGCTAGTGTGCTTTTTGAGGCCAGGAGATGAGGTTTACACATACCACACAGCTATCATGTACCAGCTGGCTCCCGTTAAACTCACCACCCTAAACCTCACTCCCATCCGGGTCACCACTGTTACCGGTCCTGCTCGACCCACTCCGAGCAGGATTCGAACCAGCATCTGCGGGCATTGGAGGTGGGTGAGCTAACGGAGGCTAAAGGCTACAGCCCCACAAAGCTATTTACACATACCGCACAGCTATCACGTACCAGCTGGCTCCCGTTACACTACAAATGCTGTCGATTGAGCTTAACTTGTATTGAACCCGGAAATATCCTTTAAGATTTAGAACGGCTGCTCTGTCCACTCAAGAATTGAGCTGTGCCATAACTGCAGGCTGGTCCTAAAAATGTAAAGAGAAAATTTTTATTTAATTTTTTTTATTCAGGTTTCATTGAAATCTGCATTTTATGCATTCACTCCCCCTCATAGTGTCACTGGTGTTTAATGTTACTATGTTCTTTTTGGTCATTCTGTAATTGCACTTGGCAGAAATCAAGTACTGTACTTAATGTGGAAGCACAGAACTTTTCCCCTTCTGCTGCTTTTGTCCTAATTTCACATGTCTCTGTGTAGCCTAAACAGAATTTTTCTTAAGTTTGCATTGTTCCTGTTATATTCATGCATGCCTTTTTTGTGAACCCTTTTCTTATCTTTTTTTTTTTTTTTTTTCTGTTAGTTACCCAAGGGTTTTGGATAAAGTTTTTTGCCTTATAAGACAAACAAAGTTCTTCGTTCTGTTTTCCTTCATTTCTGTCTGTATTGAGTGTGTGATGAGAGTGGTGCTGATACTCTGAAGACTGTTCATCTACTGGGGTCTTATTGGGTCATGGCTTATGATTCACTTCCATGAGTATCTTGGTCGGGGAGCAGCCATTGGGTCAAGCCACAGATCTGCATGCATGCAAAACCATGTCGCTTTGTCAAAGCCTTTGAAAAAGGCTGTTATGGAATGGAGGTCTTGTTCAGGCAGGCCCCCCTTTGTCTTTGCTTATCTCCTTCCCCTTTTGTTATAAAGCATTTGTATGAAATTGCTGCTGCTGTCAACAGGTCTGGTCTGGCGCAGAGACTTCATCTCTTCAGGCTGACATGAGTCTTTAATAAACATTAGTTTCCTGTAAATCATTGTGGTCTTGTGTATTAGTGTATGACAACCAATTATTATCACAGAAATGCTTACAGGGCAATGTCTGGTGACATTACGAGAGAGGAAATCTAACACTTCTCCACACTACTTAGATTAGACTGTTCCAGTTTATTATGGTTAAATCAGTAGTGAGAACAATGCTGACTTAAATTATAATTATTTTGGTTAACCACAATCTTCAGCAAGCATCTTTGATTGCTTTTATGCATGTCCCCATTCAGAGTTCTGAGAATAATCTTGAGCTTGTGAAGATGTTTCCGTTACATGCAGAAAGTGGTTTTTACTATCTTTTAACTAGGTCACTAGAACAACTCTGGTTGCAAGCCGCTGACACACATTTTTAGATACTTGTAAAGAAAAATATGGAACTGCAAGCATAATTTTATATGATTTATATGAAGTGCTTCTTGGATTAAAAAAAAAAAAAAACATACAAAGTCTCATGATTTCATGAAACATAAACCAATGTTATAATAGTTAAAAAAAAAAGAATTTTTTTTATTTTTATTTTTTTTTTCAATTTGTTTCAATTAGTTATTTTTATTTAGTATTTATATATTTATTTATTTTTATTTTTATTTTATTTTTATTTTTTTTCAGTGTTTAAGATCAAGCTTTTGGGGACCAAATGTCCCCACCAGGATAGTAAAACCTGAAATTTTTGACATTGTGGGGACAATCAGTCGGTCCCCATGAGGAAAACAGCTTATAAATCATACTAAATTATGTTTTTTGAAAATGTAAACATGCAGAACGTTTTTTGTGAGGGTTAGATTTAGGGGATAGAATATAAATTTTGTACAGTATAAAAACCATTATGTCTATGGAGAGTCCTCAAAACATGAAAACCCAGCGTGTGTGTATGTGTTTATATTTTAGTTATTTTTATTTTAGTATTTAATATATTGTGGCATATCCATGTTTAATAAAGGCAGGTTGTAAAGGTTTACAATGTTATAATAGATAATATTTTAATTTATTACACGGCTCTCTGGAATTCTTGATTCTGATTGGTTATGTGCGTTATCGCGGTCTAGTATGTAAGGGATAATGTACAGTTAGTCGGTTGTTATTGCAAAATAAACCCCAACAGGATGATCAGGATCTTGTGTCAACCTGAAGGGGGTTATTTTGCGATAATAAGCGGCTGACTGTACGTTATCCCGCTTATTACATGGCTACTAACCAAATAAATGAACAAAATATTGATTTGCTCTGAAATTATGAAATTACTACTTTTTTTTAGCTGGGCAGGCTGGTCTCCCATAACCTGACCAAATAAAACTGACCAGTCTGGGCAACCAGCTAAACTCAGCCAACTTGCTTAGGCTGGTTCTCTCACATAATAACATAATTTATCAATATTTCATGTCCATTTATTTATTTATTTGGTAGGTAGCCATAATACTCAGGCTAATGTTCTCTCCCGCTTATTACACGGCTACCTACCAAATAAATTAAATAAGTGGGCATGAAATGTTGATTTTCATTGAAAGTATGTTTTTACTTGAGAATTAAGAAATAGCAGAGTCCCCAAAAACAGCTTAATTTCACCTCTGGTTTGTGTCAGAGTTCTGTTGGTTTTTATTGCCAACTTGCCAAATGTAAATGGGCATTAAATATTGATTTGGGACGAAATTGCTTTATTAGCTTACTTGTCGTGAACGCATTTGATATGTTTTTATTTCAGTTAACAAAAAGGCTGTCATATTGTTTTTATTAACAATAATAATACTGACATGCTCATGTGTCACTGAATGTAGGTGTCTTTGATGTAATTAAATGTGTGGCACCCACCTGCCTGCGGCCCTCCCATGGGGAGATTACTTGTGTTTAATTTCACAGATGCAGGAAGGCCTGGGTAAGAATGATTAAGTGAGAGAGAAGTAAGATGGGCTCTGCTATAAATGTGTCAGTGTGGTTGTTAATTTTGTTGCATTGATGAAGATGGGACAGGCTTCAACCTTACCCTGCAGAAAAGGTGGTACCTATGTCACCGAGCTTTATGAATGGTTCAGGTAAGTTTGCAAAATATTAACTTGGTAGATACTCAGTCTTTAGGGGAGTTCGGATAATAAAAGACAATATTCTACTTGACAAAACCCTCCCATGTTATCAGGATGCTTTTTTAAATTTTTTTTATGAAAAATAGCTCACAGTACACTACTTTAAGGGACATCTTCCTATCCTTGTTGCTTATTATACGAGATAATAGGCTTATATAGCTATTAAAAATGGTAGGATGGGTCATCTCATCTAGGTTTTTTTTTATTTTTTATTTTTTATTTTTTTATCGTAGGCTGTAAAATGCCAACTAGGAATATAAAACCATATGAACTCTATGTGCAATAAGTAGGTCATCTGCTTGTTTAATTTTTTTACTTTGACTTTTTACTGTTGCCAACATTATCCCTGTTACATTTCCTGTTGTGATGTATATGATAAGACAATTGCTCTCGATTGGATTTTTTATTTTTATCATTGTGCATAATTTAGCTGTGCTTTATAAAACATCCTATAAATAAAGTTGATAGCACACAAGGTCTTCAATAAGGATTTGTAGTGTTTGGAATTTGTACTATTCTTTTAGATTAGATTAGATTAGATTCAGCTTTATTGTCATTGTGCAGAGTACAGGTACAGAGCCAGTGAAATGCAGTTAGCATCTAATCAGAAGTGCAAATAGCATTATGTACTGTATATATGTAAATAATAACTAATTTGCAAATACTGGAGAGACGCAGAGCCTCGCATTGTGCACGCGCCGCCATCTTGCAAAATAAAAAAAGGATTTTACCTTGGATGTGGATGGATTCTAGGAATATACTGACACACTTTTCAGTAGCCAAGTGCTTTTGCCCTCATGTGAGGGAGGCAAATATGTTTTACAGAACAATGTATGTATGTAGGTTATACTTTGTGTTTTGATAATTAACCCTAAAAACTGATACAGCAGGGCAGCAGCTAAGAAATCTGGGCCTCCTGACTGAATATTACTTTCTTTTTACCTTATTTAATAATTATTTGTATTTATTAATTTTATTGGTCAGAATTTATGTAAATCCATTTTACTGTGTGAGGTTTTTTTATTTTTATTATTATTTACACCACTCCTAAGGCCCTTCACAATAACAGCATGACATAGCTGGGGCGATCAGAACAGTGAACAGTGCAATTTTGCCCCCCAGTATTTTACAACACTAACCCCAAGGTTAACCTTTAGTTCAATGCAATACTTTCTGTGGAACTATTACAGGGAAAAGAATATTCTCATCTTCTTAGTTTGCTGTCATCAAAAAAACATGTATAATAATGAGATATAAGACAATTAGAAACTGGCATACTGACTTATGCATTTACAAGTTATAGCGCAGATATTAACACAAATAATCTATAGATCAGTTGTTTAGGATCTAAATATGGCAATACAATTATTGATTAATATCTGTAGCCTAAAACTAGACTTTAGATTAAAAAAAAAACATATCATTATATTTATCCACTTCTATTTCTCTTTCCCCATCTGGCAGGAAATTCTTGAACGAGTGTCCCAGTGGGCTGATCACCCTCCATGAGTTCAGACGTCACTTCTGTAACGGAACCGTGGGAAAAGAGTCAGCGGAGTATGCAGAGCAGATATTCCGGACGCTAGATAACAATGGGGTATTGCAGAGCTCAAAAACTACAGAAGCTTTGAGGCCTGACACATGTGATGATTTAAGCCTGATGTTTGAAGTAGAAACATTTTTCACACAACCTTTACGAAATGTATTTAAGGCTTGTCAACTTGAAAAGGGAGGAGCCATTGCACTGTTACTCCTGACATGCACTGTGGTCTACGCAGTTAAATTCTGTGCAGATTTAAAAAGATGTCATTTTTATTCATTTGACAGTTAGGCCTTTAAATATATGTGGCACTAGTGGAAAAAATCTTAAAGGAATGAAAATGGAATTAAATATCTTATAAGAATCATGTAAGATCCTTTAAGATTTCATTGAAATTCTAAAAACAATTATATCTAGGATAACAGGGTTCGTATTTCATCCCTTTAAAGATTAGCTCCAAATTATGATAGAAATTCCATTAGCAATTCTTTAGGATATTTTAAATAGTTATAAAGGGTGTGACATTTAACAGGATGGAGTTGTGGACTTCAGAGAATATGTGACGGCTATCAGCATGTTGATTGAGGGCTCTTCAGTGGAGAAGCTTCGTTGGTCCTTCAAACTCTTTGACAAAGACAAAGATGGAGCCATCACACGGTCAGAGATGCTTGAAATCATGCAGGTATATAACTAAACTTTAAGAACAGTATTCCTTGCTATTCAATAATTATTATTATTATTTTTTTTTTTTAGCAAATTCTAGATTCAATGAAAAAGTGAAATGCAATGCTCCACAAGAGGGCAATATATAATCAGAATTTGTGGTGTGTCTTGCCTTTTCTCAGGCTGTGTACAAGATGAGTGTAGCTGCCTCACTGACCAAATGTGATCCAATGACTGCTGAAGAGTGCACCAACAGGATATTTGTACGGCTGGACAAAGATAACAATGGTAAGCTACATGGTATCAGACTCCTCTTTTAACTTACAAAAGTCATTTCACCCACTCTTGAGGATGATAGTACTACACTAGCAGCAAGTGACAGTTATGGAAAAGACTGATGGTGAATCTGCTTATATCATTCTTTTCTGTTCTCTTTCTTTCTCTATAGCCATAATCAGTCAAGAGGAATTCATTGAAGGTGCACTGAATGACGAATGGATCAGAGAGATGTTGGAGTGTGATCCAAACACAGTGAAGGTGGAGAGGCCTCTCAAAGGCCATGTAGTACTCTAAAACTTTAGGCTTCTTTGGATACAGCATTAAGTAGGGTACAACAGGGCTAAAGGCTCCCCGGGGTAAAAGGCTCCTTTGATTTTATTTTCTCCCAAAACACTAGCATCAAAAACTACCACAGCACTTTCCTAAACACCTGTTTGTCACTGTACACTGCAAAATATTCCTGATCCATGATATCTTTGCATGTAATGTTTAAAGGTTGATTTTGAGGCAAGTTGATCTAATTTGTAATATTCTTTTAAATGTTGCAAATTTATGTAGCTAATGAAAATCCCTGAAATTAACACATTTCTTTTGAGACAAAATACTTATTTGTCATTTTCAGTTTTAAGGTCTTTCAAATCAAAACTTTTTCAATAACTGTCCAATAAGTGAAAGGATAGTCTTTGGGGTAAAAAGCCCCCCTGTTGCAGGGGCTAAAGCCCCCTATTAAACAAAAACAATTTTTAAAGTGGGGTGAATAGATTTGTTATGAAAAATGTTCAAAGTGGGCTCACATTGACTCATCCAATCATAATAGAGATTAGTTTGTTTATAGAATACTTGAGATGTAATGAAATGCCAAATGTGTTTGAAATTAACAGGAAATGGTTGACTTTTTTCTTAAGTAGTCATTTTGAGTAAGCATCTTAATTTGTCACTCAAAAAAGTGTTTTGGTGTCTCAAATTTGCACTATAACTATTGCACAGTATCTACACGATATCACTTTAAACCCCCTAGGGGCCTTTTACCCCAAGTGTGGTGTAAAAGGCTCCCTCACCACATTTTTTAAAAAACTGAATTTTAATCGAAAAAAACCTTCCGTTATTTCTTTTCACTCAAATTATATTGCTCCATCAATATTAAATAATTTTTTTTTTTTTACCTTGATACATTTTGTTACAAGAAAAAAAGCACAGTTTCCTTAAGGGGTGCCTTTAGCCCGGTGTACCCTATATCAAGACTATTAGATTCTGCAGCATATATTCTGGTGGGACTTTTTAAGAAAACTCAAAGATGAGAAGTTAAAGAATTTAATCTCTGCTTGAATTAGATGTAGAGCTATAAATTGACACTGTCAAATCTGATTTCTACTCCTGATGTCTTGTGAAATCAGATATACAGATCCTAATACTAAAATGAACACGGCTCGAATGATTATTTAGTATCTTTTTTTTTTTTTTTTAGCTTTATGAGAATTTGCTAATCATTATTTGCTTTTTAACTTTTATGCAATATTGTAAATGCACATTGCTAAAGTACAAAGTCTGAATTGCTGAATAATTAGTAGGCCTACTTTGTTATATTATGTTAGGTTAAGTTATTTTAAATTAAGTTTGTTAATCAGTATCAGTTTTGCCATAAAAAAATGTATTGTACAATTAAAACATTTATTACAACTTTATAAACATGATAAACAATATTATCTTCACACTCATTTTACACACAATAATATTTTAACCTATTTTTAAGACACACATTTCAATTTCATAACAAAATCCCATCAAATTGAACTATATAATGTTTAACAAAATGTAATTAATAAAAGTTGTTTTTTTATTAAAGATTAATTAATTCAATTTGAATTCTGTTATGGAACTGAAATGTGTAAATCTTAAAGTTATTTATTTATTTGAGTGTCACAAAACAAACTAAAATAACAGACTGGATTCTTGCTGGATTCTCATCTTACATGAGCACGGCTGTGATTCGGCCGCAGGTAATCAGAGCCATGTTGATGTAGGGCCAAACAGCACGATTGTGAGTGTGATATTGCTTTTATACAACAGTTCAAAGAACAAGTAAATAAAGAAATGAGGAAAAACTAAGAACTGTCACAAAAAAATGCATTTGTGCATGGAACTACTTTCTTACACCAAGGATCAGGATCTGCCGTTGCTAGTTCAAAATATGACCACAAGCCTCTGTTACTAATTCAAAAACATCACATTAGAACTAGTAATGACGGTTCAGGCTGTTTCTAACAAGTCATTGGAGAAATAAGGATGTGTGTGTGTGTGTGTGTGTGTGTTTGAGAGAAAGAGAGAGAGAGAGAGAGAGAGAGAGAGTGTGACTGAGCTTGTGCGATTACCTGCGTCTTTTGTGACTTCCAATCAGTAGTGCTGTGTTAGTCAGCTTGATAAAGATAACAGAATTCTGGTAAAATACATCCTATTTTTTTCTGTGTAAAAATAGCTGTCTAAGCGGCCCGGGCAGGGGTCCCTCCTGAGTATTTTGCAGTACCTGGTGCGCAAGAGTCATTCACTATAGAAACCGTTCTCTCCTCCACCATGTTGAATATTTACATCATCTTCCAACACGGAAACTGCGGTAAAAAGTAAGCGCCTTGACTATGTTTTTGTTTACTCCATCTGTTATGTCTCTCAGTTGTGATAATCCTTAATGCTGAAGTTTAACAGTATTTCCCAGCTGTAATGTAGAAGTAGTAATCCGAGCGATCATGGAGTGAGAAACATTGCAGATGACTTCAAAGAAACCACTCACTGACTGACGTGCACTGACTCAATTCATGTTAAACTTAACCGGCTCATAACACATAAAAATAGTCTTTTGTCGCCACCTGCTGGCTAAAATCTTTAATGTCACAGGGAAAAATTAAAAGACACACATCTAGCTCTTTTACACACTTACACTGCTCTTACACTTCAGTTTAGAATGGCACAAACACAAGCGGAGTGATACAAACAGTAAAGTGTCTGAGTACTGATGTTCTGAGACATCAGTATTCATGGAACGTGTCTTGCGACTCTTGTCCAATCAGATTAAAAGGACCGGATCTAACTGTTGTGTATACATTGATCAGCCACAACATTAAAACCACCTGCCTAATATTGTGTAGGTCCCCCTCGTGCCGACAAAACAGCGCCAACCCACATCATTCTGAGATGGTACTCTTCTCACCACAATTGTACAGAGCGGTTATCTGAGTTACCATAGACTTTGTCAATTCGAACCAGTCTGGTCTTTCTCTGTTGACTTCTCTCATCAACAAGGCGTTTCCATCTGCAGGACTGCTGCTCACTGGATGTTTTTGTTTTGTTTTTGGCACCATTCGGAGTAAATTCTAGAGACTGTTGTGTGTGAAAATCCCAGGAGATCAGCAGTTACAGAAATACTCAAACAAGCCCATCTGGCACCAACAATCATGCCAAGGTCCAAATCACTGAGATCACATTTTCCCCCATTCTGATAGATGATGTGAACATTAACTGAAGCTCCTGACCCATATCTGCATGATGTTATGCACTGCACTGCTGCCACACGATTGGCTGATTAGATAATCGCATGGATTATTGTTGGTGCCTGACGGGCTGGTTTGAGTATTTCTGTAACTGCTGATCTCCTGGGATTTTCACACACAACAGTCTCTAGTATTTACTCCAAATGGTGCCAGAAACAAAACAAAAAAAAACATCCAGTGAGCAGCAGTTCTGTGCATAGAAATGCCTTGTTGATGAGAGAGGTCAACAGAGAATGGCCAGACTGGTTCGAACTGACAAAGTCTATGGTAACTCAGATAACCGCTCTGTACAATTGTGGTGAGAATGCCGGTTGGCTCTGTTTTGGCAGCACGAGAGGGACCTACACTGTATTAGGCAGGTGGTTTTAATGTTGTGGCTGATCTGTGTATATATATGTACTGCAGTTTAAAGAGTTTTTGGTTCTGCGGACAAAACATTGATAAAACATCTGCCCAAGAACATTCAGTATACAAAGAACTCCGGACAACATGAGTTGTGGAAAATCAGATGTGATCTAGGAGCTTTATACAGCATATCCCTCACAGCCTCGTTATCATTCCCATTAAAAATCAAGGATGGCGCTAGCGTTCATAAGGTCTATAGAAGCCGAAATTGTTCAGTTGGCGTTTAACGGTACGACTTGTTTCAACTGTTTTCTGACATCTACGAAATTACTGACTAAAGAGAAACAGCACCGTTTCAAAACATAAATCTTAAAATGCCAGAATAAAACAATAAAAAGTATGGTCAATAAAGTGGTAAAAGGAATGTCGCGTTTCTTCATTGTCTAATTTGGCGCCACCACACAGAAACTTATAGTGCGAATTCTCCATGCAGAATCAATTCGCGACATGTTCGCTGTAGTCAGGAGTCGTCGAAGAATTACGAATTGTACTATGGCGATGGCCTAGCTTATGTATATTAATTAGATATCGACGACGTAGCTTGGTAACCGTCCTATGGCCAAGGGCAGTATCTTGAATATTAATTAGGTTGCGCTGGACTCTTCCAATGGTGAAGTCAGAGTTCTTGAATATTCGACGCCAAACCTACACCATAGTAGGGTATTTCCTGCCTGTGACGTCCCATATTCCCACTTTCATTGTCGACATGGCGCAGGCGAGGTGGGAAAACCAACTACGGAAAGAGCAAATCTCGCAAAGGCATTAAAGACAAGGAAAAGATCCCAAGCATTTCTTCTTTCATACTTTAGACGCCGAACCAAGTTTGGTAAGAAATTCCAGCTAAATGAATGGCAGAATAATTGATAAGTATATCTCCTGTGTGACTTTGTTGGCTTTCTAAACTTGCTTCAGTGAGAAACAACTTGTTTGTTGCTTTTTTTGTTGAAATTCACTTCTTGTGAAAAGATGCACTACACAAATGTAGGAAAGTAAGTTATTGTATTATATGCTTAAAACCTCACAAGTACTAATCCGTTTATATTAACATAGCCTTAAGGGTAGGTTACAAAGAGTATGTACAAAAGAGCATGTAGTTATTCAGAAACGTGTATTACCAGTGTGATATTTACAAGTTGTTTGCTATACCCGAGTTTAAACAAACAAAATCAGGTATGATTTAAATTGCATCACTTATGCTACTTTAAAGACAGCTGTGTTTGTGGAGTAGTGGTTCACACATTCCACGTAGCCATGGAAGAACAAGAGCTGTTATGGGGTTTCCTTTACTCATCATCACCTGTGATAGACAGACCTTAGATAATTGTCACTTTTTAGTCGTGCATTCTACTACAAACATGTTTGGAGTGACTAACCCCTAAAACAACATACATGTAACTTTGCTTTTAAAGCAGCATGTACATTTCAAAAGGGAGACTAATGTTGTAAGCACGTGTACAGTATGCTTTTTGAATATCAGTATATTCCAAGCAGCATTTACGATTTGTCCTTTTAGTTGTTTGATAATTTAATTTGGATCTGAATGTGAATCACACATCTATGATGTGTAAACAGCGTGAAGTTTCCAGGAATTGCTTCAAAGACTTCACAGACAGGTTGAAAGACTTGTAAAAACTATGGGATGTTCTTGCTGCATGATTCTTACAGTATGTTTATAATCAAAATCCACAGCACTGCAAAAATACAGGGCATCTTTCTGGTAAAAATATAGGTTTCATCAGCCAGTCTTTACTTATTGTATAACAAAATTTTACGACAAAACTGAAGGGATGAAAAATGTTGAGTGCATGTTGACATGTCTTTCATCATCCCATTTTATATTTGCAAACAAATCTATGCATTCACCCAAGCGGTGTGGAGTTCTTATTTTTACTGTTAGCTCTAGATAGAGTTTATGGAACGCCCCTGTTCCAAGCAGCCCTTCTCTCTTCCACATGGTTACATGATGTATGATGCATCAAATTCTACGTCGGTGACTTGGCTTGGGATAGTAACAGTGTATTTCTGATCATTGTCAGGTGGGTGTCCCTTTTGATGTTTTGAATATGAGAACAGTACGTGACAGTGTTTGATTGGCTCCTTGTGTATAAAACTACTTAGTGACACCCCGATATAGCCACAAACATGTCGGAGTGGAATTATTGACACAATTCCAGTGAACGAAACAAGAAAAAAATATTTGGTTATTCCATTCGCTTTCTATTTCTGGCGTATCTAATAAAAACGCCTGTTGTAACTGGGGTCTCTCCTCCTACATGCTGTGACTGCACTGAAGGCTTGTGCACATCTGTGTTCTCTAGTACTAGCACAGCACCCAAACATCTCTTGTAACTCTCCCCTTGGCTCAATCACTGAAATCATGTCAGACTGCTTTTTTCCTCTATGCGAAGCCAATCATAAAAATGTTATACAGTGTCAACAGAGCTCACTCATGCCATCAAACTGACAAAAACATAATGGGGCATTAGGAAACCTAAATAGTAGATCTCTTGAATTGGATAAAAACTGACTATAAAGTACCATTTAAAATGAAAAGTGGAAGAGCTAATTAGATTTTACCTAAAGGATTGTACAGATCTTGAAACAGTTTAATAATTGTAATAATTGACAATAATTGTAAATAAAAAGCAATTATTGTAATTTGATTGTCATTTTCAGGTGAGTACTTATTAATTTTTTGTCTTTTGTTCAGGCAAATATAATGTTAATATTCTGGGTTCAGTGCAAGCTGAGCTCAGTTAACAGCATTTGCAGCAAAATGTTGATTACCTCGAAAAATCATTTTGAATCGTCCCTTGTTTATTAAAAAAACAAAAACTGCAGTTATAATAAGGTACTTACAATGAAACTAAATGGGTCCAGTCCATAAACATAAAAAAATACATACTTTTTCAAAAGTATCCACCTTATTTTTCAGCATAACTAGGGCGCCACCATTATCAACCTAGAATGTGGACCACTTCCGGTATAAGCCACTTCCAGCTATTTTAGCGATACAAAAATGCTACATTATGCTGCTTTATATTACAGGCTGGCAATATATGTCGTCATATTATTATCATTAATTATGATTTTCATGAACTCATTGGTTTTGTGTGCATATAATTTTAACGTATATCGCATTTTGCCATTGTTTTATCACACTGTTGCATTGGCAGAATGAATGAGAGATAAGTCGCTGACACGGACAGTCATCCGCACCATCTGACACGCCTCCACAAACTTTACACAACCAGCAGAGAGCAGAAATCTGCTGGGCAAATGCTGCTTCAACTTTCTTTGCACCAAAACTGCATCTGATTTCATCTTGGCAAAATAATAAACGCATTTTACTCTCCGTTCTTGTCAGAGAGCATTCTCTCTTAGCGGTGTATAGTAAACTGACACGCAGATCTCGCACTCAGCATGGCTTATGAAACATCGCCTTTGGAAATAAATAAATAAATAAAGGTGTCATTGGAGGTTATGCAGGTGCATATGAATGGAGGTTTACATGGAGACAAGAGTGTTAGTTAAAAAATTATGTGACATTAGAACATCATTCAGCTGTACATCCTGTGATTGTAATAATTTATAAGCCCATATCACTAAATTCTGGTATTATTGTCCTGTTTATTTGCATTGTGGTGAATGACAGCGGAACTTTGTCACATTCGCTGGAAATGCAGCCGCTGCTTACTTCCGAGTTGCAAAATAAGGTGGATAGACGTAAAAATTATACATGTTAACTTGATTTTAGTGTGATAAAATTGCTTACTAATCTTGTCTGTGTTAGAGGTGTTCTCGGTAATGTATGTGGTCTTGGACACCTAGGGGCATGGATGCAGTGTCATTGAAGCATTGGTTTTCAGTTACCAGTGACATTGTAATAATTCAGTATTCACAGTGTGTAAACGTGTGTGTGACATAATTTAGAACAAAATCTGGCAAAACAAAGTAGTTTTTGAGTTTGTAACAGCTCGACAGGGCAAACTTTTAGGAAAACTTGGTCCACGTCATCGTAGGTGTGACCTGGAGCTCCACTTACTTTGAGGCCGTCAGCTAGTTCCCGTTCAGTCAAATAAGATCAGTCAACATGAACACACCGAGTTATTAGCAAGCTGGTTCAAATTGACCTACATCTGTACAGTCGTTCGCAAAGACATTATCCAAGACCATGTCATGCGATATTTTTTAATTAGTCTTCAAAAGAAATAAAATCTACTCAAATCCTTTTTTTTTTGTAATTAACATTTTTGATTCCTATGCACATGACAGTGGAAAAAAACTCAACACATATATAAAGAATCAATATATACGTGTTGCATTTTACATTTAAACCCTACTAATACAATCCCACCCTGACCCCTAACGAACACCCCTGTGGTCCCACATAACACACACACAATCCAAAAATAAATAAATAAAATAAAAAAATAAAAAATAAATATATATACACATATACATACACATACACATACATACACATAAGTCCCTAAACCCCAGCCTTCTACTTACCGCCTCTTCAAATGCAGCTACCCTCCCCATTTCCACACACCACTCCGAAAAAGAGGGTGCTCCACTTGACTTCCAGCCCCTTAAAATTACTTGCCTGCTGATCATGAGACTGGTCAGAACCCAATTTTTTATGTGATTATCCCCTAAATGCATGACCGCCCCATCACCCAAAATACAGAGTCTGGGACAAAGCAAAACCTGAGTGTTCAAAACATCACACAAATACCTCTGAACCCTCAACCAAAACTCCTGGATCTTAACACACCCCCAAAAGACATGGGTAGTGTCTCCAACTTCTGATTGGCATCGCCAGCAAGTGGGTGTGTCTTTAAGACCAAGCCTATATAATCTAGAGGGTGTCCAATAAAATCTATGTAAAATCTTAAATTGCATAAGGTGAACCCTTGAATCTCTAGATACAGACTTGACATTTTTAAGAATCTTAGTCCACACTCCATCCTCCAATACCAAATTCAAATCTTTTTCCCATAATCTCTTGAGAGAAGTCAAGGCTCCATCCCCCAGACTCTGAATTAGTAGGGAGTAATACACTGATGCTTCATGGCCTTTTCCAAAAGCAGCAATCACCTCTCCCAAAGCACCTGCCGCTTTAGGGGGGTGTGTGCCACTCCCAAAAATAGTGCAGAGTAGGTGGCGAAGCTGTAAATACTTATAAAACTGAGATCTGGGAATGCCAAAATGTTGACCAACCAAATTTTCAAAAGGTCTCAATACTCCACCCTCATATAGGTCACCGAGTGTATTAACCCCCCTCACAATCCAATCTGACCAACAAAATGGGGACTTATTAATACATAGTTTAGGGTTCAGCCATATGCTCGAGGCTGCATTTAAATAAATATCCAAATTAAACACTCTGGACGCTTTTGTCCATATTGAGTGCAAATGTCCATATTGAGTGCAAACGGGGTGCGACTTAACCTCTCCAGCTAGTTTGATCGAAAGGCTTTGCAGTGGCGAGATAGGGGCAAGAACTTCCTTTTCAATACAAAACCAGGGAGGGGCTCTCTCAGGTGGAAGCGACCAATGAGCCAAATGTCTAAGACCGAACGCATAATAATAAAACAAAATCTTGGGTAGGCCTAACCCACCATTGTCAATTGGCCTATGTAACTTATTGAAATTTAACCTGGGGTGCTTACCATTCCAAATAAAAGACTTCGCTATGCTATCAAATTGCTTGAAATAAGAGAGGGGGACATCTACAGGGAGAGACCATCTACAGGGAGAGACTGAAGCAGGTAGTTGAATTTTGGAATACAAATCATTTTAATAGCATTAACCTTCCCAATCATCGATCAGTGTAATGAAGCCCACCTGCCCACATCGCTCGAAAATCTTTTTATTAAAGGGTCAAAATTAACTCTAACTAAATCAGACAAATTTGCTGGGAATAAAATCCCCAAATACTTAATGCCCTGTTTGGGCCACTGAAAGGCGCCCGGCTGGAAAGCAGTTACTGGACAGTATGCTGTCAGAGCCAAAGCTTCGGATTTAGACCAATTGACTTTGTATCCTGAGAATTTGGAAAAGGAATTAATAATTCTGTGGAGGCAAGGCATGGATCTAATAGGTTCAGAGACAAATAATAAAATAACATCTGCGTAAAGCAGAAGCTTATGCGCCACACCTCCCGCAATCGCCCCTGGAAAATCATCCTCCTTTCTTATCGTGGCTGCTAATGGTTCCAGGGCAAGCCAGAACAATAATGGGGAAAGAGGGCAACCCTGCCGAGTGCCCCTATTCAGAGTAAAATAATCTGAAATTAATCCATTTGTTTGTACCGCTGCTACAGGGTGTTTATAAAGTAACTTAATCCAACCAATAAATGTACTCCCGAACCCATACATTTCCAAAATCTTAAAAAGATAATCCCATTCTACCATATCAAATGCCTTTTCGGCGTCAAGTGAGATGGCAGCAACAGGAGATTGTTTATTCGCCACTGACCACATGATATTGATGAGACGCCTGATGTTATCAGAACAGCTGCAGCCCCGAATAAACCCCACCTGATCTATATGTATAAGATATGTCATAACTTTACTTAATCGATTAGCCAAAATTTTTGACAGTATTTTTACATCTAGTTGGATCAGTGAGATTGGACAGTAACTTTTACACTCGCTTGGATATTTGTCCTTTTTTAGAATCTGATTTTTTAGACTGATTTGAATTTTTTAGACTGATCCGGGCTTGTGTCATGGTTGGAGGAAGTTTTCCCTTCTTTAATGATTCAGTATAAACTTATAACAAAAGTGGAGCCAGTTCTGTAGCATAGGATCTAAAAAATTCTGCTGCAAAACCATCTGGCCCCGGAGCTTTGCCTGTAGGTAGGGACTTAATTACCTCGTCAAGCTCCTCCAAGGTTATCTCAAAATCAAGAGAGTTTTTTTGCTCAATCGTCAGTTTAGGAAGATCTAATGGTTCCACAAAGTTTCTAATATCTTCATCAGTAGACGAAGATGTGGAACTATAAAGATCAATATAGAATTCTTTAAAGGCATTATTAATATCAATGGCTGAGGTAAATATTTCACCACCAGCAGATTTCACTGAGGGAATGGTAAAAAAAGACTCTCTCTGCTTTATATATCTAGCCAAAAGCTTCCTTGCTTTGTCCCCCGACTCAAAGTATGACTGTCTTGCCCTGAATAACCAAAACTCCACTTTCCACGACAAAATAGTATTATATCTATATTTCAATCGGGTCAATTCTCTGAGGCCATCAGCTGACATACGGCGCTTCAGCTCTGCCTCTGCACTTTTAATATTTCCTTCCAACTCCACAAGTTCTCGTGCTTTGGATTTTTTGATGAATGAAGCATACTGTATGATCCGGCCCCTAAGAACTGCTTTAAGTGCCTCCCAAGCCACGCCCACAGAGGATACTGAGGACCAGTTAGTCTCCATATAAACATTGATTTCAGTCTTTAGCATTTGTTGGAAATCAGGATTTTGCAGAAGGGATACATTAAGGCGCCAACTATATGATTTCTTTTTTCTATATGTGGCATTGCATCTAAACTCACCAGAGCATGATCTGAGACTAAAATGTTTCCAATTGTGCAATCAACAACAGATGAAATTAGGGATTTGGATATAAAAAAAAAATCTATTCTAGAATAAATCTTATGGACTGATGAAAAAAATGTATAGTCCCTACCAGATAGGTTCAAAAGTCTCCAAATATCCGAAAGACCAAGATTTTTACACATCCTGTGAAGCGTCAGTGTTGCTCTAGGGGGTTTACACACTTTTGCTTCACTGTAATCAAGGACTGAATCCATCAAAAGATTAAAGTCTCCTCCCAATATTATATCATGAGGGGTGCCAGCGGCTTGCAACATCCCTTCAAGATCTATAAAAAAGCCCTGATCATCAGCGGTAGGTGCGTAAATATTAGCCAAAATCAACCTTTGCCCTTGAATTTCAGCTAAAATAATAATTACTCTTCCTAATTTGTCTTTAGTCTGTTTGAGACATTTGAATTGTAGATGTTTATTTACCAATATAATGACTCCCTTGCTCTTACTTGAGCCAGCACTAAAAAAAACATGTCCACCCCATATGTCAACATGTCCACCATTTCTTGAAGAAACACTATATCATATTTCTTATATTTAAGAAAAGTAATAACCTTCCTTCTTTTTATGGGGTGCCCCAACCCATTCACATTCCATGTGGAGAGAGATAGTACACTCATATTAACAACTGGCATATTGATATAGTAGAAAAAATAGATTGCGTGTCAAAAACAAAATTATACAGACCACATTCCCCATTAGTGAAACAATCAAACCCCGAACATCTCCCCGGACAAAACAAACAGAAAAAAGAAAAACGTGCACATTAACCCCACGCACGACAGCGCCAACCGGCGACAATCCCTCTAAACTCAAAAGGTCCATGAGCGCCCACGAGTCTCCACAACAACTTTGCCATTGGATTGCTCAATTTTGCCTCACAAATTTGTGGAGCAAAATTACATAACAGAAAATACTTTGTAAAATAAACCCAGTCAATAGGAAGAATGAACACAAAGAGTGTATAGATTCATTCACAGAACTGTCTCAAAGGTGTGATCTTCCACAAAACAAATTCCAGCTGATATAAAACCGTTCAGATTCCTCGGACAGACAAACGAATGTTCCATGAGGATGACGTAATCATTCCAATGTCCCGTAAAAAAATTAAAAACAAACTACAGCCAGCAGGAGGAATAAGCATGTAGAACGAACAGATTAATCCACAGCTGTTCCAAAGGAGTGTTATTCAATAGAACAAGCTCCAGCCGCTAGGCAGAACCAACACAAAAAGAAACAAAACCAGCATCCCGGTTCCCCTGATGGTCAAGTCAATTCACTCGGAGGCCATATAAACATATATACCATGACTTTCACAATCCGTTAACTTTATAAAAGACATCCTTTGTGTGAGCATGTAGATATTTTGCGGTCATCCGTAGTGTCCACTCTCAAACTGGCAGGGAACATCAATGCAAAAGTTTCTTTAAGGAAGAGTGTAATTCACAAAACAAGCTCCGGCCGCTAGGTGGAGCCAACGCAAAAAAAAACAAAATATCGCCCAGCTTCCTCAAGAGTAAGTACAGCGAGTCGACCCACTCACATAAGAAACATCCAACGGTTTACTCAGTCATTGATTCTATAAAGACATTGCCAGATTTGGACTGAGACCGACCTTCGTTTCTATTCTCAGTTTGGCCAGAAACATCAGAGCAAACAAGATCTTTTTCTGATGTAAGAGTTTCTTACATTCCTTGAACCGATTGTGTTTCTCTCTTGTCGAGTTCGCAAAGTCCGGGAACAAGAAAATATTATGGTTCTTCCAAGAAAGCTTCCCTTTGCTCCTCGCCTGGTGCAACACAAGATCTTTATCGGATGATCTCAGAAATCTGGCCAGAATCGATCAGGGCCTGTCTCCCTCAGCAGATCTGTGAGCTGGTACTCTGTGAGCTTGCTCGATTTCCAGCTTGAGGCCTATTATGTCGAGCAGACTCGGGAAAAGCTCCTCTAGGAATTTCACCATATCTCTGCCCTCCTCATGCTCAGGAATTCCAAAAATTCGAACATTATTCCTGCTGCTTCTATTCTCAAGATCTTCAAGCTTTTCAAGGAGATGTTCCAAATCAACTTTGGTCGCGGGCGGATTAGCGGTTAATTCCCTCTCCTAAGATTCCAGAAAAACGATTCGTCTCTCAATATCCGACACTCTTGTAACTAGTTCAGAGAATGTTATTTCCATCGCCGTAATCGATCGACGTATTACAGTGAGATCCTCCAAGTCAGCAAGAACCTTCGTCAACATCACCGACATGTTGGACAATTGACGCTGGATCTCCTCTCCTGCCGCGCCATCCAAATCATGTCCCCGGTCTGTAGGTCTGTTGGGGCTTTCATCCTGAACACGCAAGTGTCTTTTAATGTCTCCAGAGCCCGAGGATTATGACTTTTTTGCCATGTTTTGCATCAAAGAGCAAATGTGTAACTGGGTGTATCAAATTCACCAGATTATAACATTAAAATAATTGAAAATTTAGCAAAGTGCGCAGAGCTCGTCGCTCACACGTCTGCTCCTTGCATGGCGTCACGTGACCTTTCATCTACTCAAATCCTTTAAAGTGCCTATTCACTCTGTAGTTTGATATGCTGCTTCACTCATCTGCTGCCAAAGCCATTCACACATCTGCCCAAAGTAAGATATGCCAATAATAATTATTTTGTCATTTGTCATTCTTTTGTTCTTTTACATGAAGTCTTGAGCATCCTCATATTTATATGTTCCTCTAAATGCCTCCCCCAGCGGCTTGGCCAGTGTCTGAATGTTCACAAACAGTATGTGGTTTCTCAGCTTTTTCGAGATTAATTTTGGCTCTGAGCGACAAATTATAAAGCACTTCCCCTGGGGGCCTTTACTCTGATTTCACCTCAACACTTTAGACCAACAAACCAGATAAACAAACCTCAAACATATGGCAACCCAGCAAAAATTGGTAATATTAACAGATTTGCTTGAGATGGAGAAAATGCACACATTTGAGCTCAATTGTCCTAGATTACCCATTTAACCCGATACAGTATATCATACATGAAATTAAATTGTTCCGCAGAGTCCATTAGAAAGGTCCCGTGACTCTCTTGACATGTTTCTACGCTTATATGAACTTGACTTGTGACAAGTTTGCAGCCTTACATGGCTTGCCTGACATAAATACTTTTATTTCTGTGGAGATTAATGACCTGAAAGCTGGTATTTTTCTCCAGTATGTGCCAGTAGAGTTTTTTCTGTCAGTCAGTCAAAGTGCTTCAGAAGTTTATAGTAGCTAATACAGTTCAAACAATGGAGTGAATCACTCTGCCCTCAGGTGTTTGCACTGACAGAGGCCATTAGGATTTTTTTTAATGCTCATTGCTTTTCATTTCTTGTCATTGAGGCCTTTTTAATGTGGTAAAAAGGACAGTAAAATGGAAGGTAATATTTACATTGTAGGAACACAGAGCTAAGAGCCATTGCACCTACAGGCTTGTTGCAAGTTTGTTCAGACAGACAGCAAAAATCTCACTTATGTGTATACAACTCAATTCCATTTACATTTTTGTTGTCTGAACAGCAAAGAACACACAAAATTTGACATTAACACGCCTGATCCAAACCACATCCATATATAATTAGAAATCCGATTCAGATTGCTATATAAATCAATGTTAATATTTCAGATATTAATTACACTGTTTGAACAAATGGATCAGATTTTATCACTAGCAAAATGACAGTGTGTGCAGTCAGTCTTAAAGATTACCTTTGAAAACCAAATCGGGTTTGTGCAAAAAACAAAAGGTACTATTTAAAGGGGTCATGACATGAGGAAACAAATGTTCCTTTCTCTTTTGTCTTGGGATGGGCATTTTCAAATAATTTTGTGGTCGAGTAGTCTAACCCACAAAAAACGAGTACCCAATTACTCGTAAATTATAGTGCACGTAAAAAAAAACCCCATGCATTACACTTTTATTTTGTTTTATTCACATACGTTACCAAGAATGGTTTCAAAATAAGATAACTTTAACAAACTATGCTTTTCTTTTAGGGAAAAATTAAATGAACAATGTATTAATAAAAATGGGAAATAATTTGCATGTGCACCAAATTCCACACTAAAATATGTGTTTTATTAGCCACTGGCGAGTAAATATTCAGACTTTACTCACCAGATCTTGAGGTGTGTAGTGGCGAAGAAGAACTTAAGCACAGCGATCCTTTTACTGAAATAGAAGCCGGCAATTAGGAAACTGGATTCAGTCTCATCTGTTACTGAGGCTACATCCACACTAATACTTTTTTGTTTGAAAACGCATCTTTTTCTCTACGTTTTGGCCTTCCGTCCACACTGAGACAGCGTTTTTATCAGTGAAAACTAGGCTGTTTGAAAATGCTCTCCCAATTGGATACATTTGAAAATGCCGTCTTCACATTGTAGTGTGGACTAGGAAAATGGATACATCTGAAAACAATGACGTATTTGTTGTCATGTGACACTGTCATGTGATCCATTCTACCAAAACAATCAAGATGGCAGCCCCTGTTGTAGCGGTGCTGTTGTGCCTGAAATTCACTTTGATAGTGTTGTTAAAGATAAATGTTACTTTGTACAACATTCATATTGCATTCCTTCAAAGGATTAATGTAGACGTAGCCTAAGTGTTATATTTCGTGAGCGTGTGCGCTGAAGGAAATTGACCTTATTTGGCTGTAGTGGGTTCGGATCTGTCGTGATCGCTCTGTCACCATCGCTTTAGTTCAGCCGTGCATTTAACAATGTCAACTTTAATGTGCCTGTTGGACGCCTGTTAGAAGGTTAAAGTGTTGCAGAACTTGAGAGCTTGTAGATGTGAATTTGATAACAGGTACAATAAATATTTGTTCAAGCAAGTCATACCGATTATACAAGTAAAAGTTTCCTTTTGCTACGTTCCGTGTATTTTGTATCCAGAGATGAGACCCATGCACCCCATTTTCATTTCATGTCTCATTTAATATCCTTTCTGTTATTTACAGTCAGTTGGTGATCAAAAAGAAACATCTTGGTTACGTATGTTACTGCGGTCCCCTGAGATGAAGGGAACGATACAATGTGTCATGCTGACACATATGGGAAATTCCTTTTCCGATGACCTAGTTGAAACCTTTCTACAATAACGGCAATTCTAAGATTGGCCATGGTGTTTAAGCCCCACCCTTTTAGGCGCGAAGCTGTCTGGTATATAAGCGGGAGCACAAACACAATTTCTCAATTTTCTGACTGAGGGACAAATAGTGCATCACTCGCACCTAAAAAAATTTTAGTCTGTTGTGCAGCCGGCTTACGCAATGTCTCGTTCCCCTCCTCTCAGGGAACCAAGGTTACATACGTAACCGAGACGTTCCCTTACGATTCAGTTCACTCGACATTGCATCATGCTGACGCATATGGGAAACATAGTCCCATCACACTGCACTACATGACATAATCCTCCCAGAGAGGGATACTGAAGCATAATGCTCGAAAGAACATGACGTCGACTTGTGGGACGGCGACCGACATGAGTATGCTGCGAGTATATAACCCTCATGGTGAGCCAGGAGGGGAGCACTTAGAATGCAAATATGAACTATAGTCATATAGTATGAATTAACCCCTTCACAAACCCAGTCGGGAAGGAAGTTTTATTTATAATGAAAGTGACTTTATGACTTTATAGGAATTACAACGGCCTGAATGCAGGCAGTTGTGTAAAATGACGGGGGACCTGTACTTAAAAAGGGGGGCATAAGTTTATGTTTCGAAATAGCAAGAGCTCTAGTCAGAGAGGACGACCTAAGAAGAGAGCTGTTACGTCTAGGTTGTAAAACCTTGCAAATGTGTTTGGAGAAGACCAACCTGCTGCAAAACATATGTCTTGTGAGGACACACCATTCGTCCATGCCCATGAAGAGGCCATGCCTCTAGTTGAGTGTGCTTTAACACCAATTGGGCAATTCGCACCCTGTGTCTCGTAAGCCAGGGCGATCACATCAACGATCCAGTGTGAAAGTCTTTGCTTGGAGATGGACATTCCTTTTGTGCATCCTCCATAGCACACAAAGAGTTGGTCAGACAGTCTGAACTGGCGGGTGTGCACACGCAATTCAACAGAGTCCAGAGGCTCGAAGGGGGGCCCCGTGAGCGCTTTTAGAACCAAAGTTAGGTCCCAAGTCAGGACTGTAGCTGGGCTCCCTTAAGGAACTTTGATTAAATCATGTTTGCCTATAGAGGTGCCGGCTTCAGGTGCGTGATACGCAGTGATAGTTGCTGCATAGACTTTTGAGTGTTGACGGAGTGAGCCCTGCATCCAATCGATCTTGAAGAAATGTAAGAATTTCAGGTATGGGGCAGTTCACTTGGTCTTTGCTGCGTGAAAAGCACCAATTAGTGTGTAAAGGCATCTCGTAGACAGTGCTCTAGCCTGTAAAATGGTGTTCATAACCGATATAATCATTCATAATGATTCAGTTCTGGCATGATTAGCACGCTCCATTCAGGGGCCACACATACAGGTTCAACAGCTTGGGCTGGGGATGCCAGATTGTGCCCTGTGCTTGAGAGAGGAGATCCCTCCTCAGCATTATTTCCCATGGAGGGCCGTCCAGAATCTCTATCATTTCTGGAAACCAGGACTGATTGGGCCACATAAGCACAACCAATAGAATCGTTTCCTTGTCCTCTCGGACTTTGCATAGGATAGAGTGAAGGAGGCACACCGGGGGAAATGCGTATTTGCATTATGCAGGCCATTTGTGGGCCATTGTGTCCACTCCTAGCAGAGCTTGGGACTTGGAGTAACAGAGGGGACAGTGGGCGTTCTCCGCGGAGGCAAATAGATCGATCTCCGCTTTGCCGAATATTTCCCAAATCCTCAGGACAGTCTGAGGATGAAGTCTCCATTCGCCTGGCATCGCTCTTTGGCATGACAACAGGTTTGCACTGCAATTCATACGGCCTGGGACATGTCGCCCGCAGGGAGAGGAGATGGCACTCACTCCACAGGAGGTGACGTGTCAGTCTCATCAATGGCAGGGAACGAATTCCGCCCTGGCGGTTTATGTACACCACAACTGTCGTGTTGTCCGAGCGAATCAGAACATGATAATTCGCTATTTCAGATTGAAAAGCCTTCAAGGCTAGGAAAACAGCCGACAGCTCTAGGCGGTTGATGTGCCACGCCCTCCTCGCACCTGTCCAGGTGCCGAAGGCCAGGCATCCGTCACACATTGCACCCCAACCTGTGTTGGAAGCATCCGTGGTCACCACTTTCCACCTGAAATCCTGCCCCAGCATGACTCCTTGCTGGTAGAAAGCAGGAGCTGTCCAAGGTGCTACAGCAGCTAGACAGTAACGAGATATAGCGATGCACATGCGTCCTTTGTGCCAGGTATGCCGTGGCACATGGTGCTTGAGCCAGTAATGAAGAGGTCTCATTTGTAAAAGACCTAATTGAATGACGGCGGATGCCGCCACCATAAGCCCCAATGCATTTTGAAACCGCTTCAGTGGAAGTGTTCTCCCCAGTATGAACTGAGACAGATGCTGCAGAATGGCCTGAACGCGCTCGCTCATAAGATGGTGTCGAGATGGTGTCCCTCATGGAGTCGAGATGGACTCTCAAAAAGGAGATTTGTTGGCTGGGGGAGAACGTGCTCTTTGCCCAGTTGACATTGAGGCCCAGGTTGTTCAGATGTTTAAGCAATAAGTCCCTGTGCTGGCATAACAGAGCCTCTGATTGGGCCAGTAACAGCCAATCGTCGAGGTAGTTCAAAATGCGCACGTTGCTCAGTTTCAGAGGGGCGAGTGCCACGTTGATGCACTTTGTGAAAGTGCGAAGAGCCAGGGACAATACGAAGGGCAGGACTTTGAATTGATACACAGTTCCTTCTAATGCGAATCTCAAAAGAATCCTGTGATGTGGTACAATTTGTATATGAAAATACGCGTCTTTCAGATCTATCGACGCAAACCAATCATGTGGGCAGACGTGTGATGAGATCCGTTCCTGAGTAATCATTTTTAACGGGTTCTTTGCAAGTGCAGAATTAAAATGTCTTCGATCATAAATCGGCCAAATCCCGCCGTCTTTCTTTGGGACAAGAAAATAGCAGCTGTAAAACCCTTTGCGGGCCTGACAATCTGGAACAACCTCTATCGCATTCTTTGTGAGAAGATTGTGTATTTCGGCTTGTAACATCGCCGCGTCTTCGGGCGAAATGGTGGAAGACAGAACACCATTAAAATGGGGGATCCGACATGCAAATTGGATCATATAACCATGTTTGATCATTTTTAGCACCCAGTCAGAAATGCCCGTAAGAGCTTGCCACGCGTCCGTGTAATGGGACAGAGGGCGATTTGGTTCGTTCATTATATGATATAATGTGCTACTCACCATTGGGAACCAGTTGTGCATAATATGTGGGCATTGAAGTGGAGAAGAGCTTTTTATTGAGAAAGTGCGAGCGTCTTGCGCATGTGCAACGAGCGCTGTATGCTTTCTTGCATTCTTTATTTGAATGTGAGACACAGAAGCAATATTTTGAACAAAATTTTGAACAACAATATTCCTTTCCCAAAAAACAGCAGTAGGGGAGAGGGAAACAGCATTATGTGTCTCTAATTGAGCCTTCTTCATGACCGGTCCGGATGGAATGGCGAGCTCTGCATTCCGCTTCATTTGTCACAGGTCGAGAGACCCAATAACAGAGAAACAGTTCAAAGTATTTATTTAAAATAAATTATAATCTCAGCAAAACGTGAGGAATCCTCCATGCAGAACGCGCCCGCAGACGAGTGGCAGATCCACGAGGAAACCTCTGCTGAAGAGTCGTGTGCGCCACTCACGCGCTGCCGGTACGCGGGCAGAGACGGGCAACCAAACAGATATACGAGACAGGACCAACTAGGCAGAGAGTGCGAGTTAAGTTACTTCACACCAAACAGCTTTCTATAATGATAACACACAACAAACTACAACAACATTCAGCCAAGAACACAACGAGGGGATTAAAATAAACAGGAACAAACAAGGGACAGGTGCCGCTTACCAAATGAAAGTTGGCATGATCAGCGTTCCCATGGAAACAATCAGGATTCCCATGGAAATGCTAATTCCGCATGCCAGCGGCACCTGAAACACATGAGGGAGGAAACATCAACACAATTAGAACAAAACAAACAGAATATGGAGCATTAGTGTCTGAATCCCGACACAGACCGAAACCAAACCAGACAGAAGGTCAGGATCCAGACACCATGCTCCGGGCACAAACATGACCGACCATGGGATGATTATGTCACGGTCCCGTCAGACAAAACCCAACCTGACAAAGTGACATTACCCCCCCCCGCCCAAAGGGACACCTCCTGGCGTCCCAAAATGGAAACATCAAACAATTAACAAGACTAACAAAACGGGGGCCTGGGTAGCTCAGCGAGTATTGACGCTGACTACCACCCCTGGAGTCGTGAGTTTGAATCCAGGGTGTGCTGAGTGACTCCAGCCAGGTCTCCTAAGCAACTAAATTGGCCCAGTTGTTAGGTAGGGTATAGTCGCATGGGGTAACCTTCTCACGGTCGTGATTAGTGTTTCACGCTCTCAATGGGGCATGTGGTAAGTTGTGTGTGGATCGCAGAGAGTAGCATGAGCCTCCACATGAGGAGTCTCTGTGGTGTCACGCACAACGAGCCACACGATAAGTTGCGCAGATTGACGGTCTGAGACTTGTCCTCGGCCACCTGGATTGAGGTGAGTACAAGGACCTATTAAGTAGTGGGTATTGGGCATTCCAAATTGGGAGAAAAGGGGATAAAATTATAAAAAGACTAACCAAACAAGCTTTAACATAGAACAGAAAACACAACAGAACAGGAGGGAAACCAGGAAGGGAGTTTAAGGAAAGGGGTGGTCCGGCGGCCTGGGAGGAGGCCTCAGGGCAGAGGCGGGGTCCAAGTCAGAGGTGGCACAGTACTGGGCGGCAGCCGCTGGACAGGGTTCAGGGGGCGGCTCAGGGGGCGGAGCTGTGGAAGGCACAGGCGGCAGAGCCATGGTAAGCCCAGGCGTGGGCGCTGGCAGCTGCAACTGGGGAGCAGCCTCCATGGCTGTGTGGACTGACAGAGACTGGGGAAAGGCCTCTGTGGCCGTGAGCACCGACAGAGACTGGGGAAAGGCCTCTGTGGCCGTGAGGACCGACAGAGACTGGGGAACAGCCTCCGTGGCCGTGAGGGCCGACAGAGACTGGGGAACAGCCTCCGTGGCCGTGAGGGCCGACAGAGACTGGGGAACAGCCTCCGTGGCCGTGAGGGCCGACAGAGACTGGGGAACAGCCTCCGTGGCCGTGAGGACCGACAGAGACTGGGGAACAGCCTCCGTGGCCGTGAGGGCCGACAGAGACTGGGGAACAGCCTCCGTGGCCGTGAGGGCCGACAGAGACTGGGGAACAGCCTCCATGGCCGTGAGGATCGACAGAGACTGGGGAACAGCCTCCGTGGCCGTGAGGATCGACATGGACTGGGGAACAGCCTCCGTGGCCGTGAGGATCGACACGGACTGGGGAACAGCCTCCGTGGCCGTGAGGATTGACATGGACTGGGGCACAGCCTCCGTGGCCGTGAGGACCGACATGGACTGGGGAACGACCTCCGTAGTCGTTGGCAGTAACAGGGGAACAGCCTCCATGGCTGTTAGCACAGGCAGTGACAGGGGAACAGCTTCCGCAGCTTTGAGCACAGGCAGTTACAAGTGAACGACCTCTGTGTTTGTGAGCACAGACAGTGACAGGAACAACCTCCATGGTCATGGGCACTGGCAATGACAGGGAAACAACCTTTGTGGTCGTGAGCACAGGCAGGGAAGGGGAAAACGGCTCTGAGATCCTTGACTCATTCTAGAGGTCTGTAACCTGACCCAGGCCTGACGGGACCTGAGAACCCGACAGGTTTCGGGCCGGGTTCGGGTCAGTTTTTCAAGTAGGACTTCGGGTTTGTATTTAATGAAAAAATAAATAGGCTTACCAAACGCACGCGCTCTCAGTCACAGACACGCATGAACGGACGAGTTGGGGCCCGTTCACACTGAATGTGTTTTTGTGCACGTCTGTTCTGTTTTTCCATTGTTTTTCTATGTAAACACATGCTGGATGAATGTCTTTGACATTTGCACCACGTCTCGCTTTTTCTTCAGCGTCTCGCTCAGGACCAGCACATTTTAAACACCATGTCAAGTTAAAAAGAACTTCAAATTTTCAAAAACGCATGTTGAGACACATGCGCTCTGTTTCATTCTTTGCGCTGTGTCTAGATTATTTTTAGCGCAGGTGTCACAAAAATTCAAACTTCTGAAAAAATTCAGGCTGCATAGAGGGGACTGTTGCATTGTTTCATATTATTCCAAATTGTTCTGCACCAAGTGAAGTTTCAGCAAATAAATGATAAGGCAATGCTTTTTTCCCTTTTGCTCTAGTGTACTAAGCAGCTGCTGTGCCTTGTTAAAACTGTGTATTTTTACTGTTTCAATACTGTTTTGATTGTTGCCTATATGTTTACATAAAATACAGCCTATTGCAACAGTTCTTGCTAGGAGAAGAATTTAGATAGTAAGTGATTTTGGGTTCGGGCTTAAAATCTGACTGTATTAATAATAAATCAATAATAACCGTATTATATTTAAGCAATATCTCACATCTGTGATGCTCTATTATGCAGCACTTTATTTGACAAAAATAACTCCAATGTTGTATTTAGGTTTGTGCTGTGAGGTTTTGTATAAAATCACTTCATTTGATAAAAATAATACAATTTCATGTTGAAAATTAATTGTTATACTTTCCTTTGATTAAAGTTTTAATTTATTTAATTTAAATCCATTAGTTTAATTTATTTAAACACAATTTTGATGATAAAATTGAAAAAAACGGGTATCGGCGGATACTAAAAAAGTATTGGTACTCGTACTCGTTCTCAAAAAAATGGTATCGGAATATCCCTAATACATATAAATATAGCAGATATAGCAATAAAGGATACTCAGGCCTAAGCGCTGCGTGGAGTAGGTGTATTGCTGAAGCGAGGACCCGTTCACCAACAAAGTGTATAACGGCGAGGTGTAGAATGTCCGCCGAAAAACTGCAGGGGAGTGGAGAATCTTCTAAGCTTGCGAAGATTTCGTCCGCTGACCATACATTTTGACAGCGAGGAATGTAGAGGGCTTCTAAGACAAGAAATGAATCTCTGTCTTGAAGAAAATTCTGAGATATGGTGTTTGCGCACCTGCTTATATACTGGACAGCTTCGCGCCTAAAAGGGCGGGGCTTAAACATCCTGGCCAATCTTAGAATTGGCGTTATTGTAGAAGGGTTTCAACTAGGTCGTCGGAAAAGGAATTTCCCATATGTGTAAGCATGACACAATGTCGAGTGAACTGAATTGTAAGGGAGCATAATTTCTATTCATACATTGCACGGATGAGGGAGAAACCACTGTGCAACTTTTCTCTCGTTAATGTGCGCTCCATTCATTCAACCGTAAATACTTGCTCGCGGAGCTTTTCTCTTAAAGACAGTACCAATTTAGCGCTTGTTATACATATCCATGTAAACTCAATGTAAATCGCACAAGTGCATATAAACAAACATGTTACAAAACGTAGTAATGTAGTAAGTGTAATACATGTGTAAATACATAAATATTTAAAGGGAACAATCATACATTGTGAAATACTTCAGAAAACACTGTAAATATTAAAGATTTTAACATGGGCTTGTGCTGCATCTATGCAAGTGTTTTTTGCACAGTAGTTTTGATACAGTAGCACTTAAATTATAATTTTTATAAAATAATTATTCTATTCTCATTAGGTTCCAACCTTGTGAATATTTTGTAATTTTTTTTAATGTAATTTCAAACAGGGACAACAGCTTGTATCATTATTAAAAATGCAATTTCATGACATCATATAAATTGATAGAATTTGAAATGTGAACATTTGCACACAAGCTAAAATGTGATTAAAGACCCCATGAAATCAAAATGAAAATTTTGCTGGTTTTAGTCAATATCTACAGGCTTTAAGGTCATCGTTATGATGGTGTACTACTAAACGTTGACAAAATTTGTTTTCAGAAGTTATAAGCATTTAAAATCTGCAGTCTCTCTCTTACAGCTAAAAAGTCAAAGCAACACCCATGACATCACATTGAGGTTCAGAAATCTTGTCCAATCAAATGCTTTCTAGAACTAAAACGGACCCCCCTCCTTCATCTGTTCAGTGCTCCCGGCTGTGCTCTAACTGGCGCTGATAATGCCTTCGCATTACAGATTACAGACGCAGAACAGATTTTCCAATAAGAACTGCTTAAAAAATGAGTTCTGACCATTATCACTTTTCAGCCATATGAAGCGCTCACTGTGGGGGGGGTTATTGTCTTCAAAGGGAATAGGGCATATGGATGATCACTTCTGAATGGGACGCACCAATGCAGAGCTGGATGTCAGATAAGTTGCTGGATTTATTTACATGTTGTGTGCACCTTAAGGGATATACAGCACCAGTAAGTGTTCTTTATTACTTAGTGTATTGTGATTCAAAAATTAGATATCTTTTACTTGCTTGTTTGTCATTCATCTTGCAAAACGGCTCCAACCTCGTCGAAAGCAAAGACCGCGATGTGCTGTGTGCGTTTATGGGCTGCACTGTAAAAAAAATCCTGTTGTTTTTACAATTAATAAAAAAAAAAAAACAAAAAAAAAATGGCAGCTGTGGTTGCTAGAATAATTATGTAAAAAAATACAGTAAACATGTAAACAACTTTACAGAACAACCTGTAAATTTTACAGTTTAAAACTGTTGTTTTTACGGTATATTTTACGATGCAGTACTATTGTTTATATTATTAAATATATAAACTTGTATAGAGATAAACTTAATATATGAATCTTCTGAAACTGTAAAAATCTGCTTTTCACATTATAATGTATTGTTAATCACCGTAGTAATTACAGAAGGGCACTTGAAGTTCATCAGTAGTGGCCTTTCAGGAACAATGACCAATAAACATGTAGAGACAGTGCTCAGTGTCACTCACACAAACACTTAACACCATCAGTGTAACACATTAAATTATAAATTACATTTATGCAATAAACATTAACTAAACTACATCAAATATAACACAGAACACCCCAAAGTACATAACTGATATTAAAAATAAGAAGAAACATAACTATTCCCATAAAATATATTTAAATGTAATGGGTCACGCAGGGAAAAGCCAGTGGAAAAGCTGGCCGGTAGTGAGTTTGCTTTTCAAGTTTCCCCTGTAAGCGGCTCTGACATTAGCAGCATGGTGGAAAGGGGTGTGTGGGTGTCTGTATGTAAGTTAAAGCCTATTGGCTGTTTTTAAAAATGGGACGAGTCGTTTGACATGCCCCACCCCCACTTCTTGTTTCAGTAGGATATACGTTAAAAACCAAATCGAACCGTGCTCATCAAAGCACTTCACGGGGCCTTTAAAAGTATCAAAAGTAAAATATGGAAATAAAACAACATACAATCTCGCATACTATATTGCGTGAAATCATATATATATATATATATATATATATATATATATATATATATATATATATATATATATATATATATATATAATATTAGTGTTGTCAGTACTAAAATAAAAAAGATGTAACAATACCATTGATCCTGCAGTACCGGTAGTACCGAGCACTCACTCTGTCCGGTACCAGCGCGTAGTATGACTGACACACGACTGCTTTAAAATGCTCACATTTTTATTTTTATTTTTTATTTTCTCCCCTTTTCTCCCCAATTTGGAATGCCCAATTCCCAATGCACTCTAAGTCCTCATGGTGGCGTAGTGACTCGCCTTTATCCGGGTGGTGGAAGACGAATCTCAGTTCCCTCCACATCTGAGACCGTCAATCCGCGCATCTTAACACGTGGCTTGTTGAGCGCGTTACCGTGGAGACGTAGCGTGTGTGGAGGTTCACGCTGTTCTCTGCGGCATCCACGCACAACTCACCACGCACCCCACCGAGAGCTAGAACCACATTATAGCCACCACGAGCCACCACGAGGAGGTTACCCCATGTGACTCTACCCTCCCTAGCAACCGGGCCAATTTGGTTGCTTAGGAGACCTGGATGGAGTCACTCAGCACACCCTGGATTCAAACTCGCAACTCCAGGTGTGGTAGTCAGCATCTTAACTCGCTGAGCTACCCAGGCCCCCTCACAGGCTTAATTTGAATGTGTGCTCTGTTACTCCTTTTACACTGAAATGGACAATTAATCCAAGTGACATGTCCTAGTGTGATTTATTAAACCACTGAAGGCTGCAGTCTTAGCGTGGATGAGCTGTGCAATTTAAATAAATGTAAATACTACTGTTCATACACTGGAAACTCCACAGACATTGAGAATCATTCACATTGTTTGAGATGACAAAGCAGAGCACTAATCCACTGTGAACCACGCAGCACATGTTAACTGTATATTTATATAATTAAATCACAGCATCTGTGCTTTAATCTCAACTCAACTTTATTTACATAGCATATATTATATAGCAATAAAATTAAAAACATAACATTTAAAAATTACCACATACACAAACACCACTAGTCTAAAATACAAACACTCAAAAACTGTGTCCTATATTTTGTCAGACTCAAAGGCCAGGGTAAACAGATAAGATTTCAAATGTGACTTAAAAGTCTTCAATAATTACACTGGGCCGTGTAGCGAACTGTTCATCCAGAAAAGTGAAGCTTCCGGCAAAAACACACGTCATAATAAAAGCAAGATTCAAAATAAAAGCTAGATGCTTGAAATTGAAGAAATCAAATAAAGAATTAAATAAAAATATATTACAACTGTATAATAAAATTGTATTATAATTACAGAGAATATTACAATTATTAATCAATTTATCACAAGCAAGACAGCTGTTCAAAATGCTAATGACATGTTAAAAAGGTTATTTTCACTGATTAAATGAATAGACACCATTTCGATTATATTAAATTAAACTTTAAAACAAGTTCTGGAAAATAATAATTCTTAAACTATAATTATTATTTGCTGTGGTAACGAAAATTGGTATCGAGAACCGTGAAATTTCACTACCTACTGAAATTTTGGTACAGTGACAACACATGTGTGTGTGTAAATATATCTATATCTATATATATCTATATCTATATATATATATATATATATATATATATATATTAGTTGAAGTCTGAAGTTTACATACACCTTAGCCAAATACATTTAAACTCAGTTTTTCACAATTCCTGACATTTAATCGTAGAAAACATTCCCTGTCTTAGGTCAGTTAGGATCACTACTTTATTTTAAGAATGTGAAATGTCAGAATAATAGTAGAGAATTATTTATTTCAGCTTTTATTTCTTTCATCACATTCCCAGTGGGTCAGAAGTTTACATACACTTTGTTAGTATTTGGTAGCATTGCCTTTAAATTGTTTCACTTGGGTCAAACATTTTGGGTAGCTTTCCACAAGCTTCTCACAATAAGTTGCTGGAATTTTGGCCCATTCCTCCAGACAGAACTGGTGTAACTGAGGTTTGTAGGCCTCCTTGCTTGCACACGCTTTTTCAGTTCTGCCCACAAATTTTCTGTTGGATTGAGGTCAGGGCTTTGTGATGGTCACTCCAATACCTTGACTTTGTTGTCCTTAAGCCATTTTGCCACAACTTTGGAGGTATGCTTGCGGTCATTGTCCATTTGGAAGACCCGTTTGCGACCGAGCTTTAACTTCCTGGCTGATGTCTTGAGATTTTGCTACAATATATCCACATAATTTTCCTTCCTCATGATGCCATCTATTTTGTGAAGTGCACCAGTCCCTCCTGCAGCAAATCACCCCCACAACATGATGCAGCCACCCCCCATGCTTCACAGTTAAGATGGTGTTCTTCAGCTTGCAAGCCTCACCCTTTTTCCTCCAAACATAACGATGGTCATTATGGCCAAACAGTTAAATTTTTGTTTCATTAGATCAGAGGACATTTCTCCAAGAAGTAAGATCTTTGTCCGCATGTGCACTTGCAAACTGTAATTTGGCTTTTTTATGGCGGTTTGAAGCAGTGGCTTCTTCCTTGCTGAGCAGCCTTTCAGGATATGTCGATATAGGACTTGTTTTACTGTGGATATTTGTCTACCTGTTTCCTCCAGCATCTTCACAAGGTGCTTTGCTGTTGTTCTGGGATTGATTTGCACTTTTCGCACCAAACTACGTTAATCTCTAGGAGACAGAATGCGTCTCCTTCCTGAGCGGTATGATGGCTGCGTGGTCCCATGGTGTTTATACTTGCGTACTATTGCTTGTACAGATGAACGTGGTATCTTCAGACGTTTGGAAATTGCTCCCAAGGATGAACCAGACTTGTGGAGGTCCACAAATTATTTTTTTCTGAGGTCTTGGCTGATTTGAAGCAAAGAGGCACTGAGTTTGAAGGTAGGCCTTAAAATACATCCACAGGTACACCTCTAATTCAGTACACCTCCTATCAGAAGCTAATTGCCTAAAGGCTTGACATAATTTTCTGGAATTTTCCAAGCTGCTTAAAAGCACAGTTAACTTAAGTGTATGTAAACTTCTGACCCACTGGAATTGTGATATAGTCAATTAAAAGTTAAACAATCTGTCTGTAAACAATTGTTGGAAAAATTACTCATGTCATGCACAAAGTAGATGTCCTAAACAACTTGCCAAAACTATAGTTTGCTAATATGAAATCTGTGGAGTGGTTAAAAAATGTGTTTTAATGACTTCAACCTAAGTGTATGTAAACTTCTGACTTCAACTGTATGTTTTGTTCCTCTGGGAACGAAAATACGTTTATTTTTGTCTCCTTGCGGGTACAGATATGTACCAAAATCAAGGGTTCCACCCCAGTGACAGCCTTTGTACCTTAAACAGTAAATATTTTTCTAAGAATGCAGTGAGAACAAAGCCTAACTGCATCAACAGATATTTTAGCAAAATGTTTCCACTCAAAGGCAGGCAGGCACACATACTGTATCTCACAAGTGTATTTCCTTTCAACTTAAAGGAATATTCCAGGTTCAGTACAAGTTAAGCTCAGTCAACAGCATTTTGTTGATTACCACATAAATTAATTTAGACTTTAGCAAAAATTGAGGTTACAGTGAGGCACTTACAATGGAAATGAATGGGGACAATAAAAGTGAATGGATTTTACGGAACACAGGAATGTGAAGCGTATAATTTTATAAAAGCACTTGCATTAATTCTTCTGTTAAATTGTTTTATTTGAGCTGTAAAGTTGTATATAACTTTACACAGAAAAGGTTTGTAAGTGATTTTATTGCACTAAAATAATGTTTACATGCATATCCTTTGTCTTGTGGTTTTACTTTTGAAATAGTGAGTATTTAAATGTTCAAAAATTGGCCCCCATTCACTTCCATTGTAAGTGCCTCACTGTAACCTTTTTTTTTTTTTTTTAAAGGAGGAACGAGTCTAAATACATTTTTGTGGTAATCAACATTATGCCACCAAATGCTTTTGATTGAGCTCAGCTTGTATTGAACCCAGAATAATCCTTTAATCATTATTGGCATGATTTTGCTTAAGATATGTTACAAATATTGTTATAATGTTTAATTATAAGGGGGCAGCTTGTCTGTAGAGATTTTCCTTTGTCTGTGGTTTAAAAAATATATACTTGGATTATTTTTGTTCCAACTTTTTGATGGTTGACAGCATGCTGTTTGTGCACATGCATCAACACTCTTCATTTTCCACATGTTGATAGATCCAAAACCAGAATCTTGATTTCCAGTAACTCAGTTTGAATTATGATATGATTCAGAGTAGAAATATGAGCTTCACAAAGAGAGAGTGTTATCGCCTTTTGCAGGCTGGAAGCCACAGTGTTCAAGCCATGAGAGGAAATTCCAGCCATGCAAAAATCTGCAATGCAAAGCAACCTGCACTTAGCTTGAGTGTAGGCTGTGTGGTTGTTAAGGCACAACAAAATGCTTTCCACATTGAGAGAGGCAATACAGTGAGTTCTTGGTGGCTGCGTTGCACACTCTGAATAGTGTTATTAATGTAGATGGACAGAATTATCTAGAAATGCTGAGTGCAATGGCTGCAGGACAAAATGCAACAAATCTTTGACTTGCCGATTAGCAGTGTGAACACACGACAGATGTTATGTTTGGAAAACAGTTTTTCTAGACACAACATGATTCTCTCTACAAGGGTTTGATAAGTTATTTACATACATTTGAAGTAACAGATTGAAACTCTCCAGAATATTTTGAATATCTTGAACGGTTTGTGTGGGAGAAATTCTCTGACCCATGTATCACATACATCATTGACCCTTTGTTGGGAAAGGAAGCATGCTTTGAAGCATCTTTTCAACCTGATTGTTGGCTGCAAATACAGTATCTTAAAACCAAATGTTGCAAATGTGGTACACAGAAGAGGTGTATAAGGTATAGCTGTTATGATTTTTATTTATTTATTGTGTATTGTCATAGCCAGGATACTTCTGGTTAACTGCCATCATGTTTCAGTGGAAAGCTTTTGATCCACTTCATCTGACAGAATGTGGCCGCTGCATTTCCAGACTAAACATTTTCAAATTCAAAACTTGCTTTACACTCTGGAATTAATAGAGCTTGTTATTACAATTGTTATTACCATCAAGGTGATTTTTATTGAATAAGACACCCCTAGGGGGCCTGGGTAGCTCATGGTAAAAGACACTGGCAACTATCCCTGGGGTTTTGCTAGTTTGAAACCCAGGGTGTGCTGAGTGACTCCAGCCAGGTCTCCTAAGCAACCAAATTTGCCCGGTTGCTAGGGAGGGTAGAGTCACATGGGGTAACCTTCTCGTGGTCGCTATAATGTGGTTAGTTCTTGGTGGGGCGCGTGGTGAGTTGAGCGTGGATGCCGCGGTGGATGGCGTGAAGCCTCCACACGTGCTATGTCTCCGTGGCAACGCGCTTAACAAGCTATGTGATAAGATGCGCGGGTTGACGGTCTCAGACGCGTTGGCAACTGGGATTCGTCCTCCGCCACCCGGATTGAGGCCGAATCACTACGGCGACCACGAGGACTTAAAAGCGCATTGGGAATTCCAAATTGGGTAAAAAAAAAAAAGAATAAGACACCCCTTAAAAAGATCACCGACAAACCGAGAACAGCAGGTCTGACAATCATCCTAAATCAGTAGACAGACACGTTAGAGCCGTAGTGCTCACACAGGTGATGCAGGTTCGAGTCCAGACTGTAACATGTCCCAGAAAGCCCAAATGAAAAATCCTGTCCTTTACTAACATATCATTTCAGAGTGGTGCTTTGTAATTGATGTATTGCAAAAATTTATTTGAATGGCTCCAAATTGTTCAGTCACTCATCCTATTTGAATCTCAAGCTACATTTGTATGTTTATGCGTGAGAACAGAGATCATTATTAATACTGACAGACTAAATATCAGGACATGACCGGTTGTTTTTCACTTTCTTGTTTTGAGGATTAAAACTTGGAGAAAGCTGCTGCTGTTTTCTCAGGACAGAGCCAAAAATGATCAAACAGTGTGTCCCCACTAGGCCCCCAACAAAGTGCCTAGTGTCACCAGCAGCAGCACAAACACTGTGCAAATAATTTAAATAATTGGCTCAGTTATTCTTTGAATTGTGTGGCTAATGGGTGGCTCTTGACCGTGTAACCTAGGAAACAGTAGAGAGCTAAGAACCAGCCGGCCTTTCACCCAAAGGATGTGCTCTGCTCTCTGGAAGGCAGCACTGCTGTAATTTAACAAATGGGGATACCCGGTCAAGTTAAAGATAAGGTTTGGTACAAAGATAACGGGGAAGAATTGAGGTCATGCTGTACTTAAATAATAAAGTGTGCGTAAATTCTGCGCAACCAGTTTAACCAGAGTTTTGTCACTCTCCTCGTCCTCCATTGGTTGGGCAAGCAGATAGTCCCGTCTCCTTTTTTTGAGATATCAACCAACAAATATCTTTCTTTCTTATAATTGACTCAACTTGGATAGATTGATTCTGCATATTAAGATCAAATAGGAAACAGTATTTTAACATTGCAAAAATTACTGAAGCATTCAAATTGAATTGTCAAACATACATTTTAAAACCTACTTGATGCTACATTCAGTAGTTTAGCCATTCACACCTTTACATGTGGCTTCTGCATGATTTCTTCTGATCATCCTATCCAGTTCTAAATACTTTTAAGTTTGCCTAAAATTGATTTTGTTTTGTGATATAGCACGCTGCAGTACAGTGATGCAATAGTGTTGCTAAGTGCCACTCTAGCCAATGGCTAAAAACCGTATGTGGAAGGAATTTATGAATGCCTGTACGCCAATAGAGAATATGTAGAAGAAATTATTGTCATCTTTTCATTCAGTTTTGATGGTCTTGTTCAGTGTCTAAGCCATCAAAAGGATTTCTATTCATGTATGTTACATGTAGAGACTATTGAAATACATATTTTCATATAATGTTGTCAATAGTAGGTCTGTTCGTTTTGCTATTTTCCCCCTGATGCAGGATAAACAGAATTAAACAAAATGATGTCTGATGCCAGTGACATGTTGGCAGCAGCCTTGGAGCAAATGGATGGTATCATAGCAGGTAAAACATTTTTTAACTATGATTTTTTTTTATGTCTTATTCAAGTGAGCTTCATTAAATTTGTACTTGCCAAAAAAACAATGTTGAGGGAATAAAGTGTCCACATGTCCTCCATTTAAAAGGTTGATTCCCAATCCAAGAGTCTCCCCACACACACAGTATTGATCCAAATGAATTGCTAATGAAATGTTAAAAATGTGTCACTAGTTTTTTTGTAAGGCTGACATCTCGAGTTGGATCACATGCTTTCCTGAGATTTCAGCAATTAATGCTGGCCTAATTCTGATTTCAAGACTTGAGTGGCTGCTGTATTGCCTGCAGCATGATTTCTTATGTCATGCTATCTTTTTCTCCATAATGCTTAATAATTGTCTGTCATACTATTACTCTACTAAGAAAAATTAAAATTGTTGTATATTGTGCTAAATTTACACCATAGTAAAATTCTTTTAAAAGTTTCTTATTCCTGCATTGTCTGCCAGACCTTTTAACTCTCACTCACAAGCAATAAAGGAATGGTTCACCCAAAAATGAAAATGTTCTCATTATTTACTCACCCTCATGCCGTTCCAGATGTGTATGACTTTCGTTCTTCTGCAGAACACTAACAAAGATTTTTAGGTTATTTCAGCTCTGTTGGTCCAAACAATTCAAGTGAATGGTGACCAGAACTTTGAAGCTCCAAAAAGGACATAAAGGCAGCACGAAGAATGCAAATTCCAAAAACAAAAGAAGAATGTGAAAGTGAAGGAGATTTATTGTAAAAAAAAAAAAAAAAAAAAGGACTTACATATTGATCTGTTTCTCATCCACACCTATCATATCACTTCAAAAGACATGGATTAAACCACTGGAGTCTTATGGATTACTTTATGCTGACTTTATGTCCTTTTTGGAGCTTTAAAGTTTTGGTCACCATTCACTTGCATTGTGAGGACCTACAGAGCTGAAATATTCTTCTAAAAATCTTCGTTTGTGTTCAGCTGAAAAAAGAAACTCATACACATCTGGGATGGCATTAGGGTGAGTAAGTAATTGTTCATATTTGGATGAACTATCCCTTTTAAATGATGCCATTACTTTCTAGCTTGGTATTAATGTTTAGAGAATTTTGTCCTTGGCACTCAGGTTCCAAGGCTCTGGACTACTCCAATGGCATCTTTGATTGTCAGTCCCCAACATCGCCCTTCATGGGCAGTTTGCGTGCCTTGAACTTACTGGAGGACCTTAGGGGCGTACTGGAGCTAATGGACACAGAGGAGAGAGAAAGCTTGCGCTGCCAGATCCCTGACTCTACTGCAGACACTCTGGTGGAGTGGCTGCAGGGGCAGCTGGTATGTAAATCACATTCCAGAACTCGGGAATTTACAGTCTCTAGTATGCACATACTGTATGGCCTAATGTACTACATGATGCCATGTTCTAGAGAGGTACATGGGTATTTATACTTTTTCTTTTTATAGCAGTAAAAAAAATCTTTGGGGGTGGTTGGAGATGAGATGGATGGTGGACTTCAGGGCGCCCACTTGTTTCTGTGGGCGCCTCGTTCCGCCCCTGTCAAGATGCCGCCCTGGGTGGCTGCCCATGTCGCCTATGCCTAAATCCGCCCCTGTCAAGCTGTATTAGAATTGCTGCATCATGTTTGTCTGTTTGGGTTTCATACTGTACATGCAATACAGCTAAACTGAAGACAGAGTTTTCGTTATAATTGCCTTAATATGTCGGTCAAAACAGGCCTAAGAAACATTGTTATTATTGTGTGTCCTGAGACAGATTGGAGAACTGCCATGAAAAAAAGTCAACATGTAATACTATATTTAGCTTACACAGAGTATTATGTTATTATGCACTCACCATTAAAATAGTGCATGCAATAGCTTGGATCTAGTGACCCTGTAAACCACAACTTTATTTTAAAATTCATATTTGTATTCATGAACACTTTTGTTCGCTCTTATATGTCTTTAGTAATGATTCATTATTTTTCTTTTTTTTTCTTTTCTTTTTTTTTTCTTTTCTTTTTTTTTCAGCAGTTAAATGGACACATTTCAATCACTGGTGATGTTTACCAGGACAGACTTAATCGTCTGGAAAGTGACAAAGAATCCCTTGTTCTTCAGGTAATTTTCTATATACAGTTGAAGACAGAAGTTTACATACACTTAGGTTGAAGTCATTAAAACTAATTTTTTAACCAATCCACAGATTTAATATTAGCAAACTTTAATATTGGCAAGTCGTTTAGGACATCTACTTTGTGCATGACACCAGTGATTTTTCCAACAATTGTTTACAGACTGATTGTTTCACTTTTAAAAGACTATATCACAATTCCAGTGGGTCAGAAATTTACATGCTCTAGGGTCAGAAGTTTACATGCACTAAAGTTAACTGTGCCTTTAAGCAGCTTGGAAAATTCCAGAAAATTATGTCAAGCCTTTAGACAATTAGCCAGTTAGCTTCTGATAGAGGTGTACTGAATTGGAGGTGTACCTGTGGATGAATTTTAAGACCTTCAAACTCAGTGCCTCTTTGCTTGACATCATGGGAAAATCAAAAGAAATCAGCCAAGACCTCAGAAAAAAAATTGTGGACCTCCACATGTCTGGTTCATCCTTGGGAGCAATTTCCAAATGCCTGAAGATACCACGTTCATCTGTACAAACAATAGTACGCAAGTATAAACACCATGGGACCACGCAGCCATCATACCGCTCAGGAAGGAGACGCATTCTGTCTCCTAGAGATGAACGTAGTTTGGTGCGAAAAGTGCAGATCAGTCCCAGAACAAAAGCAAAGGACCTTGTGAAGATGCTGGAGGAAACGGGTAGACAAGTATCTATATCCACAGTAAAACGAGTCCTATATCGTCATAACCTGAAAGGCTGCTCAGCAAGGAAGAAGCCTAATTGACCTAAGATGGGAAATGTTTTCTACGATTAAATGTCAGGAATTGTGAAAAACTGAGTTTAAATGTATTTGGCTAAGGTGTATGTAAACCTCTGACTTCAGCTGTAGATGTAGTACATGCATATAAAACAGTTAAGGCAAAAGTTAATGCTGATCATTCTTCGCAGGTGAGTGTTTTGACCGATCAAGTGGAAGCACAGGGGGAAAAGATAAGGGACCTAGACCTGTGCCTTGATGAACACCGTGAGAAACTTAATTCCACTGAAGAAATGTTACAGCAGGTATGTTAAAAATATTCCTTGCTTGTCTGAGATGTGATCTGGCGGTTGGGGTATATGTGCATTTTGTGCGGTAGAGCTTATGTTTGGGTGACCCTAGTCCCCATAGTTTCACTTTACTGTCCCATACTGGCCCATAAATATAGATCACTCGGATTATCTCTAATAAAAAATATTTGTAAGTAAATATATTCTTTATTCATGCTCAGATATGACAATATATGAATACTTGTCATGCATGTGAACCCTTGTTCCTTAGGAACTCTTGTGTAGATCAACGCTGGAGACCCAAAAGCTAGAGCTGATGGCAGAGGTTTCCAAACTGAAACTAAAGTTAACCGTCTTGGAGAAGGAGAGACTTGATTTTGACAAAAGGTTCGGAGATAGTGAGGTAAGAAACAAGCATGCACACTCGGTGAAGCAAGAGGGAAATAATTATGTAATTATTTTTTGTTTGAAAAGGTCAGTGGTTGTCCTTTAAATTTTAATGATAGTCATTGGTTAATATGTGATTCCGCCATTGGCATATAGAGCTCTATTGTTTCAACTGGTTTAAATATTCCAGTGATTACTGGACAAATGACTTGAATGTTTGTTGAGAATAGTGATTCTGCAACATAGACAGCCTTTTGTTCCTGTACAAGCTTGAAGCATGAAGTCTTGTGCTCAACAATGCACTCTGTTAGCATTTGCACATATACAGATTAGGTCATGTTGTGGTACAGAGATCTGTTCCAATCCAGTGGAATGTTGGGCTTTTAACTATTCTCTGCCTTGTTTGCTGTCTGAGCGGAAGGAACATGCAAAAACAGTCTTTACCAGATACCATTTCCTGTCCAAAGATTGGTTTGGGTGGCCTGTCTTCTCTATGGAAAGTAGTCGTTACCATAAAGGACTTGGCCCCACTGTGGATGTAGAGGAGTAAGAAGGGGTTGGCAAGTGTTAAATTTCCTTAATGAGAGGGTTTGGGGAATGCTGAGGTCCATGAAAATGTTTTTAACCAGTGGCGTGGAAAACACACATCTGGTGACTATAGATAGCACAGCACTGGACAGCATTGGATGGCAACCTTGTGTTCTTTGTCAGGTGTAGCAGGGCTCCGGACTGCGACCAAAAATAATTGATTGCAACAATAATTTAAATTCTAGTCGCCACTGGCGACAGTCGGGTTGTGTGCGTTCAAATGCGGTTTCATCAGATATCATCTTATGAGTTATTGAATTCATCTTTAGAGCGCATGTCTCGCCAGTGTGTCTCATGCCGCTTTTCACCCATTCTGTTGTGATGACGATTTCGCTGCACCGCACGCAACAACAAACCCAGCGCGAGAGAGTTGTGAACAAATGACTGTTTTGAACTGGATCTTTTTCATGAATCACCCGAAAAGAACTGAGGGTTTGAACTCAGGTGCTCAGGTTAGCAGTTTGAATCAGATTCACTTTCTCAGCGAATCAGCCATCAGTGAGCTCACAACTGGAGCGCAAACATTTCAAAATAAGAGTCCCATGTGTATTTCGGGCTACTTTATAATTAAAAGTCCCGTATTGTGTACCACTTTTTTCTTCTTCTGGTAACTATTAATTGGGACTGGAGTAGCACAATAAACTGCATCTGGGATTTTATTCAGTTTGCACTCTTGTAGTCTCTGTGTCTGGGCCATCTGGTAACAGTAAAGAAAGACTAAGGCAATATTTTAAAACAGTTTTAAATAAATTATGAAAGGGGTGCAAACTTATCTTCTCAACTATATATACTGTTTATTGATCCTTGGATGAATGGGTTATCAGCTGACTAACTTTTCCTCGGCTTCCTATCTTGTTTCTGAACAGCAATCTAAAAACAGCCATTTGGCTCCTCAATGTTTCAGTTTAGGAGCCAATGGCTCCTAAGTCATTTTTTTAATCTGGGGCCCTGTGTAGGGTAGTCTTAACCTCAGACGACATGCCCACGGACCACCCACAGTCCTGTTGGGTGACTGTCTGGTGCAAAGTTCTGGCCAGTTTTATCTGCAATATTCCTCAAATCGACAGTTTCAGTTAGTGCTGTCAACAGGGCTAAATTTGACATTTTCACTGAAATATTTCCAATATTCGAATTATATTGGAATTTTAAAGACATTATCCCAGGTAGGGGTAAAAATCTTATAGATATCTGATTTTTAAATTGACGTCGTCTCCTACGTCCACAAGAGGGCGCAAATAAATCAATATTAACCACTCAGCACCGTTATAGTGATTGTTTATTGCAAAGAACATATCTGGCTGTTAACAAATGTGTGTAAAATTATAAAGTCAAAAGATTTGGCCAGTTTATATTCTCAAATCAAATGTAAAACAAGAAAAGTTTCAAAAGACACTTCTATGTTAAGTTAATGTTGCACACAGTACCTATACCAGTGCCAAAGCCCTACCACAGACTGAAGCTTTATAATACCTGTGGTACCAAAGAGTTTTTCATTAAATACAGTTTAATGTACATACCTAATGCTTATGCAGCGAGATGCTGATAAGAGAGCAAGACATAGTCAACACACAGCCGCCAAAGACCTCCATCTTAGGTGGGGCGTTCACGCACACTTTGACAGTTGCGCCATATCTTGCTGTTTTTTCAACGTCTCATGAAGAAACAATGCATTTTTTCAGACACTGTGTCAATGTAACAGGAAATTCAGCATTTATAACGCATCATGAGACACCTGTGTTCTGTTCTATTCGTTACACTGCATCTGTCTTAGTCCAAGAATGTAAGTAGTTGTCAGTGTTTGGCACACATCCAATATTTGAATGCTCATTTTTGCATTCGAGTATGCATTTTTTATCTTGCATTCGACAAATTTTAATTTGAAAGCCCTAGTTCTAATCTATTTGTTGGTGTACACCAGTTTGTCTGGAAACTAGCTGGAAAGTTGTTTGTAGTGTTTACAAAGTACCTGCTTAATACAATGAGTGCTAATGAGGAAGATTTAACCACTGGATTTGCTAAATTTTGGCAGGTTAGTGGCATCAGATCTTTTTTTTTATTTTTTTGTGGATTTTTCCCCTTTTCCTCCCAATTTGGAATGGCCAATTCCCAATGTGCTTTTAAGTCCTTGTGGTCACGTAGTGATTTGCCTCAGTCCGGGTGGCGGAGGACGAATCCCAGTTGCCTCCGCGTCTGAGATCGTCAACCCGCACATCTTATCACGTGGTTTGTTGAGCACGTCGCCACGGAGACCGCCGTCCACTGGAGTCCACCGCGGCATCCATATTCAACTCACCACGCGCCCCACCGAGAACAACCCACGTTATAGCGATCACGAGGAGGTTACCCCATGTGACTCTACCCTCCCTAGCAACCGGGCCAATTTGGTTGCTTAGGAGACCTGGCTGGATTCACTCAGCACGCCCTGGGATTCGAACTAGCGAACTCCAGGGGTGGTAGCCAGCGTCTTTACTACTGAGCTACCCAGGCCCCCCTGGCATCAGATCTTTTAAAGGTATTCAGAGTTTTGTGTGAGGGACTTGGTAAGAATTAAATTAGACATCAATCACCTGTGTGCAGATCACCTCCCATAGAAAGCAGGTTTTGTTCTGATATTGACATACCTTCCCTTTTAGGCCATTTCTTTTTTTCTTTTTTTCTTTTTGAGAGCATGCCCATGTGATATTACCCATTCTTTTACAATTGTTAAAGCAGAGATAACATTAGTTATTGTTTAAACAGTGCACTAAATTGTGTTTGGTCTAAAGTGTGTTTGGTCTAGGATAGATGGTTAGGGCTGTTTCCTGTGTTATTTTGCTGCCAAACAATTTACTGGCTCAGCAAAACTGCACATTGTTTCCTAAAATATCCTGTATTTATTCGGTTAAGAATGTAATATGTAGCCTAATTTAATCAGAACTACTGTATAATGGAATACAGAATGTAAGTATTAAGATTGTCCTCGAGTTTGCCACCGGTTCACTGCTCCATGTGGATGTCTCTGTGTTTTTTGAGCATTCACTGTGTGTTTACGACTGGAGGCTGTTCTGTTTATTGAATCATAAATCCACAGCTGAATGCAAGACATCCTCACAAAGAGCTTGTGAGTGCTGAATGGAAGCTGCTGTCACTAGATTCTTGTTTTTCACATGTAAAGACATTTGCAAGGATTGAATGCTCCCTCTGTTTGTTAAATAAAGCTTATCAGACATGTGATAAGACTTCTCTTTTAAGCTTTTTTTTTTTTTTTTGGACAAAATAGTTTATGATGCATGTATGGGTAGTTGACGTAAAATTTAAATTGCTGTGTGACATGCTATACAAAAAGTTTGTACTTTTAAAAAAAATTGTTTTTCACAATGCAGGACAATTTGAAGGTCAGTTTTAAGGCAATGAAGAAAAAAATGAAAAAGGGGGAAAATTGTTACCTTAAATGTGTAAATGCTATTTGTCCACAATTATAAGTCACTTGTAAGTCATTGAAATATTAATATTATTAACATAACTTAATGTTACTACTATTAACAATATTAAGTTATTGTTGCTAAATGGTTTGGGAATAGTTGTAAAAAAAAAAAAAATGTCTTTCTTTTTTCTTTTTTGTTAGGGTTTTATTTTGGAGATTAATGAACTGAGATATCGTGTGTCTGAGATGGAGAGTGAACGGTTACAGTACGAAAAAAAATTGAAGTCCACTAAGGTGAGTTTGATGATCGAATCTCTAGTTCCATGCTAGTGGAATGACAATACTTGAAAACTTTAAGCTGTCTAAAGTAAAGCTTGGCATTGCATTTTCTCTTCTGCTCTTGTTTCTTTACCATTACTGAACTCATGCATATCTCTGTCACCTTTCTTGTCTTATCTTTAAGCATATCTCTTCTATTTTCCTTTCTTCCTTGGATAACCTCTCTACCGCTAGTCGCTAATGGCCAAACTCTCTAGCCTGAAACTCAAAATGGGCCAGATGCAGTATGAGAAACAGAGGAAGGAACAAAAAATCCAGGCACTCAAGGTCGGCATGTGTCCGGGTGACTGCTTGTGGATGTGAACCAAGACCTTTTATTTATTTATTTTTTCACTGTCTTTTTCCTTGTTGCCATTTTTTATGTAGCCCTTTTGTTTAAACAACAGTGTCAGTCAACAGTTTGGATACACCTACTCATTCTTTACCATTTAAAATGTGAAAACTAGTAATAATAAAGTCATGAAATGCCACAGAGGTATTCAAATGTAGAAACAGTTTTATATTTGTATACAAAACTAATTTCAAGAAATTAGGCATAAGCAGTTAACTCAATGTTAAAGTTTTTTATGATCATGAGAAACAAGTCGAGTGTGTCCAAACCTTTGATTGGTAGTTTACACGTACACATACACACATCTGAGTACCATTTACTCATCATGTTTTACTGGTTGTCACCACACATTTAGTTGTCTTCATTTGAATGAGAGCTCCACAGAGTATTATAGCCGTCCGTTTTGCACCATTAAAAGGGTACAGACAAAGTTCTCATCATGATTTGAAAGCTGCTCTTTAAATCTTCCTTCCTCTACAAGCAGTGACTTTGTGGCACCATTTTAAGATCTCAGCATGTTTAATTAACCACAGGTATGCTTTAGTGTGAGGGTGTACTTGATGTTTAAGCTGAGAGAGAGTCATTTTCAGGCAGCTATTTAATACAGCTATTGAAGCTATTTCTGTTGCAACTACATACTGTACCATACTGTTAAGACACTTAACACACTTTTAATATGTTTTTAATATCCACGTATGCTATCCATCGAAACCGCTGATAAATGAATTTCTCTCCCTCACTGTGTCTTTAAATTTTGTTCAGCATGTCACTGGTTCTACCCACAACATGGGTTATATATTAGATCTGGTGTTATCTTATGGGTATCTAACTTAGAGATCTTAGAAATTGGCATCTCTGACCATTGTTCAATAATGTTTGAGTCTGTCTCTACCTGTCCTCTCACTACTACTACTCTGTCTTTACGTCACTCCCGGTCCATTCACTCATCTACTGCCAATTTTTTTTTTCAGAATTTTATTTATCGCATTTTACTGATGATGTCGCAGATAAAGTCAGTACTGAATCACTGGTTGAAGCTTTCAATAAATCTTGTACTTTCTCTCTTGATAATGTCGCTCCGCTCAAGCCAAGGAGAATTAAGGGCGTTTCACAGCCTTGGCTAAATGATGTCACCCATGCTCTCAGACAAGAGTGTAGAAAAGCGGAGCGCAAGTGGAAAAGAGACAAGCTTCAGGTCTATTTTGACATCTTAAAGGTGTCATTAACAAACTGTCAAAGAGCAGTGAAAGAAGCAAAAGCTGATAATGCAAATCGACCAAAAATATTGTTTAATACTATCCGTTCTGTCTTAAACCCTATGAGAGATGCTTTTTTGGATGCTACTCAAGAGACCTGTAACGAATTTTTAAACTTTTTACTCACAAAATCGAGCATATTAAAGGTGCTGTTGTACCTTTACAATTTGATCAACCACTAATACCTTCCCTGTCCAGCTCCCTGACTCACTTTGAACCAGTTTCGTCAGAACAGTTAGCAGATGTAGTCTCAAAGATGAAGTGTTCCAATTAGAAGCTGGATATTCTAACTCTGCACCTTTTTAAAGATGTTTTTACAACTATTAGTTCCAGTGTGACAGCAATAGTTAATAGCTCCTTAGCTAATGGAGTTGTTCCAAGCAGTTTTAAGCATGCAATTCTACATCATTTGTTAAAAAAGCCTTCTTTGGATCCAGCAATACACAATAATTATAGGCCAGTCTCTAAATTGCCTTTTATTTCCATGTTCTTGGAGAGAGTTGTTATTCGCAGCTTTACTCCTATCTAAATACATTTGACATTTTAGACACATTTCAGTCTGGCTTCAGACCCTTGCACAGCACTGAATCTGCATTGCTCAAGGTTACTAATTATATTTTTCTTTCCATGGAAGTCTTATTAGATCTTAGTGCCGCGTTTGGCACTATCGACCATAACATTCTTCTGAATCGTCTCGAGTGTAGGGTTGGCATCCAGGGTATGGCCCTTTCTGGGATGTTTTCTGTAAATGTAGGGAATTTCTCTTCTACATCGGCTCATTTATCATGTGGCGTCCCTCAAGGGTCAATTTTAGGACCCTTATTATTTTCCTTGTATATGTTACCTCTGAGCTCTATTTTCCAGAATTACAGCATATCCTATCACTGTTATACTGACGATTCCCAATTTTACTTACCAGTGAGCTTAGACAAGAAGTGTTCATTTGATAACATCCTAAATTGCTTCGAAGATAGTAAAAATTGTCTAGCAAACAATTTTTTACAATTAAACGAAAACTGAAGTTCTGATTTTAGGTCCCCCATGTCCTCATTACCTGGCCTGGCTGCCCAGATAGGTCCTCTGTCGTCAAATGTACAAGATAATGTAAGAAGTCTTGGAGTGATTTTAGATTCATCATTACTTTTTAATAAGCAAATTAGTGCCGTTGTCAAGGGTAGCTTTTTCCACCTGAGATCAATTGCTAAAGTCAAACATTTTCTTTCCAGCAAAGACTTGGAAATTGTGATCCACTCACTAATTTCATCAAGGTTAGACTATTGTAACTCATTGTACATTGGCCTCCCTCAAACTGCGTTATCCTGCCTACAGCTGGTTTAAAATGCAGCAGCTAGACTTGTGACAGGGTCAAGAAAGAGGGATCACATTACCCCTGTATTAGCGTCTCTACACTGGTTTCCCATTAAATTCAGGGTCGATTTAAAAATTAAAGTATGAATATATATAATTATGTCATTGTATATTTATTTGATTGATTTGTAAAGCACTTTGAGTCAACTTCTGTTTTTAAATGTGCTTTATAAATAAAGGTTGACTTGACTTGACACTTAGTTTGAGACATCAAACTTTGTTTGAGCTCTACATGACTGTGTTACACTGTAGTTCCTTTGTCTTTGTGTATTGTCAAACACTTCTCTCCCACCCTGCCTGTACTTTGAAATCTTGAGTAATGTGTTGTTGAATGTGGCCATTGTATTTATCTATTAGCAATAGACAGATATCTTGGTTTGGCCGATATTTTGAGATTACCTGTATAGGTTGATCATTGCATGCTTGGCCGAATTTCCAATATTGTCAAAGGATAATGGAAATTTTTCTGTTTTCAGTTCTTTTGTTGGTGGTTTTTGAGTAAATATTGTGTATAATAAGTGCTAATTTAATTTCAGCAAGTTTGTGTACATTTCAATTATGTAATAAATGAATTATTATTTATTATCATAATTAAAATTGGATTGTACCTACACTTGAAGCCAGAAGTTTACATACACCTTAGCTAAATACACTTAAACTCAGTTTTTCAAAATTCCTGACATTTAATCGTAGAAAACATTCCTCGTCTTAGGTCATTTAGGATCACTACTTTTATTTTAAGAATGTGAAATGTCAGAATAATAGTAGAGAGAATGATTTATTTCAGCTTTTATTTCTTTCATCACATTCCCAGTTGGTCAGAAGTTTACATACACTGTGTTAGTATTTGGTAGCATTGCTTTTAAATTGTTTAATTGGGTCAAACGTTTTGGGTAGCCTTCCACAAGCTTCTCACAATACGTTGCAGTAATTTTGGCCCATTCCTCCTGACAGAACTGGTGTAACTGAGTCAGGTTTGTAGGCCTCCTTGCTCGCACATACTTTTTCAGTTCTGCCCACAAATTTTCTGTTGGATTGAGGTCAGGGCTTTGCGATGGCCACTCCAATACCTTGACTTTGTTGTCCTTAAGCCATTTTGCCACAACTTTGGAGGTATGCTTGGGGTCATTGTCCATTTGGAAGACCCATTTGCGACTGTGCTTTAACTTCCTGGCTGATATCTTGAGATGTTGCTTCAATATATCCATATAATGTTCCTTCCTCATGATGCCATCTATTTTGTGACGTGCACCAGTCCCTCCTGCAGCAAGGCACCCCCACAACATGATGCTGTCACCCCCCATGCTTCACAGTTGGGATGGTGTTCTTCGGCTTGCAAGCCTCACCCTTTTTCCTCCAAACGTAACAATGGTCATTATGGCCAAATAGTTCCATTTTTTGTTGAACCAGACCAGAGGACATTTCTCCAAAAAGGGAGATCTTTGTCCCCATGTGCACTTGCAAACTGTAGTCTGGCTTTTTTACGACGGTTTTGATGCAGTGGCTTCTTCCTTGCTGAGCAGCCCTTCAGGATATGTCGATATAGGACTTGTTTTACTGTGCATATAGATACTTGTCTACCTGTTTCCTCCAGCATCTTCACAAGGTGCTTTGCTGTTGTTCTGGGAATGATTTGCACTTTTCACACCAAGCTACACTGATCTCTAGGAGGCAGAATGCATCTCCTTCCTGAGCGGTATGATGGCTTCGTGGTCCCATGGTGTTTATACTTGCGTACTATTGTTTGGACAGATGAACGTGGTACCTTCCGGCATTTGGAAATTGCTCCCAAGGATGAACCAGACTTGTGGAGGTCCACAATTTTTTTTCTGAGGTCTTGGCTGATTTCTTTTGATTTTCCCATGATGTCAAGCAAAGAGGCACTGAGTTTGAAGGTAGGCCTTAAAATACATCCACGGGTACACCTCCAACTGACTCCAGTTTGCCAATTAGCCTATCAGAAGCTAATTGGCTAATTACCTAAAGGCTTGACATAATTTTCTGGAATTTTCGAAGCTGCTTAAAGGCACAGTTAACTTAGTGTATGTAAACTTCTGACACACTGGAATTGTGATATAGTCAATTAAAAGTGAAACAATCTGTCTGTAAACAATTGTTGGAAAAATTACTCGTGTCATGCACAAAGTAGATGTCCCAAACGACTTGCCAAATCTATAGTTTGCTAATATGAAATCTGTGGTTAAAAATGAGTTTTAATGACTTCAACCTAAGTGTATGTAAACTTTTGACTTCAACTCTATATCAGAATTACACAAGCCGTCTGTCACCGTGTGCTCTAGATAGTGGACATTGAAAAACATTGATTGACCACTGCTCTTAATCTTGATCATTCTTATTTTTATAGTAGGAAAACTGTAACTTTCATGTCTACAGAGCTTTCTGACAGAAATTAGTAATTGCATGGCAGTGGATTATGGGGTGTTTAACCTGTAAAGTTTGTTGGTGGTCCAGGCTACTGTATGTATACACAATTCAGAATTTTTTGTGAGATCTGTGTGTTTTGTGTTCAGGAGGAGCTGGTTACATTGAGAAAGCAGCTGGATGGCAGAGATGGCGAGCTGAGAAAGTTGCAGGATGAGACAGGGTTCAGATCCCCAATGCCTGCAGGCCTAGACAGCACAGAGAGAGGTGGGTCACGCATAGACGCTATTATTTTCACTTAGTAATCACAGTGTTGCCTGCCGCAACATGCCCTTCAGGGGTTTTGTTTTGTCTAGTCACTGTACCTGTGATGCTGTACTGACGCATTTAAGCTAAAAGCTGGGGTAGATCAAGCTTTATTGATTTTTAAATGTTTATGTTTTTGATGTTTTTTTTGTTTTGTTTTTTTTTTCTTGCTTTTTTGTTTCATTTTACGTTGGTTTGTTTAGCTTTGTTTTGCTATTTTGTATTTATATTATGTTCTGATTTTGTTAGGGGTTCTAGCCCGAAGGGCTGAAACCCTATTGTATTTGTCAGGATTTTTATTATTATTATTATTATTTTTGGGGCGCTATAACTTAAGAAATCCTAATTGTGCAACTCCCTCAAAGCAGTTGAATTAACTCTAGAACCGTATAGGATAAAAAAAATTTTTATTTCTGTGAATCCATCAGTACCTCCAAATCATTTGGTTACATTTCCACAAAAAAAAAAAAAACATTTAAATTTTTTTGAAAAACCTACTTTTTCAAACTCGTCTTAGGCTGTTTGCCCGATTTGCACGAAATGTTTTATACATTATCTACAGACATTCCTGACAAAATCTATCAAAATAATTTTGATATATTAAATCGTTCAGAAGATATTAGCTGATAGGTTTTTGGGTAAGGCCTATAATCTTATCTTGTGAGCACATATTTTAAACTTAACAAAACTTAGTATACGTGCTCAAAAGAACATTCTGAGGTAACATGCAAAATTTTATCAATTTGGCATGGCTATAACATAAGAAATACCTAATTTCTCAACTGTATTTTAGGCAATCATACCCATACAAGGCTATTGTAATGTTTGTTTACCAGAGGGAGCCACATCGCAGTAAATCATTGAATGTCTTCAAAGAGTAAAAAAGGGAAATATTAAAATATCTTGCCACAGCCATTTATTGTAAATGAGATAAATAAAAATAATAATATTAAAATATTTATAGCTGGTTTATATATTCAGAATGCGCTGATGGTTAAATAATTAGATTTTTACCTCAGAAATATTTCCATGTTCATAACTGTGTAACAGTCTTTTACACACTCAACGGATTTCCCATTTATTTATCATAAAAGGTGTTTCCTTGTCATCTCAAGTTTATTATTTGTTTTAGATCTGTATACGAAAAGGTTAATTAGTGTTCGACAAAGAAGCGCTTGGTGCTAACCTGACACCAGTACTTGCTCACACTGCAAAGCTTAATGCACAGATCCTATCTGTCATATCCCATTTTTTTTCCCGCCTGTTTTCATTTAAGACATATTTGACTGTTTACAGACTTTTTACAGAGTGTGCGTTCCCGTGCTGTTAAAAAAAATGCAGCGTGTTTTATCTACTATAAACCGCCCTGTAATAATTAACCTATTAATCGCCTTCAAACTGACATGTTGGTAAAAAGCCTGTAAAAGCAGCACCTGTCAGCAATGTTGGTCAACAATAGACACCAGAAAGTGTAGCTTTGTAACTTCAGATAATGCTGACTGTTTTATGCTGCTGACTTCACCCCACAAACCATGGATAAATATGGACGGATGCTGCTGAGTTCAGCTTTGTATCATTCAAAACTGTTAGCATCCATCTGACCAGAGTAAGTTCATTGTTGTTACTTCTTCCACGATTAAAATGTATTATGTTAATGTTGCCTTTGTATACCCATAAAATGTGTTATTTCTCCATAAAACAATTTAACCATGAACAGAACTTAGCCAATGACACATGCAAAAATATAAAACATTTTAACTTTCGCAGTGTGTTCTGCAATAGATGCAAAATAGTTTTCATGAACAAGCGTGACTAGCAGAGGTGCCTCCATATACCGCCTTTGCCATTCTATGACCCTGCTCTATTTAAACATGGATCTTTTAGCCTGCACATGATTTTTCATCTATTGGTGCAATAAATATTAACTTTATTTGATATAATCTGTTACCCTTATTTTTTATTTATTTATTTGACATCCATGATTATTTATCAAAATAATATTTTTATTGTGCGACTGTTGGGCACAGAAACAATGTGCTGCTTTTTTCATGCATTTATTTTGTTATAATACTTTTTGCTTGCGCTTTAAGCAACACATTAATCATGCAGTAACACACTAATGTCAAATCAGAGACCCTCTCCTTGAAATCCGAACACAATTGGTCAAAAGATATATATTACCTAATGTTCATGGTATTGGTGTCTTTTAATAGTTGTGCCTATATTTCTTTGACTGCTTTAAGATTCCTTGGGTCATGCCGAGGACACTGATACTCAATTTGCCACAACTAGATTTTTTGAATTTTGAATTTCACTGAAAACCTACCTTTTCGAACTCCTACTAGGCCGTAAGCCCAATTCGCTCGAAATTTGTCAAAAGCTTTTTAATAGACTAAATGGTTCTCGAACAGCACTTTGAATTAGATGGCAAGATGCCAAAAAGCATCAGAGGCTGTATCTCGGTGATGCTTTGCTGTATTGATGTGGAATTTTGAGTTTCTCATTGGCATCAAACCCTGACAGCACCACACAAATTAGGTGCCAACTATTGGTCAAAAGTTATCATGAAATGTTTTGTTTTGTGTGTTGATTTTGTGTTGTGTTATTTTTGTTTTTTGTTGTGTATTGTTTTTTGTTTTTGTTTTTTGTGTTTTTGTTTTGTTTTGTGTGTTTGTTTTGGTTTTTTGCTTTTGTTTTATGTTGTGTTGTGTGTTGTGTGTGTGTGTGTGTGTGTGTGTGTGTGTGTTGTTATTTGATTTTTTCTATGTCTTTTGCTGTGTAACATTTTGGTGTATATTGGTGTTATAACACATTCAATAACATAAGCCATTCAATATCATTACTCTGTTTTAAACAGTTTTCCATAATGAGGAAACATTTAAAAAGAGGCTCAAAGAGAAACGTAAGGGGACTCTATGTCTGCCTTCTACACATCTCTTTTTCCATTTTATTTTTAAATCTTTGTACTATTTTTGTCATCTTTATTCCTCTGTTTCCTGTGCCTGCATGTTTGGGCATGGTACTCATGAAGTGTGCTTCTCTATGACCCAAATCCAAGTGAATTACAGAACATATCCCAGTCTTAAAGGAAGTTAATGGATTTAAAATGCAAAATTATATGTCTAGAACAGGGAAATTAAATCTTGCAAAAAATCAACACCGGGTATTCACAACATCTCTGGCCCTTTTGTGTTCGTTAAAAATTTTGGATAATTTAAAGCTACACTATGTTATGATTATTTGTTATGACTTTTGTTTCATTAATGATCATGTACACCACATCTTCCAAACTATGTAATTGCCTTACCCCAATTCACTATGGTAACTGGTAAGCCTATAATAATTATTTCTATTTTAGAGTTGTTGGGACGGATTTGGCAGGAAATTGCATACTTCCGTCAGTCATCCGTGCGCGTTTACATCATGACCGTAAATAAAAAAAAGATAGTCCAGCTATAGAGCACGTGTATATGTGTGGTGATAATAATAATAATTTAATAATTTTATTTATCACATATTATACATTTTGCACATATACAGTGAAATTCTTTTTTTTTTACATATCCCAGCTAAGCTGGGGTCAGAGTGCAGGGTCAGCCATGATATGGTGCCCCTGGAGCAGATAGGGTCAAGGGCCTTGCTCGAGGGCCCAACAGTGGTATCATGGCGGTGTTGGGGCTAGTCAGTAACCCAGAGCCTTAACCGCCAAGCCACCACTGCCCCTGAGGTGTGGTGGTATTTTGAAGCTGAAAGCTTGTAGCCACAACCAATGAATGACATTGACCATAGATCATTCAAAAAGGCAACCCTCTCGGGAATCACTCATTTTCAAAATAAAGAAACCTCGAACTGAAAAGGGAAAGCGACAGAGCCCGTAATAAAACGTGCAACGACATCGGATTGGCTTTTCAGAGTTGGCGACAACCCAGAGATGTTATTCTTGTTCATCAGGTAAGATATTTTATTGGACAGATAGTTAGCCAGGTAGCTCTCTTAGAGCGGTAGATCATAAGATGGCGTTAGCCCCTCTAATGTGCCATTTTATTATGGATTGTGGTACTGCAGTGCTTGATTTTATTTTCAAGGAAGGACAGTGGAAAATTAAACTTTATGCTGGTAACAATGCTAATCTCTAAACCAGTTAATACCTTTGTTTATTTGCCTGCTAGCTAAGTTTTAATTTCCACTGTGTGACTTTATCTGATTTGACTTGCAATTGTTATGTCTAATGTCATCGTTGCCTAACTTTTGTAACACCGTTTATTTTAAAATAATTGTTTTCAGTAAGTAAAAACAACAGCAGAAGATGTGCTACTTACCTGCTCATAAGACATATTTTTGGGATATTCGTCTTTTTCTTCCTTTCGTTATTTATTTACTTATTGAGGGGAGAGGGCAAATTTAGTTGTCGTTAGTGACATTCGCTCCGATAAGATGATCTCCTGTAACCATGGTTACACCTGTACACCTCAGACCATCAGATTCATCCGCACAGAAGAGCAGAGCCAAAGCCCAAGTCATGTAATTACCTAAACAATGTTTCTCCGCAAGTAACTTGCAGTTTAATGCTTCAACTGCTAGAGGGCCAAAAGTTACATAGTGTAGCGCAGCTTTCAGCTGCCAGTAAAAGTGTAGTACTCTCACCCATTTTAAACAAATGTAATAATTTAAATGTTCAAACAATAATACATCAGATGTACAGTATACACCACATACATCCAGAGAATTTCTCAGATTTTCCCCAAAAAACAGTACAGAAAATGTGCATAAAAATCTGCATATTCTTTCTGTGCCTGATAACTATTAATTTAAGTACAGCGTTCTAAAAAAATCTCGTTACGTTTTCGTCATGAAAAGAGACAGATTGTGGTAGCCATTCGGCATGTCACATTCACATTATTGTCTGTGTGTTGTTCTTTGCCTGTCCCCTTGTTCTGTAACACCTCCTGTATCCCAAAGCTAGTTTCTTCACCTCACTTCCTCCATTCCTTTCCCTCCATTATTACTAGCAGTGCATTGCCCCATAACCATTCTCCACATGTTCACACTCCTCATGACCTCACAGGCTGGATGTCCACTCTTACCTGTGGCTGCATACACATGTTTTAAACCCAACAGTCTCCTCCTCACTTTCATTGTGTACATTTATCATGTTTCACAGAAGGTCACTGTTATTTCAGCTCACTGTGTCTACTGTTTATTTGATTCTAAATTTCAGGCCTGAGGCCTAATGTTGCTTTGCCCTTTAGGCTTAATGAAATGTCTGTAGTTTACTAAGCCTGTGCCTTGCAGATATGGAAGTACAGAAGATGAAGAAAGCAATGGAGTCGTTGATGGCAGCAAATGAGGAGAAGGTAGATTTAGGTCATGAGATTCAATTTCCTTTGCTTTTGGAATTCATAAAGGAACTTGGTATTTAATGTCACCAATGGTGCTTTGTCTAGGATCACAAGATTGAAGAACTACGACAGTCACTGTTGCGTTACAAGAAGGTGCAAGAGATGGTGATGTCTGCACAAGGGAGAAAAGGTGATTTTTCTTTTTTTTTTTTTTTTTAGGTTTTCATTAAAAATATGCAAAAAAAAATAACAATTCAGAAGTGATGGCATGAAGTGTGTTTTGGACCCACTGAAAAACACCTCTACCATGTAGTGAAATTTGAATGTTACACTTAAAAGACAACTGGGTGAATCTCATGAAACCTGTCAAGAACATGTTCCGGTTATATTTCAGCCCACAGTAAAAGGAAAGAAATATGATGACAATAAGCATATTTTAGGGCCTTTAAGATGTTTTGTATTGTGACATTGTTTTCATTTAATTAAAACAAGCAAATTTTTACATAATACAATAAAATTAACTGAGAATGCATAGCGAATAATCAAAATTACAAAAGAAAAATTGGCCTGAAGCCTCCACACGCGCTATGTCTCCGTGGAAGCGCGCTCAACAAGCCACGTGATAAGATGCGTGGGTTGATGGTCTCAGACGCAGAGGCAACTGGGATTCGTCCTCCGCCACCCGGATTGAGGCGAATCACTACACGACCACGAGGACTTAAAAGCGCACTGGGAATTGGGCATTCTAAATTGGGTGAAAAAGGGGAAAAATCCAAAAAACAAAAACAAAAGAAAAAATTACTCAAAAGTGCAGTCAAATACTTTACAGTAAAAAGGTGTCAAAATATATTTTTTTCCCTTTGATTCTGGAGGGAAATGTGAACTGAACATGTTTTTTGTGAAAATCACACAATTAGTTAAATGACATAATGTGTTGATAAGTGACAGGCTGTATTTGCACTCATGACACTATGTGGGATTTTGCCCAAACTAATGATCGAGAACTCCCGCTACTGTCTTTCTCATCAGATAAGGTCAAAGAAGGAGACAGTGATGAAAGCAATAGCGACAGCTCCCTCTCCATGTCCACCGCCCTTTCCATTTCCATGGACACAGAGAGGTCTTTACTTACGTACACAGACGAAGTGGCCTTGAGAGATCAAGATGAGGTACAATATTCTATTCAGACCAGCTTGAAATGTAAATAATCTTTGCCTTGAGGATATATCATTCACTATTGCCAGTTTGTCAGCACTGCAGCCTAGAATTATTCTTAATTTAGAGCAACTCTGTTTGATTGACAGTCCAGCTAAGTAGTGTTGATAGTGTTTATTCAGGCTAAAGGCAAATCTGAACACTTGCAGGACACATAGCATGTCAACCTGTGGCTCACATGCTGATGTCACAGACAATCCAAGATGAGAAAGTCACTTGTCATGAAGTCATCATGGTGGCGTCCAGTGGTTAGTCAGGAAAACTGTGGATACATTTCAATATATCAGAATCAGCTTTATTGCCAAGTATGCTTACACATACAAGGAATTTGTCTTGGTTACAGGAGCTTCCAGTGCACAAACAATACAGCAACAAGACAGAGATAATAATAAAAAAAAATAGAATAAAAATAAAAAGTGAATAGAAAATAAAGGATATATAGAAATACACAATAGGACTATATATATATATATATATATATATATATATATATATATATACACATACACATACACTTCCGGTCAAAAGTTTTGAAGCTCTTCACCGAAATGTTTCTCATGATCTTAAAAATCTTTTGATCTGAAGGCGTATGCTTAAATATTTGAAATTAGTTTTGTAGACAAAAATATAATTGTGCCAACATATTAATTTATTTCATTATAAATCTAAAATTTAGTAATAAAAAAAAAAGTTTTTGAAATTGATGACTTGGACCAAATAATAAAGAAAAGCAGCCAATAATTGCCCAACATAGATGGGAACTCCTTCAATGTTGTTTAAAAAGCATCCCAGGGTGATACCTCAAGAAGTTGGTTGAGAAAATGTCAAGAGTACATTTCTGCAAATTCTAGGCAAAGGGTGACTTTGAAGATGCTAAAATGTAACACAGGTTACCGTTTTGTTTAGTCATAACATAATTCCCATAGATCCATTTATATTATTCCATAGTTTTAATGACTTTACTATTATTCTAAAATGTGAAAAGAAAATTATAATAAAGAATGAGAAAGTGTTTCAAAACTTTTGACCGGTAGAGTGTGTGTGTGTGTGTGTGTGTATATGTGTATATATATATATATATATATATATATATATATATATATATATATATATATATATATATATATATATATACCATTTGCCATTTATTTTCACATAGTTGTTTGGCTTCTTTTTAAATCATAATGATCACCCACAGAAATCACCCAAATGGCCCTGATCAAAAGTTTACATACCCTTGAATGTTTGGCTTTGTTACAGACACACAAGGTAACACACACAGGTTTAAATGGCAATTAAAGGTTAATTTCCCACACCTGTGGCCTTTTAAATTGCAATTAGTGTTTGTTTATATAATCAATGAGTTTGTTAGCTCTCACGTGGATGCACTGAGCGTTCTAGATACTGAGCCATGGGAAGCAGAAAAGAACTGTAAAAAGACCTGCATAACAAGGTAATGGAACTTTATAAAGATGGAAAAGGATATAAAAAGATATCCAAAGCCTTGAAAATGCCAGTCAGTACTGTTCAATCACTTATTACGAAGTGGAAAATTCGGGGATCTCTTGATACTAACCAAGGTCAGGTAGACCAAGAAAGATTTCAGCCACAACTGCCAGAAGAATTGTTCGGGATACAAAGAAAAACCCACAGGTAACCTCAGGAGAAATACAGGCTGCTCTGGAAAATTACGGTGTGGTTGTTTCAAGGAGCACAATATGACGATACTTGAACAAAAATGAGCTGCATGGTCGAGATGCCAGAAAGAAGCCTTTACTGCGCCAATACCACAAAAAAGCCCGGTTACAATATGCCTGACAACACCTTGACACACCTCACAGCTTCTGGCACACTGTAATTTGGAGTGACGAGACCAAAATAGAGCTTTATGGTCACAACCATAAGCGCTGTGTTTGGAGTGGGGTCAACAAGGCCTATAGTGAAAAGAATACCATCCCCACTGTGAAGCATGGTGGTGGCTCACTGGTGTTTTGAAGGTGTGTGAGCTCTAAAGGCACGGGGAATCTTGTGACAATTGATGGCAAGATGAATGCAGCATGTTATCAGAAAATACTGGCAGACAATTTACATTCTTCTGCACGAAAGCTGCGCATGGGACGCTCTTGGACTTTCCAGCACGACAATGACCCTAAGCACAAGGCCAAGTTGACCCTCCAGTGGTTACAGCAGAAAAAGTTGAAGGTTCTGGAGTGATCATCACAGTCTCCTGACCTTAATATCATCGAGCCACTCTGGGGAGATCTCAAATGTGCGGTTCATGCAAGACGACCAAAGACTTTGCATGACCTGGAGGCATTTTGCCAAGACGAATGGGCAGCTATACCACCTGCAAGAATCTGGGGCCTCAAAGACAACTATTACAAAAGACTGCACGCTGTCATTAATGCTAAAGGAGGCAATACACAGTATTAAGAACTAAGGGCATGCAGACTTTTGAACAGGGGTCATTTCATTTTTTTCTTTGTTGCCATGTTTTGTTTTATGATTGTGCCATTCTGTTATAACCTACAGTTGAATATGAATCCTATAAGAAATAAAATAAATGTGTTTTGCCTGCTCACTCATGTTTTCTTTAAAAATGGTACATATATTACCAGTTCTCCAAGGGTATGCAAATTTTTTAGCACAACTGTATATACGTAGGAACAATATACAAATACAAATCTGTTATATACAGAAGCAAGGGAATGTAATGGCAGAAGAGGTAGGGTATGTTGGATAAATATAAATAGACTAAGCTGTGTATTGCACATAATTATTGCTCAATGGGGCAGTTTTAACTGTTCATGAATCACTGTTCAATGAATATCCTGAGGGAAAAAACTGTTCCTGTGCCTGACGGTTCTGGTGCTCAGTGCTCTGTAGCGCCGTCCAGAAGTCAACTGTTCAAAGAGGTAGTGGGCAGGGTGAGTGGGGTCCAGAGTGATTTTTCCAGCCTTTTTCCAGTTCTTGAAGGGAGGGCAGGGGGCAACCAATAATCGTCTCAGCAGTCCGAACTGTCCTTTGTAGTCTTCTGATGTCTGATTTCGTAGCTGCACCAAACCAGACAGTTACTTAAGTGCAGAGGACAGACTCAATGACTGCTGAGTAGAACTGTATCAGCAGTGCCTGTGGCAGGTTGAATTTCCTCAGCTGGTGAAGGAAGTACAACCTCTGCTGGGCCTTTTTCACAATGGAGTAAATGTGGGTCTCCCAATTCAGGTACTGTGAGATGGTAGTGCCCCGGAACCTATATTTTGTTATAAACTTCTAAAATACTGTATTATTATGCTTAAAGTAAATAAATTGTATTAATAGTTTTATATTCTATTGTTGCAGATTTAATTACATCATCACAGTGTTTAAAATTCAGGCATATTCCTGAATTGTTCATGGTCCCCAGTTTGAAGCATGATGGTTTACAGAAGGCTGAATAATCTTAGTGGTTTAATCACTGCTGTTAATTTACCTTTGCATCTTCTCTCCATGATCTATTGTGTGTAGGTGACTACTTTTGTTAGTACACTCCAAGTGCCATCACTCACAGTATCATCCCCGGCCAAAGCAGACGGTGGTCTAGTCTTGGAACAAACACAGTCATCAAGGTACTGTCTTAGTTCAGTACAACAACATTCAACATTTCTGAGGTTTTTATTTATGATGACCATATGTGGAACACAGGACAAGCAAACAATCTTTTATATTTTAGCTGTGGCTCTAAGTTTTCATCCCAAAGCATCCCACCTAAGCATTACATCCTGTTTGTTAGCACTTCCAAAGCCTTTTCCTCTCGTGTTTTATTTTATATTAGTGTCCCAAGTCTTTCCTCATCCATTTTTTTTATTTTTTTTTTTATTTCAATGCCTGTTTTATGTGAATCATTATCAGTAGTCCAATGCCTTTTCTTTTCTTCTCTTCAGTTCAATAACATGTGGCCTCCTCATGCCTTCCCATTATTCTATAGCATTTTATAGTGTTTTGTCACTTTGTCAACTTTACCCATGTTAGCACACTGCATGTCATTCTGCACTATTGCCTTGTGTGCACTTCACCCATCATGCTTTGCCACCACCTTTGCATCCCAATGCTTGTGTGTTTGTCCTTTGTAGTGATAAAGAGAGTCAGGAGCCAACTCAATCACAGGAGACCACATTACATGACAGTCCCGAGTGAGTATGTGTGTCTGGTGGCATATGGTTACAAAAATGGCACATTTTGAAATGCCATTTTTTGAGTAATCTGAAATGCCACTATTGTGAATCAAACTGTGATTTTGACATCTTAACATAGTGGTTTGATACCTTGGAGTATATCTGGACGTTTTTGTGAGTGGTTGTGATGATAACAGTGTTTTTTTTGTTTGTTTGTTTTTTCCCCCATGTCTTAGAACTCCAGAGGTCACAAGATCAGAGAACCATAGTAATCTCGATGGAAGAGCCATTGAAAAGGTGAATTAATCTCAAGAGGATCTTTAACTTAACTGAACAAATACTTAAAAAAAACATAAGTATTTTTGTGTACAGCCAATGTTAAGTACAGGGTTCCCACTGTCATGGAAAACCTGGAAATATCAGAAAAAGGAAAAAAAAAAAAAAAACATGTGCATGTACAGTATATGATTTCCCGAATTTGAGTCCACTTGTGAAAAGGTTTCTTTTTGCATTTTTCTTTCATCATTTATTTTTCATTACAAATGATATTACCAGCATAACAGTTTCAGTGAAAAATGTGTGCAAAACCCGATGATTATGATATAATCATGATCCTGTCTGTGAATTTTCACAGAGCATCTTAAGTGCTTTTTTGTACAAAATGAGTTAACACAGTTAATGTCACAAATTTGCTTATTTGATTACTGTTCACAAAATTGTGTGGAATCTTAAATATTTCTTATATTATGTCATACATTTTTCAAAATCACGCAGAGGGGTAATCACTAGCATGCAAGCGACATCGAGAGAGCCATAAGCAGAGCGTGTGTAAAGCTTAGCCTCTGGAGTCACTGCGTGCATGGAGAATGTCATTATTTCTGAAAGAATGTAAAATTTTAAAACAAATATAAAATAACGTAGTGCAATTCTTACATTAATACATATATATTTGATTAAGGTAGCATTGAAACGAGTGTATCCACATTTGTAACGTTCCTTTTTAATTGCATCCATTCATATTTAAATCAATAAGCATCCAGTCAAACTCTAAATGATCCAGCGTGGAGATGACTGAAAATAAATTCATCATCGTTCCTTGAGCTTGGGAAGAAGACACTCTCTACTGGATTTTATCTTAACTTCCAAAACTTTAATGCAACGGCATGATATATGCGGCTGTATGACATACGCCACTTTTAATGGCGTATGCAGGTCAGTTTTTTTTTTTTTTTTTTGCTGTGTTAGCAAAGAGTGCTTACTACCTATTATTTAATTTGCTGTAATGCCAATAAAATAAACATGCATATTTGCTTGCTGTAGCCTAATATTGAGTCGCAAAAATAATTATTAATATGAGTAACCTACTGGCATCTATGTAAATAGCAATAATTAATCATTTATTCATCTGGAAGGTTTTGTATGGAGTGTGAACATTTACAGTTTGTAGTAGATACCCTTTAAAAAAATTTTTTTGTCTTGAATGAAGGGGTTAAATTGAGATTTCGGAGGTGTGGAACCTTAAAATCATGTGATTGCTGTTATAACATACATTCAATAAAATATATGCGTGTCTTAATATGTATACAGTATATTCATAGGCATATTCCTATTTAATAGAATATAATTTTTTCTCTTAGATGAATCTCTTTGGGATTCTGTTATATAATTTGTCTGACATTATTTAACTTAATTGTGAAAATAGTTATTAGATTTAGGATAGTATATTAAATGACAAAAAAAAAGTAATAATGATATCAGATGCATTTTATGCATTTTATAAAAATCATAAGACAGGTGGGACAAGTTTATCTTCTTGCCCGAGGTAAGGCGTCGTCTTGCTTTGAACATATCCAATTATTTTACAATTTAAAAGTAGGCTAAATGCACATTCTTAGGGGATATACAGCTTTGAAATTAACTAAGCAAAATAACTACTGCATATTGATCTTAGAAATGGGTGAGCAATTGATTCCATAATGTATTTTGCAATTTTTATAAATTAGAGATCTGACCACAGAACAATAGAGAAGCGGAACATGAGTCTGTAAGTGGGTGTGCACGTCTCGCGCCCCTCTTGAATAGCTGCCTCTACCAGCATGCGGAACTGACTAGAGCAAAGCATAATGAACTTGAAAGGTTTCTGAGCAAGTATACTTATGAAATGGAGCCAAAAAGTTTGAAATGTGTCAAACAAATACCGTGTTGGAGCATAAAAGAAATACAATAGATTGACAAACAAGCAATGGTGCCAGACCGTTGCAGCCCAATTTAAGCCTTAACTGAATATATGGCTCCAGATGGCACTAACTGCATTTAAATTTGTTATTAATAACAATAAAATGTAAAATAATAATATTATTATTATAAGCCTATTATTATAACCTATGGGGGGAGGGGGGGGTTGTAGCCTTACCCTGCGCCTATGGAGAGAGGAGCAGGCTAGTTTTTCGCACCTGCATTCCAATCTACATCTTGATGTAATCCTTCCTCATGATCACACAGCATGTTTTCATCAGCTGAATGGGAGGCTAAACACTATTTTATGCTTTTTGGGATTTTACCTTTCCTTTAATGTGTAATATAGCTGTTTGTGCATGTAAAAGGTCTGCAAAGTTACAAAGCACAAAGTCCACACCAAAGGGAGTTACTCTCTCCCACAGAAAACACTGCTCCTGAACTGCCTGAAATGCCTGGTTTGCAATCCAGCCATTACTTCAGTGACTTTGCTATGTCACTATGTAACACATTTGCATAATCCCACCTCGGGAGCTGAAATTCGGTTATGGTAAGGGCCGTTACATTTCTGACACACACTCTTAAGTGATTGACCAATCACAACAGAGTGGGCCAGCTGACCAATCAGAGAAGACTGGGTTGGAAATCTCAAGGATTAATAGTGGTGTTTTCCTTATTACATCACATGTTGTTCTGTCATCCGCGCAGCCTGACCGAAGCAAAGCAGCGCGTTTACTTGAGCGATTAACGAAAGTGAAGCGCTGCCGGCTCATGATGTGCGAATGGCTTGCACACGCTGCACATGTCTGTTGGGTATACTGCAGTCTCGTCACATTTTAACTTTTTGTTTAGCCTCCCATTCAGCTCATGAAAACACGCTGTGTGATCATGAGGAAGGATTACATCAAGATGCAAACTGGAATGTGGAATTTATATAAATAAAATAGTCTTCTCCACTCTCGCCGTTGCTAGCATGCCAGTGATTACCCCTACGCGTGCCAGCATTGTGCCATACGTTGCTGACCCCTGGTCTAGATATTGCTTTTTGTAAGTGCAATAATTTAAAAAATCTGTATCAAGTAATCAAGAATGACTGGAAATGTCATGGCAATTCATTGGTCAAAAGGTGTGGGAGCCCTGTAAGTCATATGTAATATAGAGTGAGATAATGCAACATCATTTCTGTTGTATGAATTTTCATTTTAGAGGCTATTGGCAGTAGAACAGAGACCAGCAGAGGTAATTCTGATCATTATTCTTTGTCACAAATACTATTGTATTCCTCTTAAAGGGATAGTTCACCCAAAAATGAAAATTTTCTCATCATTTACTCACCCTCATGCCATCCCAGATGTGTATGACTTTCTTTCTTCTGCAGAACATAAACGGAGATTTTTAGAAGAATATTTCAGCAATATAATGCAAGTGAACAGGGTACAAAACTTTGAGCTCCAACAGCACATAAAGACAGCATAAAAGTAATCCATATGATCCCAGTGGTTAAATCCATGTCTTCAGAAGCGATATGATAGGTGTTGGTGACTTTTTTTTTACAATAAATCTCCACTTTCAAACAGCCCTCCAAAGCACTCTTCTCTCCTAAGAGTTCTTCTTTTGTTTTTGGCGATTTGTATTCTTGTGCATGTCGCCAGCTACTGGGCAGGAAGGAGAATTTATAGGACTTAAATATTTATGTTTCTCACCCCAAATCGATTAGATCACTTTAGAAGACATGGATTTAACCACTAGAGCCATATGGATTACTTTTATGCTGCCTTATGTGCTTTTTTCAAGTAATTCACTTGCATTGCATGGACAAACAGAGCTGAAATATTCTTCTAAAAATCTTCGTTTGTGTTAGGCAGAAGAAAGAAAGTCATACACATCTGGTATGACATGAGGGTGAGTAAATGATGAGAGAATTTTCATTTTTGGGTGAACTATTCCTTTAAATCATACTTAAATCATAACTTTTTGTAATAAGTTGCATCACAGTGGTTCAGACCGGCTTTTTTATTCTTTAAAGGTCCACAAAATTTACATCTTTCATGCCTTTAGTGTTTATAATATATTAGCTTGATATGAACATAGTGCTTTCATGCAGTCCTTGTGTTACACACAAGTTCCTGGTGTTGAGACAGAGTTCCTTAAATGGTTCCTCTTGCTCTTGTAGAGCAAAGCATTTGATGAGTTCAACAAGATCACAACTCTACCACCCACGTCCCCAACCTCCTCTCGTACTGAGGATGACAGCTTTGGCACCAGGAAAGCCAGATCTTCCTTTGGACGGGGATTTTTTAAGATTAAAAGTGGCAAGAGGACTGCCAGTGCACCAAATCTGGGTACAATTATCTTAATTTTACATGATACATGATACGCTCTTAGTCTATTACACTCAAATTCCTTGGCAACCTGTCTGCACTCTGTTTCCTTTCTGTACTGTGGTGATGACGCATGCGTGTTATTTTTCATATGAAGACCAAGGCCTGAGTGCAAGCGCTCCAATGCTAGGTACAGTACAGACACCACTTTACAGACTAGACCTGCCGTATGGCCTCTCTGGAGAAAGATAAAGCAACAACTGGATGTGTCTTCTGTGTGTCTTTGTTTTTTTTCTCAAAGACAAAACCTCCCCTCATTGAATGCCTACTCCAAATAACCCTTTCTATTACGGTTTCAAATAGACTGCAAATTTAAAGGAATAAATATTCACCCAAAAAATTAAATTATTTACTCACCGACTTATATCTGCTTCTCATCCAAAGTTATTGAATGGCATCAGATGGCTTGGAATATAGCATAGAATACATATAGACCACTTTCATTGAAACTTTATGGCTTTTGTTTTTTTGTTTTTGGAAGCTTGAATGCTCCAGTCCACGTTCATTTAAATTTTATGGAAACGAGTGACCAGCAAAGTCTTCAGAATTTCTTCTTTTGTGTTCACTCACTGAAAAATGACAATTCAGTCATTATTTACTCCCCTTCATGTTCTTCCAAACCTGTGTGACTTTCTCTCCTCTGTGGAACACAAAAGGAGATGTTACTGACAACCTCAGTCACCATTCACTTCTATTGAATCTGCAGGCTGCCATTCTTAGTATGTCTGTATTTTGTTCCAAGGTAGAAAGTTATACGGGTTTGGAATAACATGAGTATGAGTAAATTACTTAATGATTAACACATTGACTGTTGTGACAGGGACAGTTCTTTACATACCCCTCACATTTAGAATACTGTAACAGTGTATGTTCAGGCTGGATTTAGTGTGCCATTTGATTACAGAGTTGTTATTAGTTCTGTTGTGTTTACTTGCTTGTCTGCATGTGACTTTGTTCTATGTCCTACTGTTCCACCCCTAAAATAATAAACCCTGTCCAGTTGTTTCTTAAGTCCAGACGAGAAATCATCTGCAATCTTACTCCATGATGCCGATTCCAGGAGTTCTAGGAAAACACTGTCATTTTAGGACTTTATTTCCTTTGCGCTTGCTGTTTGTCTTGATATTTTTACTGCTCTGGTCTCCAACTGAATGACTGCCTTGTTTTTTCTCCCTTCCCATAATCCTTGGTTTATTTGATGCTCGGCTGACCATGCAGACTGTCCTGGGACAGCATGGTATTGTGGGTAGTGTCGTTTTCTGTGGTGACAACAGGACTTTCTCTTTTCTTGCGTATGTGTTTGTTTGCACAGCTGAGACTGAGCGGGAAGGCACTGACCATCTGGATCTAGCAGGCATGCCGCAGAGGTCAACACCCAGTGACAGCACACACACTCTCCCCACTTCCCCCGAGGGCAAGAAAAAGTCAAAGGGAATCAAAGCACTCTTTGGAAAGTGAGTATGAAGCAACAGATCTGCAATATTGTCATTTTAGGACAATTCTGTGTTATATTTAATGGTTAGCACATTTCCTATCTTAGATTTAAACTTGTACAAGGATAGTTGATGCAAAATTTCAAGCAGTGACAGCAGTGTCTACTATACTCCATCAAAAAAAAAAAAAAATTTTCTCCCCTTTTCTCCTAAATTTGGTATGCCCAATTCCCAACGCGCTCTAAGTCCTCGTGGTGGCGTTGTGACTTGCCTCAATCCGGGTGGTGGAGGACGAATCTCAGTTGCCTCCACGTCTGAGACCATCAATCCACGTGTCTAATCACCTGGCTTGTTGAGCGCTTTACCGTGGAGACAGCACGTGTGGAGGCCCACACTATTCTTCGCGGCATCCACACACAACTCACCACGTGCCCCACCGAGAGCGAGAACCACATATTATAGTGATCACGAGGAGGTTACCCCATGTGACCCTACCCACCCTAGCAACCGGGCCAATTTGGTTGCTTAGGAGACCTGGCTGGAGTCCAGGGGTGGTAGTTAGCATCTTTGCTCACTGAGCTACCCAGGCCTCCACCAAAAAAATATTTTAACTTTTTTTTTCCCGATAAACATACTTTTTTCTTCTTTTTTTACCTCATATTAATTTGACTACATAGAATATTTGTAATTTTTTAATTCATTAGTCACGCTGCAGGACTGTTTAGGTAAACTACAAAAAAGATCAAATTGTTATTTAAAAAATGGTAAAAAAAAAAAAAAAAAAAAAAAATCAAAAACATTCAAGATATTCAAGACTTTCCCAGTAAATAATATGCATTTTAACCATAAAATCTCAATGTTAAAAAAACTATCCCTAGACAGATTTAGTGTGCTTCATTTTATTTAGAAAGCTTTAATTTAAATAATAACATTAAAATTATAACATGTATTTTCGGATAACATTTTAACCTTAAAGCTGAAGTGGATAACGTTTTCAGTGTTAAAGTATTTTCACCTATCCCAGCTTTATCCAGAGACAACTACAGTATAAGTAAGCCATTCATAGGTTAATTTTTTAAACTCTGTGTCTCTGTGGTGATTCCTCTTTTTGTTTGAGCAGCCCAACCAATGATGAGTTGGGGGCTTAACTATCTGTTTGTTCGATCAACAGCAAATCTACTAATGACTTTCTCCTCTCATCCAAAGGCTCAAAAGGAGTCAATCAACCACATTTAACCTGGATGATAATCTATCTGAGAGTGAGTTTAAACGGGGAGGAGTCAGAGCCACAGCTGGTCCAAGACTGGGCTGGTCACGTGACTTGCAGAACACTAACAGGTCAGTAATCACAGAGCACGGAATGTTGGTTTGTAGAGCTAATTTATATGTTGCCAGAATTAAATGTTTGTACTATATGTAGTTCCTTTGGAAAAAAATGGCATATACTTTTCCTCAGCAAATCATCGTCTTCCTGCCTATTTTGTCTCATGTTCACAATGAAGTTTTGCATTTACAAATAAGGGATAATATACAGGCAGACGGTCATTATCGCAAAAAAACTCTTGTCAGAATGCTTGTCTGCCTTGAATGACTGTCTGACTAAACATTATCCCACTTTTAACATGGCTACTTGCCAGTTAAATAAATAAATGGACATGAATTACTGATTTGATTTACAATTATATATTTATGTGAAAAGAAAAAGATATAGTTGTGTAGGAAATCGGCTGCCTGGGACAATGGTCAGTTTGTGGTCATTCTTCAAATATATCTGATTGAGGAAAGCCTTGATTAACCAATCAGAATGGAGTATTCTAGAGAGCTGTGTTATAAGGGCTGAAAACACTGTATTAGATTATCATAACTGTTAAGCTTTTTTAAGTAGCTTCTTTTTCTTTCTTTTTTTTCTCTTGTTTCCTCTGAGGTTATAAATGTTTCTAAAGATCTGTTTGTGTTTGCGTGTTTCAGTGAGTTGGATGTGCCATTTGCGCGCTGGTCCCGGGAGCAGGTGTGTGATTGGATGCAGGTGCAGGGGCTTGGGTTATACGTGAGCCTGGCAAGACAGTGGATCTGCTCCGGCCAGACGCTCCTGCAGGCCTCCCAGCAAGATCTGGAAAGAGTGAGTTCTTTTTACTCAGAATAAGACAGTGTATCAAAACATCCAAAAGTCTGAAACCACATGAAATATCTGGGACTTTTTCACTTAAACTGAGAACTAAATAACGTTTTAGGATTTTGAATAATTTAAAGTAAAATTATGATGTAAAATGAATACGAAATATTTAAGATTCTGCACTATTTCTAGGTCACTAATTTAACTCCTTTGTATAAAAGGTCTGATTTCCTTGCTTCCATTGAAGTACATAAAATGCTCTTTGGAACATTTTCAAAACCTGCTGGATAAAATGGATCATCAGTTTTTCACAACCTGTGGAATCCATGCCAGCTCAAGTACATGCCGTTATTAAAGAAAAAAGGGGCATACGAAATACTAAGAAATTCATTTATTTGACTTTTCACTTAAATTGTTATACTGATCATATAATTTGTAATGAAAACTTTTGTATTAGAAAATACAAAATAGTAGCATTTTAACTGGTGGTCTCAACTGTTGGACCCCGCTTTGCAAAAATCCAATGCAATCCTGAAACGGCTGGCATTCCAGTTCAACAGGTCGTTTACACCTGGTATTATGATGCGTCTCGGGTCTGGAGGGGAGGGACTCTGTTTCGTGACAACATACGTCAGTCATTACATCAGTGTGTGCATGACATTTAAGCGCAACAAAGTCAGAAAAGACATAGAAAGCATGAAAAAAAAACGGCGCTAATTCTCCCAGATGCAGCTGAAATTTAATCTAAGCTCAAAAGCAACATTTTGAGCAGAATTGTCCATTATTTTAGTGGAATACCTGTATTAACCTGAGCTGCAGATGTTCGTTCTTCTCATAAGTCCCTGCATGTTGATATCAGACTCACTGAAGAAGATCCGTGAAGTTCTCGTGTTTGTGTTTGTATCCATTTTTTCACATTTTCAGATCAGACGGTCATTTCCTTTTAAACCGCTCGCAACCGACAAAGTTTACACTCTTTTTAGCACAGCGGTTGATTGACAGCTGAGGGGTGGCGCTTTGCTGCTGCCAGGATGCATTCAGGACGGATTAGCGTTTACACATCAAATGCCACATTCGTACATGGTTTTTGTGATCCGATCACAGACCTGTATTTAGCGCTGTCTACATGTGATCGGATCACCAAAAACGCATCTTAATGCCAAGTGTAAATGGGTTCATTATGTCATCTAATGTAGTAGGCTTATTATGGATGAGTATCATGCATCATTTACAGGGATTAGGATCCTAAATCCTTTAAAATCTCTTTGCATGATTACCTTAATTGCAGAGTCAGTGTTGCCTATACAAGTTATTCTTGCACTATTCATACTTGACACTTGACAACAGCATTTCTCATGATCTTAAAAAGCTTTTGATCTAAATTATTAATCTTATGCTTAAATGCTTGAAATTGGTTTTGTAGACAAAAATATGTAAATTATTTATACATTACCAGTCAAACCTTTGTACACTCTTGACTAAAATGCTTCATCTTATGCACACAAATAAGTAAACTCAAAACTAGCATTTTTATTTTAAATTAGGAGAAAAGAATAGTTTTGTAAATTCACAATTATTTCAAGCATTTGGACCAGATAGTGAGGGAAAAAGCTCAGTGGATAAGACGCTGGCTACCACCCCTGGAGTTCGCTAGTTCGAATCCCAGGGCATGCTGAGTGACTCCAGCCAGGTTTCCTAAGCAACCAAATTGGCTCAGTTGCTAGGGAGGGTAGAGTCACATGGGGTAATCTCCTCGTGATCACTATAACGTGGTTCGTTCTTGGTGGAGCGCATGGTAAGTTGAGCGTGGTTGCCACGGTGGATGGCGTGAAGCCTCCACACGCACAATGTCTCCGTGGCAACGCGCTCAACAAGCCATGTGATAAGATGCGCGGGTTGAGAGTCTCAGACGCGGAGGCAACTTAAAAGCACATTGGGAATTGGGCATTCCAATTTGGGAGAAAAAGAAAAGAAAACAGTTTGTTCCAGGGTTTTTGCAGAACGCGGCGTTCTGAAACGTCATGTAAACAAGAACGCTGTTTTCCTTACACCATTTGAGGGATTAAGAGAAAGCTGTTTAACACATGGGTTCTCCAGGAGAACACAGCTTATGTGGCCATGTAAATGCAGAAGCGGCACTCTTACAGGGGGAAAATCACATACACTGTTATGCCCGTTTATAAACACCAATGTAAAATATCAATTGTCCCTCACATTCATGTATATGCGCTTGTATATTGGGGGAATCCCTAAGTTTTACGTAAGAGGAAAACCCCACTATTGCAGAGCAATTCCGCTGCAGGTCATGATGGAAAGTTAAGGAAACAAACACAGCAACAATTTTGGAATATCTGGAAAGAAAGCGAAGCAATGTAGAATAAAATAGCAAAGTCTTCCTCGAATGCCATATTTGTTATTTACACAAGTGTCACAGGGAAATTATATTACTGTGAAGAATGGTGCTTACTGAGCGAGCCTCATGTATACGGGAGTAAACAATGGTAATGGCACATTTTCGCAATAAACCGCTTTCTGGTGCCAATGTAAAATTATTCATTGCCAAGAAAACATGTTAACTCCTTCAGTACTGTTCAAAAAGTATCCCAGGTGTACAATTGCATCATATTTGATAAAATATCTATTATAAAGAACGAATAGGTAAGTCCAAACGTTTGACTGGTAGGTTATATTATTAGAACTATTAGGGACTGTGTTCTGCCATCTCTATGCAGGAGCTGAGGATAAAACACCCTCTCCACAGGAAGAAACTCCAGCTTGCCCTGCAAGCACTGGGTTCAGAGGAGGATGATGACAAAGGCAAACTAGACTACCACTGGGTGACAAGTGAGGAATGGATGTTTATTTGCTTTCAATATTATACATGGAACCATTGTGTTTGCTTGTTGATTTACAGATTGACCATGTCCAGGCCAAATATATCAGATCAAATCATTTTTGACTTAATTACTTCAAAGATTAAATATTATTTAATGATCTCTTTCTGTTTTAGGGTGGCTTGATGATATTGGTCTCCCGCAGTATAAGACTCAGTTTGATGAGGGACGCGTAGATGGACGAATGCTTCACTATATGACAGTGGTCAGTCTCATTTCATATTTGGACATTTAATGACAGTCTTTTAAAGCAATTTTCCAGGTTAAGCTGTATCATCAGTATCTGTTGCATGCTGTGGATTACCAGAAATTAACTTACAATGGAATTCTCTTGGGCAAGGTCACAATGGTTGCCTCATAGACTTCCATTTTAAGTGGATAACATTAAACACATTTTTATTTTATTTACTTTACATGGCACAAATGCTGTTAACAGTGCAAAGTTGTAGCTAACCTGGAATATTCCTTTAATCACTGACTGAAAAAGGTTAAACCAGCAATAAATATAATCAGATGAAATATGAGTGTGTACTAATGAATAAAGCCATTGTGTTTTTTCAGTTCAGTGAGTTCTTTTGAAAAGGAACCAACAAAGTAACACTTGTTTGAGCTGACTGCTAGTATGTTAATAATGTTTTCCTACCTTCCTTGCTTGTGCTGAATAGGATGACCTGTTATCTTTGAAAGTGGGCAGTGTTCTGCATCACCTCAGTATTAAGAGAGCCATCCAGGTGTTACGGCTCAACAACTACGACCCCAACTGTCTGCGCCGAAGACCTTCGGATGAGGTAGGCAGTGGAACCAAGCTCTAATCTGTGCTATTACGTCATCATTGCTCATTATTACCGGCAAACCTCATGCTCAATGTTGTTTTAGAACAATGCAAGTCCAGCTGAGATCTCTCAATGGACTAACCACCGTGTGATGGAGTGGCTGCGGTCCGTGGACCTGGCTGAGTACGCACCCAACCTGAGGGGCAGTGGAGTTCAAGGGGGGCTGATGGTAAGAAAAGACTGAATAATGAGAGAGAAGATAAAAGTTGTATCGGTTTGGTTCATTTATTTTGAGTTGTGTATCTTAGTGGTTAATCTCTTCAACTCTGCGGACCTGGTACCAGGTGTAATAAGCACATAATACATTTAGGATTTCAAAATAGGAGTCCCCGATAAAGACCACCATATACGATATAACAGGAGGAACAGATCCCGTCTCCATCACCGCAGTGCATGGACTACTGTTGGTGAAAGGATAAGTCAATAAAAATGTCATACTGCTAAAATGATGTCTTTGCTTTTATTTTGAATGCAGTAAATCATTTTGTTCAATCTAAAACGGCTGTTATTATGTTTTGATATGGAATATGATCATATTGAAGACAAATATTATTATTTATTTTATGTTGGTTAATAATTTAAGCAGTTAAGACACATACACCGATCAGCCACAACATTAAAGCCACCTGCCTAATATTGTGTAGGTCCCCCTCATGCCACAAGACATCTGAATGTGTCCTGTGGTACCTGGCACCAAGACATTAGCAGCAGATCCTGTAAGTTGCGAGGTGGGGGTTTCATGGATCGGACTTGTTGGTCCAGCACATCCCATAGATGCTCAATCGGATTGAGATCTGGAGAATTTGGAGACCAAGTTAACACCTTGAACTCTTTGTCATGTTCCTCAAACCATTCCTGAACAATTTTTGTAGTGTGGCAGGGCGCATTATCCTGCTGAAAGAGGCCACTGCCATCAGGGAATACCGTTGCCATGAAGGGGTGTACATTGTCTGCAACAATATTAGGTGTATGGCAGGACCCAAGGTTTCCCAGCAGAACATTCCTCGCATCCCACTGCCTCCGCCAGCCTGCCTTCTTCCCATAGTGCATCCTGCTGCCATCTCTTCCCCTGGTAAATGATGCACACGCACCCGGCCGTCCACATGATCTTAAAGGCCGTCCACATGATCTTAAAGAAAATGTGATTCATCAGACAAGGCCACCTTCTTCCATTGCTCCATGGTCAAGTTCTAATGCTCACGTGCCCATTGTAGACCCTTTCGGCGGTGGACAGGGGTCAGCATGGGCATTCTGACCAGTCTGCGGCTTCGCAGCCCCATACGCAGCAAGCTGCGATGCACTGTGCGTTCTGACACCTTTCTATCATGGCCAGCATTAAGTTTTTCAGCAATTTGTGCTAAAGTAGCTCTTCTGTGGAATCGGTGTTAAACTTGTGAGGATGTGTATTCATCAACATGACATATTCATACAGGCTCTTTGAACCAAGTTAAAACTTGTTTTTTTATTTCAGAAAGAACCCACATAATTTCATCACTATAAACCATAGATATCCATTTATAATAATTTTTATTAACAGAACAGACATTATTACTTTCTATAAAGCTTAAAAGATTATTAAAACTGCATATGCTTATTTCCACCACTTATCACTGCTTCTGTAAGCCCCAAATAGCCAGAAACTCTATATCATCTCTGACCGTAGGCTGTTTTCTTTCAAATGAGACATAGTTTACTTGTCTGAGGGCTTGCCTGGGTAAATAATCAAATATTATGTCTCAGATGTTCAGAATAAATATGCAATCCAGTAGAAAAAGCATAAAATATGTTCTCAACTGTTGATGATGAAAAGTTGAGATCATCGCAAGGATCTCAACTTTCCAACGACACCAAGATTGATCTTCTAGGCAACTCAGAAGCCGAGATATTCAGTGAAACACTGAGGATAGTCTATGCGTTCTAAATATACACTTGTTGTCTATGGGCGAGCGCATGTGTGAGTGCTCACTTTGATGAGTGCTGCCATCTAATGTAATGAAATACGGCTTTTTGCAAGGAGATAAGGCAAAAAGAACAGGAATTACATGTTCCCAGACTTAGGAAGATACAAAAAAAAATCATCAAGATTGTAAACGTGTACAATATTATTTATGAATTATTGGATTCTTTTCTTAAAAACTGGGGGGGGGGGGGTTCTGTCAAATGAGACCAATTTGATGCAGTTTGACCACTGTATGTGTATAAGGTGAGATTTTAAATTTGGGTGTGAAAATTTACTGCAGCAGCCAAGAGATGCACCAGAGTTGAAGAGGTTAAACATATTGGTCGGTACCTGAAAGGTTGTTGGTTTAGTCCCAGATTGCTTCAGTGGTAATGTCCATCATTAATGTACAGTAAGTTGTTTTGGATAAAAGTGTGATAAAAGTAAATTAGTCATGTTGGGAATGGACTGGAATCTACTGGCCAAACCATGTTAAGAGAAAACTTGATTATCCTGAGCCCATCGAGGTCTCTGTTTTAAGAAAAGACCAGTAAAGTTGGACTTTTTTCAAGTGGATAACTTTTTATTCTTCGTTTCAGGTGCTGGAACCTTGCTTTAATGTGGAGACAATGGCTCTGCTGCTAAACATCCCCCCCAATAAGACTCTGTTGCGACGGCATCTGGCCACTCACTTTAACCTGCTGGTGGGTTCTGAGGCCCAGCAGCTCAAACAAGAGTGTCTAGAGAATCCAGACTACACTTTACTCACTGCCACTGCTAAAGTCAAGGTATGATGCAAAACATGTCCAGGCTATCTAACTGGCACGAGATATACAGTATATGTTGGCACTTTGAAATTACTTATGGCTTCATTTTTATGTCTACACCACATTTAGCCCCATAAGCTGGCATTTGGTGGATTTGGAAGGAAAAAGAAGCAAGAGGACAATGAAGAGTATGTCTGTCCCATGGACGTGGAGATGCCCAAAGGACGAAGCTTCCAGAAGGGCTACAGAGGCATGGAGCTCCAGATCTACGATGATGACCTCGATCGACTTGATCAGGTAGAGTTATAGAGGCATTCAGTTTCATGATGGATGGATGGATGTCTTGAAGATTAAATGATGCTTTGAAGTCAACATTGAAATCAAAATCGACCGTATTTACTTTGCTTTATCTTTGTACGGCAACATGGCTGTCTGGTGATCAGGTCAGATGTTTCACTTTGTGTTTGCTCTGGCATAGATGGAGGACTCTGAAGGGACAGTGAGGCAAATTGGAGCTTTCTCTGAGGGCATCAACAACTTAACGGTAGCAAGCAGATGCATATCTGATCTGACATGCATTCCTGTATGTACAGTAGTGTCCTTAAGCCTAAACAATGCATTCTGTTTTGTGCTCAGAGTATGCTGAAGGAGGATGAGTTCTTTAAGGTGATGTCCACGTCATTCCCCAATGCCAGTGTGAAGAATAATGACTCCAATGTGTGAGGGCACTGCAGGGCCAGTCTCGCCCCTAGCGCTGCTGCTTTAATCGGAAGTGACTGTGCCAATTCCTTTGCCAACACCTCCACCTACGCATCTTTCTCACAATGCCAAGTATATCAATCAGAACCACTCATGTCAACTCATAAAAACTCACACTTTTAAAGTATTTGTCACATTTCATTGTCTTTTATTTTAGTACTTTAAGAAAAAAAAAATAATTAAACAATGCATATGGAAGTTGTTAATGTCTCCTGAAGGTACATGGAAGAATGTCTGCCCCATTTTTTTTTACAGAATGTTAGTGGATAAAGTTGTTTTGTGAACTGATTTGATGTGACTTCTAACAAAAATGAATAGCAGTCCTACTTGTAGTTTGCTGGTCATTGGAGACATGTGCATTTCTTATAATCAGCCAGCTTAAATTATGTTTGTCCTAGTTGTTATGATGGCAAAAGAGCACAATGACACTTTCAGTCAAAATCAAAGATATATTTTATTAAGTAATAGTTGTACACTGCCAATAATGAAAGTATTTTAAAGCATTAAATTTGATATTCTCAAATGATCCAGGTGCAGTCACGAGCATATAATGACACTAACGGTCTAGTTGTTTGGTTTTTTGGTTGTTTTTAGTCATGGTTTAACAAGCCATTACACTCCTTGATATGGCATATGCTTAATGCATTTGCATGCAAAACTCTGTACATTGTATTTTACACACAGTTTGTAAAAGTTTGCATTTGCATGTTATTTAAGTCTAATTTGGAATAATATTAGCAAAATATTGTGCGTTATTTTGATGAAAGTTAATTGTGAATTATTTTTACATTGCTGCAGTACTTAAAGGATATCAGTAATGTTCTTTATGGAAATGCCATCATGTAGCATGAATATTTAATGCAATACTGGCATGTGCACAAAATTGGTAAGTGACTGAAAATATATTTAAAAAGATATTGTGCCACTCATAACCATTTCAGCATTACATGTTTGTACTTTGTTGACTTTTACTCATTTTAAAAGGGGAATAAAGTACTGAAATATAAAACAGTGAAAAGGCATGCAGTGTTTGTTTTTTTTTTGTTTGTTTGTTTGTTTTTTGTACACTGGTGTCAATCAGTCACACAAATAATATTATTTTACAATCACAACCAACTTCACTGGAGTAATACTGGTGTCACTTCTGAGCTTGCCCCTCCCATTAAACTTTCACAGCTCACTTGGAACATAGAAACCAATTGTGTTGTACATCTTATATTCAGTTTTAGGATTGACAAAGAAACAAAGTCTTTCAAGAATTTAGTAGTATGTGATATAACAGATAAATGGAGCTTAAGTTTCTTAGAGTGCACTTCGAATACACACACTTACTGAAATTTACCATGGTAAACCATTGTTACCGCCAAAACACAATAGATACCGTTACAAAAAATATGGTAACTTTGAATTGGACAGCACTTGTCTAATGTGGGCATTTTAATTGACAGCCACGATTATGGCTGAATCCAGATAGCTAAGTGAGAAACGCCATCTGCTGGACAATCTGTATAGTTGGTTATTGTATAGCGTTGCATAATATTTTAAAGCCTATTATTGTCCTCTCAGTTTTCATACATCATTATCATTTGTCCCGAAAATAATTTAATTATCATGCGTCCAATGTTAAACTTTGCGTTTGACTTGCATGGAGTTCCCTCCTCCCCAAGTTCTCAGAAACAAATAGTTAAAGTGAATAACTCTTTCTGTCTTTGTGTTGTCTTCCTCCAGGGGGCGCATGAGGACTCACAAAGCCTCAAATGAATCGCATTCAAATCTCAGGACGTTTTTTTTTTTTTTTTTTTTCTTATTGGATGGATTTCTATACTAAAATGTATAATCTTTTAAATCTAACCATTTCAGGGATTTTTATCCGACATGCAAATAAAAAGATGCTTCAGTAATCGCTACAAGTTTTTAGATTAATGCCTATTATCCAATAATCACAAACGACTGTGATTGGTCCATCCTGAGTAGCGCAGAGAAAGGATACGGGTACCATATGAGAATGAGGTCCAGCCAGTGAGTATTTAGCAGAGATGGGCCACTTCTATTTAAATGAATGGGAGAAATTGTAAGCTCTGGCGCTCAACGGTCAACGGATGTAGAAAGTCCCGCCTTACAGTTAAAAGAGCCAATCACCTTTTATATACAGACATTGCCTGTCAATCAACTCAAGAACGCGCATGCGCATTAGCTATACAAGCTAGGGAAATTATTATTATTTTTATTTATTTATTTATTTTTTAGCGTGATGTGAGGTAAAGAATCACAATTTGTGATACCAGTATAGTCAGATTTTCTTGCTGATTTGAAATATGTTCTTTGATCGTAATCTTGACCAACCGTTTTGGAGATTTTGGTCTTTCTCTATTCAAGTAGATAGGAGCTGCACTGTCATGACAGGAAATAGCCTCCCGGGAGCGTTCCAAAGATGGCCGACAGTGGACTGACTTGCTAGAAACACTTTGGTTCAGCGTGCGGACTATGTGCAGCTTCAGCAGTGGTATAGACCATAGTTCACACCTCAGTAATGGTATTCATAACCTTAAATAGCTAGTAAATTGAAAATACAATGCAATGAGTTAAAATGGGTAAAGATATTGTCAAACAATCGTTATCGACCAATTAGAGTGAACTTTCTGGCTTCTAAGCCCGCCCATCCTGCTCAATGCATTTTGCCACTCTACCTACTTGTTCTATTTCAATGGTAGAAATGGATTGACTCAGTAAAAGTATTTGGGTGTATTCAGGCGTGAGAGCATCGCCTGGGGCCATTCACTCCTTCAACTAAGGAAAAACTGCACAAATAGCTCATTTTCATCTGTGCACGAGCATTATACCGAAAACCATGAACAAGGGGTATGTGGAAAATTTGTTTTTCATGTTTTGCAAATACAGTAGGCTACGTGTTTAACGAGCATTTTCATTTTAATAGAAGAATGTTTATTTTACCAAAGGTCATTAAGTTTAAAGTGGTGATCTTTATGACGGAAAACTCCAAATGTTTAAATAACGAGTTGGTTTTTTGTGTTAATATATTGTTAATTAGACTGTTATTTGTGATTTATAGTTTATGTGAAATGTTTTATTTTCCAGGTCAACTATTGGAATTCTTCTGAATTTTAATTATGTCATAGCATAATATAATATTTAGCAGATTGACAATTAATGCGCATTTAGAAATGACATGAAAATGATATTTTATATTACCATATATTGTTATATTTGCATGTACATGAACTGAGTTGTTTAACATTATATTATATTTTATTAATGTACAGTGGATTTATAAAATGTTTCCTATTTTTGTATATGGTAGGCATGAGTTTGGGTGCGTCCTTATGCTGTTGGCACTGTTCACTTTCAGTGATGCAGCAAGGTAAATTATTCACAAATGTACCTTTACATAGAAAGCCATATTCTTAACATTTACAATTAGGTTCCAATTGTTGACATTAGTAAACAACATTAGTTAACATGAATTAACTATGAACAATACTTTTACAGCATTTATTAATCCTGGTCAATGCTAATTTTAACATGTACTATTACATATTTAAAATCAAAAGTTGTATTTGTTAACATTAGTTAAAGGGATAGTTTACTCAAAAATGAAAATTCTCTCTTCATTTACTCGCCCTAATGCCATCTCAGATGTAACTTTCTTTCTTCAGCAGAACACAAACAAATATTTTTAGAAGAATATTTCAGCTCTGTAGGTCCATACAATGCAAGTGAATGGTGACCAGAACTTTGAAGCTCCAAAAGCACATAAAGGCAGCATAAAAGTAATCCATACAACTCCAGTGGTTAAATCAGTGTCTTCAGAAGTGATATGATAAATGTGGGTGAGAAGCAGATCAATATTTAAGTCCTTTTTTTTACTATAAATTCTCCTCCCTGCCCAGTAGGTGGCGATATGCACGAAGAATGTGAATTGCCAGAAACAAAAGAAGAATGTGAAAGCGGAGATTGATAGAATAAAAATATTAAATATTGATTTGTTTCTCACCCACACCTATCATATCCTTTCTGAAGACATGGATTTAACCACTGGAGTTGTATTGATTACCTTTATGCTCCTTTATGTGCTTTTTAGAGCTGCAAAGTTCTGGTCACCATTCACTTGCACTCTATGGACCTACAGAGCTGAAATATTCTTCTAAAAATCTTCGTTTGTGTTCAGCAGAAGACAGAAAGTCATACACATCTGGGATGGCATGAGGGTGAGTAAATGATGAGAGGATTTTAATTTTTGGGTGAACTGTTCTTTTAAAATGTATGAACATGAATTAACAATAAACAATTGTATTTTTATTAACTAACATTAGCAAAGATTAATAGATGCTGTAAAAAAATATATTGTTCATTGTTAGTTCTTGATACCTAATGCATTTCATTAATGTTAACGAATGAAACCTTATTGTAAAGTGTTACCATATTCTTTTACTGCATATCAGCAGATAAGTCTTGTAAAATAAATGTTTGTCCTAAATTCCCAGTCAAACTGTCAACCAGGAGCTTTCCAATATTTTCAATGAGCTCTGGAAGTTAGATGTCAATCGCCTGAAGGCTGGAACTGACTACAAAATCTCACTACAGGTGTCAGGACTTCCTAATGTCCCTCTACATTGTTCATTCACAGTAATCATTTCAGTATGTATGTCCCTTAAACTTATTTAATCTAAAACTCTTTCAATTTATTTTAGGGCAAGGCTGGTTACATACCCCAAGGAAGCATAAGTGCGACAGATCATGCCTCATCCCCACTGTTCTCCCGTGTTGATGAGACTAAACTGAACTCTGTCACCACCTATGCACGTATGTTTTTAAAATTATTATTATTGTAAAATGTACAAATCTAGCACCAATAAAAAAATATTCTAATGCACACAGGGCTAGTCAAGTTCTGCTTTCAGTGCACAGTTTGCACAAAAGCTTATTTATGCATGGAGCTGTGCTGAAACATGCCTTTGTCAGAGACATGCCAAGATAATTTATGTAATGTAATTATGTTTTTGAAAAAGAGGCAGGCAGTTAGTCTTAAAGTTGATTGATGGAATTTTGAGTTGTTAAATTCAGTTCTGAATTCAGCTCAGCCACTCCTTTTGATTTATAAGGGAATGTTTGTATTGTGGTTGCTTGTTGCAACACTGTGCCAGAAACATTTTAATCTTTAATGTTCATTTGAAGATGCACAATATAATTATGAATATAAGTCTTCTTAATTCACATCACATATTCTGGATATACTGTATGTATGTGGTTAAATAGAATAATGTAATCGATATAAATGTGCATTTTAAATTGGTTAATGAATAATTAGTCTTCTATGATTTTAAATGGTGATGTTGCTCTTGCTCTTCTCAACAGGCTTCATGAAGCTTTTGGATAACTATGAGCGGTCCACTGGTGTGGCAGAGAGGGTGACTGCTGAGGAGGTGACAGAAAATAACTCCTTTCTGGATGCTATCTTAGAGACAGCAGTCATGAAGGTATGAATTCATTATCCTTTGGACATCCTTAATAACTCAAATTATATTTATTCTCACGTTAGAATGTGTCTCATCCTCTCTGGACTTGATTTCTTGAAACAACTAAAAATGAAAACCTGAAAATAAAGTGTTGTGTAATGTCCATTTATCCTTGTTTCTTCAAATATTTTACTTTGAAAAGATGCTCTAATGAACATGTTGTTCAGCTTTTTTGTTGCTAGCCAAAATATTGTGGTTGTCTCCTGCCACACCCTGTTCTTGGCAGCTACATCATGACAAGGAGAAATAAATTGGAAAAAGGTTGTGGTGTGGCTAATGTTGATTCTGGGTAGATTTGGTCGGAACATTTGGTCAAAATATACACGTTTTTATCTCTTTATCTTGTATCTGGTCATAACAAAATATTACCTTGTTTTGCTCCAGCGTGCACACAGGTACCTGGTTGAAAAGGGAAAATCACGCTCAGATCTGAGACAGTTTAAGAGTCAGTTATACTACATGTGGTTCCGCCTCTACCATAGAGACAGGAATGGAGGGTGAGCGAATAACACACCCTCACATGCACATAACCATCGATTTCAGGTCACATGTCCAGTTGGCATTTCACCCCAAAATCAAAAGAAAAAAGATTTTTTTGCCTTGTGACATTATTTTCAAGACAATTAAAGGAATAGTTCACCCAAAAATGAAAATTCTCTCATCATTTACTCACTCTCATGTTGTCCCAGATGTGTATGACTTTCTTTCCTCTGCAGAACACAAATAAAGATTTTTAGAAGTATATTTCAGCTCTGTTGGTCCATGCAATGCAAGTGAATGGTTGGCAAAACATTGAAGCTTCAAAAAGCACATAAAGACAGCATAAAAGTAATCCATAAGACTCCAGTGTTTCTCACCCACACCTATCATATCGCTTCTGAAGACATGGATTTAACCACAGGATTACATTTATGCTGCCTGTTATGTGCTTTTTTGAGCTTCAAAGTTCTGGCCACCATTCACTCGCATTGTGAGGATCTACAGAGCTGAAATATTCTTCTAAAAATCTTCATTTGTGTTGTGTCATACACATCTGGTTGGCACAAGGTTGAGTTTAGGCATGCTGCCCCCACATTCTCATTCCCTGAATAGAATATTTAACCTTTTTTATAAAATGCATATCTTTCTTTCAACAAGGGAGGACTCCAGTGGATTTGAGCATGTGTTTGTTGGGGAAACCAAGTTTGGCAGAGAAATCATGGGTCTTCACAACTGGGTCCAGATTTACCTGCAGGAGAAGCAGGATCTTCTTGATTACAAGGGCTACAAAGCCAAAGGCAATGACCTGGTATGCCTTCATGAACCAATCATTTGACTTTCATAAGCACAGAATTGCATAATCAACTGAATATCTGACCTTGTTTTTCTTCCACAGCCTGATGAGGATGATCATGTCTTGAATGTGCAGTTCAGCTGGCATGGTTTGGTCAAGCCAGTTGCCAGTGCCTTTATTGGTGTGAGCCCTGAGTTTGAGATGGCCATCTTTACCATCCTGTTCCTCACGTCCACTGAGAAGACCACCATGGCCGTGGTCAACCTGGATGAGTACCAGCTGGAGATGGTGGTTCATAGACATGGTCGCTCTATTGGGACCGCCTATCCCAAACTGCTGAGCACCAACAACAGGCATCTATAGATCCACATCACAGCTGCTTTTTAAATGTTTTTTTTTATTTTTTTTTATAATTTTTTATGATGTATTGTAATTTTTAATAGTAGACTTTGTTTTATATTGGGAGAAGTCTTAATTTTAGAAATTTGGATTTACTTTGTTACAATTAGCTAATAACATGTTAACAAGCCATACTCATTTCAGTAGAACATTTTACAGATGTAGATGCTAAGCATGTACACTGAGATTTAAAAGCCAGGCAAATTACACATTTTCACAAGAATTGCATTTCATATTATAGTCGTTTTCTGTATGTTTTTATGTCTTTTAATATTTTGATAAAAACTGTTGTTACATCTAGTTGGCTACAGAAAAAGGAGATTTAGCATTAAAGAGGCTTTAATCCACTTGTGTAATTCTTTATTTGCTGAACTACTTTTTGGATAGTTGACATGACATTTTAAGCAGTGACCGCAGTGTGATGTGCTAAAACTCCATCTAAAACTTTTTTCTTCATTTTTGTACACAAAAAATTAAAAAAAATATTTTATACTATTTTTAAGATTTATGCATTTTATATATATATATATATATACCCCCTTTTCTCCCCAATTTGGCATGCCTAATTACCACTACTTACTAGGTCCTCGTGGTGGCGCGGTTACTCACCTCAATCCGAGTGGCGGAGGACAAGTCCCAGTTGCCTCCGCTTCTGAGACCATCAATCTGTGCATCTTATCACGTGGCTCGTCGTGCATGACACTGCGGAGACTCATAACATGTGGAGGCTCATGCTATTCTCTGCGATCCACGCACAACTTACCATGCACCCCATTGAGAGCAAGAACCCCTAATCGCGACCATGAGGAGGTTACCCCATGTGACTCTACCCTCCCTAGCAACCGGGCCAATTTGTTTGCTTAGGAGACCTGGCTGGAGTCACTCAGCACGCCCTGGATTTGAACTTGCGAACTCCAGGGGTGTTTACTCGCTGAGCTACCCAGGCCCCCCTAGATTTACGCATTTTAATTTAATTAACAAAATTCCATCAAATGAAATTAAATAATCTTTAACCAAATTAAATAAATAAAAATTTTATACATTTAAGTTTTATTAATTTAATTTTAAGGATTATTCAGTTCAATTTGATGGAATTTTGGTATGAAATTGAAATGTGTAAATCTTAAAAATAGGCTAAAACATTCTTTGTGTGTACAGTCTAAAAATCTTTAAACATGCAGTTTTTACAACCTCTTATTAATTAAGAGACTACATGAAGTATAGTTTTCAGAATTCATTTGGCATAAGATGTTGGGGGAAAAAAATCATAATTGCCAGCTACCTTTTTATACCGTTGTTTTATATAATACATAAATAGATTTGGAGAAGCCATGTTTGTCATTTTATAGTAAAAGGAATATTCCGGGTTCAGTATGAGTGCATCTCAATCAACAGCATTTGTGGCATAATGTTGATTACCACAAAAATGTTGAGTTGTCCCTCCTTTTTTTTTTTTTTTTTTTTAAGTAAGGCACTTACAGTGGAAGTGAATAGGCTCAATACATTAACATTAAAATTCTCACTGTTTCAAAAGTATAGCCACAAGGTATAAACAATATGCATACTAACATGATTTTTTAAGTGTGATAAAATTGCTTGATGACTTTTTCTGTGTAAAGCAATTTCCAACTTTACAACTTCATTGCCCTGACAACAAAACGCTGTAAACCCTGCCGATAAACAACGATTTAAACAATGTCAGCTCAAATAATACACGAATAATTAACAGAACAATTTATGAAAGTGCTTTTAGTTTCACATTTCTGCCTTTAAACCCTCCCATTGACTTCCATTGTAAGTGCCTCGCTGTAACCTCGGTTTTTTGTGATAATCAACAATATGCCACAAACGATGTCGATTGATCTGAACTTGTATTGAGCCCAGAATATCCCTTTTACCCAAAAATTCAAATTCTGTCCAGATCCATCTCAGGTATGTCTGTTTAGGACCGTTTCATCTGGAAAGTATCATATTTTAATTAACATCTGCTAAAAATGTTCAAAAGATCAGATTTACAAACATTCTGAATCATAAACGTCTCAAAGACATCTGCAGAATGTCTTTTTGACATCCAATGCAGATGAGCAAACATCCTAAAAAAAAAATAAAATAAAAATAAAAGTCTTTCAGATGTAAGCACGTAAAATAGACATCTGGGTGATGAAAGTGTACTATGAGGGTGTCATCATTACCAACCCTCATGTTGGTTTAAAGCTGTATGCCTTTCTGTCTTCTGTGGCAATGTTATGCAGAATGTTATCCTCAGTCACCATTCACTTTCATTGTGTGGAAATAAGGTGTGATGAAAACTGATGGTGACTGAGGCTAACATCCTGCATAATCTTTTTTATGTTCCACAGAAGTCATATAAGTTTCGAATGGCATAAGGGCGAGAAAAGGGCCGTTTACACACCAAACGCATTTTTTACGTTTGCGACAGACGTATTAACTGTTGCACTGTGTTTTTTAGACGCCGTGTTAGTCAAAAAAAGAATTTTAGCTGTTAAAAAGCATCTAGAGACATCTGCGTTATGTTGCATTTGTTGCGCTGCGTCCTCTTTTTTTAGCGCAAGAACGTGTTCGATCTGAACGGACACGTAGTGATGACAGAGCTTTAACGTTGGTGTAGGAACAATACGGCAGCACAAGTTTCTGCCCGGTCTGCTTTTCATGGTACATCTCTCTCTCTCTCTTTTTTTTTTTTTTTTTTTTTGTTTTGTTTTTTTGGAATGAATATACGATGCGATGCAACTGCGTTTACTTCTTAGAGGAAGTTTGGAGAATTCTTTAAACGAGCTATTCGAACATTATATAATGACTGTAACAGTTCAATTAAGTTGCCATATGGAACAACATCAAGGTTTAAAATCAGTAGAGACATACTACAGGGCTGCCCAATCTCACCCTTTCTTTTTTTTACTTGTAACACAAACTATGGCCATACATATTAAAAGAGATACATTTTGCGGTATTAAACTTTTGAAGAAAGAAATAAAATGCTCCCAATTAGCGGAGGATACTACCCTTTTTTTCCAATATGTAATAAAAAAAAAAAAAAAAAAAACTGTTGATTGTCTTCATACTTTCTCATTTGTATCTGGTTTATTTTTAAACTTTAAAAAATGTGTTTAGTTTCCTTTGAGAACTTGTAACCTTAATAACATACATGGTATACCAGTGAAGGAGGTGGTAGATTATTTAGGTATAAAGATCTGTAAAGATCAAAAGGAGAGAAATAATTTGAATTTTACACCAATTATTGGGGGGGGGGGGGATTAATTCATGGTTAATGAGAGATCTGTCATTGAAAGGTAGAATGTTATTATCTAAAACTGAAGGGTTATCGCGCTTAGTTTATACAGCTCTTGCATTAGACGTTCCACAATCACTCATAAAAGAAGTAGATACTGTTTTGTTTAATTTCATCTGGAAGAACAGACCACACTATTTAAAAAAGACGATTCTATGCAATCCAATTGAAGAAGGTGGTCTGAATGTACTTTATTTTAATACTGCTAATTGCGTATTTAAGAATAAATGGATAAATAATTATTTGTGCTTTAAAGACAAAATATGGAACATCATCCCTGACCTGATTTTTGGAAAGTTGGGAGGTTTTTTTTTTTTTTAGATGTAATTTTGATGTAAACAAGGTTCCGATGAAGCTATCTTGTTTTCATAGACAGGCTTTTTTGTTATGGTTGCTCATTTATAAACATAACTTCTCTTCACACAAATCTGTAATATGGAATAACAAGAATATTGTGTTTAAAAACAAATCTTTATTTTTTAGAAACTGGTATGATAACGGTATTGTAATGGTGAGACAGTTACTATATGACAGTTACTATAAGATTCCGGTAACTGCTAAAGAATTTGCAATAGTTTCTGATGCCATTCCTGGTGGCCTTATTCAACTCTTATCAGATGATGTATCCTCTGAGTGTATCTCCGTATATAATACTCAGATAAGTATTAATGGTGTGGAGAGTTTAGATAAAAAATGTAACAACTTTTTTTATTAAAAACAATATGCAGAAATACATCGTTACCTAAATGCAAACCATATTAGAATTCATTGTATAATCAGATTGAATGGAAAAAGGTCTGGAAGTTACCTAGTAAATACTGTCTCACCAATAAAGTTAAAGAAGTCACATATAAAGTTATTCATTTAATTTACCCTGTGAGACAAGTAGTCTCAAGATTTTTTAGAGACATGGAGACTACATCTGTCTTTTGTAACTTAGAGGAAGAATCCATAAAACACTTATTCTTTGAATGTGTGTTTACCCAATTTTTTTGGATTGATATTGAATATTTAATATTTAAACACATAAAATTAAAGATTCGGCTAACTGGTAAATATATATATTTATTATATAAGAATAAGAGTTTGGAACAAAATTTGGTGATAAATCTGTTAATTATATATGGAAAATACCATATACAAACAAAAATGGGCAAACAATAAACCTAACATCATACCATTTAAAACTGAACTGATGCATTATATTGAGACTCTAAAAGATACAAGAAATAAATAGGCAAAACGAATGTATAGAATATTTGAAACCTTTTCTCTTGTTAATTCGTTTTAAGTTATCCCCTGGTTTTATTTGGTTAATTATTATTATTTGTTATTGTTTTTTATTTCTTTCTGCTTTTACTCTTTGCTGCTACTAGGAGTGTAACAGTGAGTTAATTTAGTGTTCTTGTTCTGTAATAAAAAACAAAAACAAAAAACAAAAAAACAAAAACAAACAAACAAACAAAAAAAAAACTTCTTAGAGGAAGTACTTCCCACATTTCGTGCAAAGCATCACGGGGCGTAGGAATAAGGAAAGTAAGACAAGACACGGACAATTTTGCGACAGTTAGGTGTCAGTTTACGGCTTTCCTCATTCATTTGTTTGGAATCTTTTTTTTTTTTTTTTTTTTTACATCTCATACTTTAACATGTAGTGTTGACTTTCGTTTAAAGTGTTTTTGACCCGAACTGCGGCGTGTAGCAGAATGGTTTGCTAGGCTGTATGAGATTATTCACGCCATGGTTCATTGGCAGCACAGCAGATCTGAGAATGCTGCAAGAGTTTGGGGGAGATGACTCCCCAGTAGCTCGCTGACCTTGTTGACACCGTCGAGATGAGTGAATGGTGGCATGACTGACTGCTGTGCGTGATGTCACTGTCATCGTGCTCTGTCAAAGAGCCTCACTTACTCGAGATGTAAATGGCATTATCAATGTTCTTGCAATGCATTATTAGACAAATGGAGACGTTGCATGGTCACTTCTCTCTTGTCTGTATTGCAAAAAGTGGAAGTTACTTCCAGTCTTTTTGAAGGTAAAATGCAAATTGTCATAATGATAATCATCACGTCATCATGATAAACTAAATGAATGAATGAATGATCTGTCAACAGCTCTTGAGTAGTTGAAAGTATATGTCAAGCAGTGACTGCAGTATGACATGTATCTAAAACTACTTTAAACAGAATTTTCTAATAATAATAATTATACAGGCAGTGTATTTAAACTCATTAATTAGTTGAAAGAATATGTAGAATATTTTGACTTTTTTTTCCTCAACACAAGACTAATAGGTGAACTGCAAAATAGATATAGACTTTGACTCATACATATAGAATAGAAGAAAAAAAAGTAACCATCAAAGAATAAGTGAGCCACGCATGCTACATCCTTTTATATATTATTTCTCACATGCAAGGGGACACAAAAATAACTACCCATATGCTCTTCTGTCCTTACATGCATACCATTTAATCTTGTCGTCCATTAAAACTAATGTTGTTTTAGTGAATTTGCAGACTAAAATATCATATTCATAATATTGAATTAAATATTTATTAGGTTAAAGGCTTAGTAAAGCAGCACATTGATTCCTTCAATTACTTCATCAAACTAGAGGTTTGTAGAATTTGTATTTAAAGGGATAGTTCACCCAAAAATGAAAATTCTCTCATCATTTACTCACCCTCGTGCCATCCTAGATGTGTATGACTTACTTTCTTCTGCTGAACACAAACAAAGATTCTTAGAAGAATATTTCAGCTCTGAAGGTCCTCATAATGCAAGTGAATGGTGACCAAAGCTTTGAAGCTCAAAAGGCACATAAAAGCAGAATAAAAGTAATCCATAAGACTCCAGTGGTTAAATCCATATCTTCAGAAGTGATATTATAGGTGTGTGTGAGAAACAGATCAATATTTAATTTCCTTTTTTTAATATACTATAAATCTCCACTTTCACTTCCACATTCTTTTGTTTTTTGGCAGTTCACATTCTTCGTGCATATTTTCACCTACTGGGCAGGGAGGAGAATTAATAATAACAAAGGACTTAAATATTGATCTGTTTCTATCCCACACTTATCATATCACTCCTGAAGACATGGATTTAACCGCTGAAGTCATGTGGTTTACTTTTATGCTGCCTTTATGTGCTTTTTGGAGCTTCAAAGTTCTGAGTATGCTACCATTCACTTACATTGTATGGGCCTACAGAGCTGAAATATTCTTCTTAAAATCTTAATTTGTGTTTTGCAGAAGAAAGAAAGTCACGCATCTGAGATGGCGTAAGGGTGAGTAAATGATGAGAGGATTTTCATTTTGGGGGGAACTATCTCTTTAAAGATTGATAACACGTTATATTGAACAGCTTTTTGCACATTTTTGCATGAAATACACTTATTGTACGTTGTGGTTTCAGTCACAGCTGTTTGACGTTTTACATTTTTTGTACCACTACACAAAAGGACATGGACAAAATGCTTTTGTAGATTAACCCTAATGTCTGCTAATCCTTCCAGATAAAAAAAGATCATGAAGGCTAATGAAAAGATCACAAGTGATGCTGACCTGATGTGGTACCTGAAGTGAGGATGCTGATGTTTAAATAGACTATTTAATTATATAAAAGCCTAAGAAATGTATACTTTTTAAACATTTGGTCACCTGTTATGTATCATCCATCCCTAGATACCTCAGTATCTACATTGGCATGCCTGATTTAGAAGAAAGCTTTAATGTAACCAGACCAGTGTCACCACATGAGGTAAACTCTGTGGCCTAATGGCTGCTGTGATGATATTTCATTTAATGTTAACTTGTAAGTCCACTGAAAGAAGAAAAAATGGAAACTGGGTCCAGACAGTGCTCTTTGTTCATTGTCATGTTTTCTAACTCTAGTGTTGTCTGAGAGACATGACATATTCTGCTCCCATCACTGTGGACATTGAATACACCAGAGGCAGCCAGAGAATAATTCGAAATGCCCTCCCCATTGGAAGGTACTTCTGTTTGAGCTGAAATCCTTGCATAAGCCTCAAAATGTGCTTCCTTTTCCTCAGGAATTCAAATAAATACACCTATCTTTTCTTTTTCTTCTTTTTTTTTTTTTAGGATGCCAGTAATGCTGCAAAGCTCCAGTTGCGTCTTGACAGGAAAGACCCAGATGGCTAAATGAATGCCCCCTAGATCCAGGTAGATTATCACAGCATCTCAGACATGTCTCAGTGACATTTGATTGTTTATTTTGTGTGCCATTGTTTCAAGCAGATAATTTAACCTGTAGCTCAACTGAGTGGGATCAGGGCACAGCGTATGTTTTCCTCATATGTTAGTGGGCTTGTCTGTATGCAGGTGGGTATTTCATTGTGAAAGGGCAAGAAAAGGTCCAAGAACCAAATCATTGTTGAGCAAGATCACAAGGGTGTCGTGGGAGCCTCAGTCACCAGGTGCTGGAATTGGATTTTCTGTAGTAGTTATAGTTATAAACTAGACCACATTTCATCCAAGTAGCTCAAAGTGCCTTACAAACAAATGAAAATAATGGTATGAAAATTTTAAAAAAACATTCATTTCTCCTTTTAAAGTTCCAGCCATGTCCTCATCCATCTCTCTTTCTTTTATCTCTGGTTTGTAGCTCTCCTCATGAGAAGAAGAGCAGAACCAACATGATTGTAAAACAGGGCCGTTTTTACCTGAAGCACAATACCCTCTCTGAAGATGCACCCATTGCTATTATCTTTAAGGTGAGAAAGTGTATTAAGACTTTAAATGGTATTAAACCCTTAGTGTATTATTTGAGAAATGTTTGCATTTATGATTAGCTCATGGCACAGTTCTGTATTTAGCAAAGAGGACACAGTCTGTGCTTAACCAGTAGGTGGCGGACAGTGACAGTGAGAAAATTCCAAGGCACTTTAGCTTTAAACCAGCAATACTAATTTGCTAGACTTTATTAGAATTGAAACTAGTTGATTGTACTTATTTTTTAAGGAAATATTTAAGCAAGCAATAAGGAATGAAATGCCTCAATTATTTATTCATAATCTTATTGCTTTGATAAAATGATTACTACATAAACAAATATTAAAGACACAAAATTATGTTAAAATGTTATTTTCTTAAGCACATTTCCATAGAAGTCATACTCCCTGATGTGTGAACTAAGGTTAATAGTTAAAAGCCTCTATGGGTCAACATGTATTATATACTGTTGCTTGGTGGTGAACATGTTTTGTGTTTTAGGTGTAACTATATTGTGTTTTTTGCACAGCTGGAAAGCTGTATTGACCAATCAGCATCCAGAACTGTAACAATCCTTTTTGTCTTATCAAGTCTTTTTTTAGATATTCCGTAAAATTTGATCAACATAATGACTTATTAGTATGTAATTCTTTACTATGCAATTTAAGCATTGATAATGCATTTGTTATCTGAAATGGACCATTCTTAATTTTCCTGTAGAGTCTGGAGTATCAGCCGTTAGAAACAGATATTTAATTAGTGCTCAGAACAGAGAATCTGCTCATACTATGGCGGGTGTTACCCCTAATTCCCTCATCCGAGGCCCTCTCTTAACATATGGGTGTGATTGGTTTAGGAACAGGACACAGAGTAAATTGGCAGTTGAGCTTGTTTGCTTTGCACTTTTGCATCCAGAGCACATTCCTCCTGGATTTCCTTGCAACAAGTCAGCAGTGCCAAACGGTGGAGACCTTTAAACAGTGTTATCCACCCAGTCCTGTTCTCACAGTCTTCTATTAGCATAAATAAATGTCATAGAGTCCTGTGGCTCCATATTCACTTCTGCAACAGAGTCATACACACTGGAAATTTTTTTGGTGTTGAATACAAAGTTTACTACAGTTGAAGTCAGAAGTTTACATACACTTAAACTAATTTTTTAATCACTCCACAGATTTCATATTAGCAAACTATAGTTTTGGCAAGTCGTTTAGGACATCTACTTTGTGCATGACATGAGTAATTTTTCCAACAATTGTTTACAGACAGATTGTTTCACTTTTAATTGATTATATCACAATTCCAGTGGTCAGAAGTTTACATACACTAAGTTAACTGTGCCTTTAAGCAGCTTCGAAAATTCCAGAAAATTATGTCGAGCCATTAGGCAAGTAGCCAATTAGCTTCTGATAGAGGTGTACTGAATTGGAGGTGTACCTGTGGACGTATTTTAAGGTCTACCTCAAGTCAGTGCCTCTTTGCTTGACATCATGGGAAAATCAAAAGAAATCAGCCAAGACCTCAGGAAAAAAATTGTAGACCTCCACAAGTCTGGTTCATCCTTGGGAGCAATTTCCAAATGCAAGATGAACGTAGTTTGGTGCGATAAGTGCAAATCAATCCTAGAGCAACAGCAAAGTAGCTTGTGAAGATGCTGGAGGAAATGGGTAGACAGTTGATGTCAGAAGTTTACATACACCTTAGCCAAATACATCTAAACTCAGTTTTTCACAATTCCTGACATTTAATCGTAGAAAATATTCCCTGTCTTAGGTCAGTTAGGATCACTACTTTATTTTAAGAATGTGAAATGTCAGAATAATAGTAGAGAGAATTATTTATTTCAGCTTCTATTTCTTTCATCACATTCCCAGTGGGTCAGAAGTTTACATACAATTTGTTAGTATTTGGTAGCATTGCCTTTAAATCATTTAACTTGGGTCAAATGTTTTGGGTAGCTTTCCAGAAGCTTCTCACAATAAGTTGCTGGAATTTTGGCCCATTCCTCCAGACAGAACTGGTGTAACTGAGTCAGGATTGTGGCCTCCTTGCCCACACGTGCTTTTTCAGTTCAGCCCACAGATTTTCTATCAGATTGAGGTCAGGGCTTTGTGATGGTCACTCCAATACCTTGACTTTTTTGTCCTTAAGCCATTTTGCCACAACTTTGGAGGTATGCTTGCGGTCATTGTCCATTTGGAAGACCCATTTGCGACCGAGCTTTAACTTCCTGGCTGATGTCTTGAGATGTTGCTTCAATATATCCACATAATTTTCCTTCCTCATGATGCCATCTATTTTGTGAAGTGCACCAGTCCCTCCTGCAGCAAATCATTCCCACAACATGATGCTGCCACCCCCATGCTTCACGGTTGGGATGGTGTTCTTCGGCTTGCAAGCCTCACCCTTTTTCCTCCAAACATAACGATGGTCATTATGGCCAAAAAGTTCAGTTTTTTGTTTCATCGGACCAGAGGACATTTCTCTAAAAAGTAAGATCTTTGTCCCCATGTGCACTTTCAAACTGTAGTCTGGCTTTTTTTATGGTGGTTTTGGAGCAGTGGCTTCTTCCTTGCTGAGCAGCCTTTCAGGTTATGTTGATATAGGACTCGTTTTACTGTGGATATACAGTTGAAGTCAGAAGTTTACATACACTTAGGTTGAAGTCATTAAAACTCATTTTTTAACCACTGCACCGATTTAATATTAGCAAACTATAGTTTTGGCAAGTCGTTTAGGACATCTACTTTGTGCATGACATGAGTAATTTTTCCAACAATTGTTTACAGAGAGATTGTTTAACTTTTAATTGACTATATTATAAAGCGACACACAAGTTTTTAATATTGGGAGAAGATTCACCAACATGTACCTTCTGCCAGAATCCATTATCCCTGAAACATGTTTTATTAGACTGTACTGGTCTTAACCCCGTGAGAAACCTTTTTTATTCAGTCAGCACTCTGGCAGAAAGTCAAACCGAATGCAATTTTAGAATTTTTAGGAAAAATAGATTTTAAAAACCTTTTATAGAATTCCTTACACATTTCTCGCCATGGAAATAGCCATAGAAGCTGGTATGGCGTTAAAAACAAACAAACAAACAAACAATATCACAATTCCAGTGGGTCAGAAGTTTACATTCACTAAGTTAACTGTGCCTTTAAGCATCTTGGAAAATTCCAGAAAATTATGTCAAGCCTTTAGGCAATTAGCCAATTAGCTTCTGATAGGAGTCAATTGGAGGTGTAACCATGGATGTATTTTAAGGCCTACCTTCAAATTCAGTGCCTCTTTGCTTGACATCATGGGAAAATCAAAAGAAATCAGCAAAGACCTCAGAAACAAAAATTGTGGACCTCCACAAGTCTGGTTCATCCTTGGGAGCAATTTCCAAATGCCTGAAGGTACCACATTCATCTGTACAAACAATAGTACGCAAGTATAAACACCATGGGACCACGCAGTCATCATACCGCTCAGGAAAAAGATGCATTCTGTCTCCTAGAGATGAACGTAATTTGGTGCAAAAAGTGCAAATCAATCCCAGAACAACAGCAAAGGACCTTGTGAAGATGCTGGAGGAAACAGGTAGACAAGTGTCTATATGCACAGTAAAACAAGTCCTATATATATCCTTGCTCAGCAAGGAGAAGCCACTGCTCCAAAACCGCAATAAAAAAAGCCAGACTACAGTTTGCTAGTGCATATGGGGACAAAGATCTTACTTTTTGGAGAAATATCCCCTGGTCTGATGAAACAAAAATGTAACTGTTTGGTCATAATGACCATTGTTATGTTTGGAGGAAAAAGGGTGAGGCTTGCAAGCTGAAGAACACCATCCCAACCATGAACCATGGGGGTGGCAGCATCATGTTGTGGGGGAGCTTTGCTGCAGGAGGGACTGGTGCACTTCACAAAATAGATGGCATCATGAGGAAGGAAAATTATGTGAATATATTGAAGCAACATCTCAAGATATCAGCCAGGAAGTTAAAGCTCGGTCGCAAATGTATCTTCCAAATGGACAATGACCTCAAGCATACCTCCAAAGTTGTGGCAAAATGGCTTAAGGACAACAAAGTCAAGGTATTGGAGTGACCATCACAAAGCCCTGACCTCAATCCGATAGAAAATTTGTGGGCAGAACTGAAAAAGCATGTGCGAGCAAGGAGGTCTACAAACATGACTCCATTACACCAGTTCTGTCTGGAGGAATAGGCCAAAATTCCAGCAACTTATTGTGAGAAGCTTGTGGAAGGCTACCCAAAATGTTTGACCCAAATTAAACAATTTTAAGCCAATGCTACCAAATACTTACAAAATGTAAACTTCTGACCCACTGGGAATGTGATGAAAGAAATAAAAGCTGAAATAATTCTCTCTACTATTATTCTGATATTTCACATTCTTTAAATAAAGTAGTGATCCTAACTGACATGAGACAGGGAATGTTTTCTACGATTAGATGTCAGGAATTGTGAAAAACTGAGTTTAAATGTATTTGGATAAGGTGTATGTAAACTTCTGACTTCAACTGTGCATGTGAATGTCTCTTTGCTTTAAATTCATTAAGTGCGTTTTATATATCTCTTTTATACTATATTATATAAATTCCAGAGATAGTTCATCCAAAAATTTTAATTGTCATCATTACTTACCATCATGTTGCTTTAAACCCATATGACTTTCTTCTGCGGAAGGCAAAGGGAGAATTTTTGAGGAATGTTTACACTGCTCCTTTCCATACAGTGATAGTGGAATGGGACCAGTGCTGTCAAGCTCCAAAAAGAACAAAAAAGTATTATAAGTAAGTAGTCCTTACAATTCATGCATTATATTTCAATTATTCTGAAGCCACATGATAGTTTTTTTTTTTACAAGGAGCAGACTTAAATTTTAGTCATTATTCACACGAAAATATCCTGCCTTTGAAATCTTGCGTGGTAGCCGTGGTCACCATTCACTTTTATTGTATGCAATAGAGCAGCTTGAACATTCTAATTTAAAGGGATAGTTCACCCAAAAATTGTAATTCTCTAATTTCCAGATGTGTATGACTTTCTTGCTTCTGCTGAACACAAAGAATATTTCAGCTGTGTAGGTCCATACAATGCAAGTGAATGGTCGCCAGAACTTTGAAGCTCCATAAAGCACATAAAGACAGCATAAAAGTAATCTACACAACTCCAGTGGTTAAATCCATGTCTTCAGAAGTGATATGATAGGTGAGGGTGAGAAACAGATCAATATTTAAGTATTTTTTTACTTTAAATTCTCCTCCCTTCTTAGTGGGTGGTAATGTGCATGAAGAATGCAAGTCGCCAAAAACAACAGAAGAAAGTGAAAGTGAAGGTGGAGATTTATAGTAAAAAAGGACATAAGTATTGATCTGTTTCTCACCCACACCTATCATATCGCTTTATAAGACATGGATTAAACCACTGGAGTCATATGGATTACATTTATGCTGCCTTTATGTGCTTTTTGGACATTCAAAGTTCTGGCCACCATTCACTTGCATTGAATAGACCAACAGAGCTGAGATATTATTCTAAAAATCTTTGTGTTCAGCAGAAGAAAGTCATACACACCTGGGAGGGTGAATAAATGATGAGAGGAGAGAATTTAAATTTTTGGGTGAACTATCCTTTAAATAACTATTTTTCACTGAATGGGTTTATAAGACATGAGAGGGAGTAACTGATGACAGAATTGTACCTTAATCTCTACTAAACACTTTGACCTACAGGTAATGGGAGCGGAGAGTGATCAGGAGATCGTTCAGATGACTGGCACAGAGGAACATGTCTTGGATGCTTTTGCCCCCAGTTTGGAAGAGTGTCAGAAGGCCCAAGTATTCACCCAAACTCAGGTACCTCCAATAATATCTCTGCTATCATTTAAGTTGTGTATCTAATTGATTGTTCCACCCTGCCCATAAATACATTTTATGGCTTTTCAAGATCTAGTGAGCTGCCCACTTAAGCAGAATTTTATGTAAACAAAAGTTTGATGCTTCTAAGATACACTCTTTTAGACAAATTCTTTGGCAGCATCATATGTTACTTTTTCATTGACTGTAATTTCACAATGCAGTATGATGAGCTCAGTAGATAAAATCTCATAATGGCAGACAAAGGAAGATAAATATTGATTATAAATATACTTATTTCATTCAATTCTGAAAAGTATCTATTCACAATTCTAATTTTAAAACAAAGTTTAAATACATTTTTAAATAAATCTTTTTGAAAGACGAAATGGAGCCTTTCTTTTGTGCATTAAAAACAATAATGTTAACCTTTAAATGTCACTAGAAGCATTATCAAATTCATCTGGTTACATTTTTGTCAAAGATTGGATCACTGTTTAAAACCTTAAAAGCTTTTACAAACCAAGTGTCACACTTGAGTGAATCAGTTTTTGCGGAGTATTATCAAATCTTGAGACGCTGTTTGCTGAATCTTAGATGTATTATTCATCACAAGACCTAATAAAGGGTCAGCAAGGACCACATCTGCATCCTAGCAACCCGTATCTGGGCAGACTTGAATGCCTGTTTGCGTGCCAGTGACATTGTGTGGGCCTCATCAAAGGTCCACTAATGAGCCTATGTGTGAACACCAATTGACCAGACCAGACCTCAATTAGATAAGATGTGTTATTACAGATGGAGAATTGGTCAAGAGTTTGCATTTACAGAAACATGTTGAGTATATGTGCTGCTTTTACTTGAAGTTTTGCACTGATCTCTGTGGTGGAGTTCAGCCCAGCACATATCACAACAAAGCAAGATGTTTGAATTTCTTACCAAATTACTTGGAAACATCTAGTAGTTTAAGCTTAACTTAAAAAAACTGTAGTTGTCATTTCACATCATTCCGTGACTCAAAGTGGGTGGTCTCAAGGAAAAGCCTAGTGGCTGTGACCTTTGACCTCTTTAGCAGAACAAGTAGCTGACTCGGGTGTATATGTGTGTGTGTGTATATACGTGTGTCTGAGGAGAATGGAGGGGTCCAATTCTCTGATGCCTCTTTAGAGAGCCATTGAACCCTGCATTGGTTCGGTCACTTCAGATTAAAGAATTCGATTTGAAAGGTTTAATCTTATTAATGGAGGCCACAAAAAACATACTTTTCCTTCTTATATCTTGTAATTTGCCAGAGGAAACCTGTGGTGCAAAATATAAATACATTTAAATAATAAAGGAACACCATTGAGAAGTTTTTAAAGGTGGTATCTGATGAGTGTATGTATGCACTGTAGGCACTGAAATACATTGGAAATAAAGTAAGGCATGTGGGGTGGCCCTAAGAAAACCATGATGGAGGAGGCCAGAGAACTGTTAGCCTCCACCATACTCACCCACATACCTGTACGTCAATCTAAATTGAACTAAAACTCAATGAACTGTCTGGTCTCCTCGCACCCTTAATGGCATCTGATATCTTCCATTCCCTTAATTCTTTTCTTCATGCTGTGATATGCCTCAGAAAGGCATTTGAAATCAGAGTATAAACCGTTTGTTAGCAGTTTGTTGGACTTGTCTTAATAGAGAGGAATGTTATGTTGTTGTGTCTTCCAGGTGAAAGAATTTAACTTTTGAGCTAAGTGTATCTACCTGGCGGTGATGGTACATAGATTCTTGTACCATTCTTGCTCAAGAAGACAACAAGGTGGACGATCGAGATTACTTTGGAAACAATGTCTGGAGCTGGCTAGCCATGTATCTGGTTCTGACTGGCTTTGAAATGAACCTTTCCTGTTTGATAGCGTCTGTATATAATCATTCTGAATAGTCATAAGCATGTATAAATTAGTAACTTTCTTACATAAGTGTTCAGCAACACTATGGTATAATGTCAGCGTGAGAGAGTTTTTCTGGTGTCATTTCTTTTATCTTTTTATGATATGGCAAGGTTAGTTCAGGTTTTAACATTTTAAATGGAATAATCCCAAGAAAATTCCATTATTTTCATGATTTAAAAATTGATAATTGCAAAAAAAAAATAAATAAATAGATTTTAGGTACGTTTTTTTTTTTTTACATAATGGTTAATATGTATATTCTCATGCATATTAATGTTGTAAAGAAGTTACTTTATTAGTTGATGGCCAGTCAGTGACTTAACAGAGTGTTTTGTATGTGTCTGGTGCAATTAGCACATATTGAGATATACCAGACATATTGAGTTGTGCTGCTCATGTGGTAGATGCAGGTTTGATTCTGGCCTGCATCATTTCCCAATCCCATTCTTTCTCTGAAGGGTTGGGCGATATGACCAATATAAGTAATTTTATATCACGATAATGATATATATCACGATATAGCAATTTTTTGGGGGAAATCAATAGAAATAACCATATTGTAATGTCTATTTTTGGGTAATTCTGTCAGTGAATTCAAAACTTTCAAATATGTCCTCTTGTATAATTTTCTCTTTTATTTGGAGCTTGACTTAAGTCAAAGTAAAAGAGAAAAAACAACAACTTGGTTTTAAATAATTCTTACCATAATGCTAAATTTCAGTCTGATATGTTGTTGACCAATATTATTATACATTTTAATCAAGAAATTCAACATTCGATATTATAAGTAAAATAATAATAATAATAACGTAGTGAAATAAATACTTCTTGCAGAAAATTAATATCAAATAAATATAAACAATTCTTGCAAAAATAAATTGTAGCTGAATTCACACAGATCGCATCTTTTGGCTTTCATAATATTCTTTTGCGTGCTTCATTTTGAGGTAAAACAAATTGCTTCTGATTGATTTATGAGAGATTATCGTAGTGTGACAGTGTGCACATTATATTTTTCTGCTCTGTGTTGGGTTTTGTGATGTTTTGCATGCTGGACTCATGCGTACTTGTGTGCTCCTGAGATAACTCTCACATGACACACAGATGCGCACGTCAGATGAGAAGCATACTAAGCGCTAATGAAATGCCGAACACGAGATGAATGTAATTGAATTTGCTTGAGCTGCCACCGAATATTTTTTAAACGCTGTCCATGTTTCTTAAATTCTCTCATTTTCACATGAAGCCCTGCCCACTGATAGATAAGCCACGCTGCACATATGGATATGTACATATCGCGATATAAACAATATCGCTTGCCATACACTAAGGCTGTCAAGTGAAAATTCAAAATTCAGATATTTGTTAAATTTAATATAAACGCGCACATTCAAATGCTAAAATGAACATTTGAATTTTGGATGCGTTCCAAGGACTGGTAGTTTTTTTATTTTCATTCGTTACGCCCTCTTGTCGACGTAGGAGACAACGTTGATTAAAAACATCTGATCAGTTTTGTAGATATTTCCCTTACCTAAAATAATGTCTTTACAGTTCGAATATAATTGGAATATTTCAGTGAAAATTTTGAATTTAGTTTCTCAGCCCTGCTGACAGCCCTACCATCCACAGTAAGATTTTGCACAGCAAATATAAATGAATGTTGAAATCATTAAATATTCACTTTAGAGGAAAGAACAATGTGCACCGTCGCTCTCCAATCCATCCATCAGGCTCCTCAATCCATCTCTGTCTTTTCCATTCACAGCCCCTTAATTATATTAAGAATGACTGACAGCCCATTCAGTCTCTGAGCGATAATTATGATAATAGTGTTTATTTATCTGTGTTTATCCTGTGTGGCACAGCCAGCTTTCTGAAGCTGAAATTAAGATTTTAGCGCATTATACTGTATGTGTTCAGTATCTCTTTTGAGATTGTCGACACTGTACGCTCTATTTTAATTTGTTCTGCATTTGGTCACAGTCTCGCTTGATTTTTTACACTACCATCACAGGCTCTTTTCTAACTTAACTGATCTTTTTTTGTTCATCTCTGTTCTCATTAGACACACTGTCGGACTCTTATGAAACTGATCATAAGCCAACACCAGCAGATACAGTCTTGGCGAGCACCCAGTCCTTCACCTTCTCTTTTGTTTCTACCCTGCTTGTCATTATAATACCTTCATTATTTTCCCAATGCTTTGTTTCGTCCACCCCCCCCCCCCCACCCATCAGTACCTTTGCCTTCCCCTTCATTCCCAGCCGACCCGCTTTTGTTGCGGGCGACATATGCGGCTGCGACACCCGAATTCAGCCCAGCCAAACTCTGGGATTTCTCCTCTTTATTATAATTTAGCCTGGCTATGACAAAAGAATAGGCGCCTTGACTAGAGCGATTGAGCTAATCCACCAGCCCGACTGTGATAATGTAATTACCGCTGTCTTAAGTCCTTTAATTTCCCCCCACCAACCTTGAGGTGGGGTGTGTTTGTGCGTTAATGTGTGTGTGTGAGTGATTTGGAGTTAGTGAGTGACAGAAACCCTTTCAGAAGGGCTTTACACGCACATACGCACTTCCCAACACCTCCAATCTCTTTTCTCCTCAATTATGATTCCCTGACATTCAACTAATTGGCCTGGCTGTGCTGTGGAAGCTTAATTTCTTTATTAATTTCAGTGAGGATGTTTGTTTTCATGTATGCAAATGAGGAGGAGAAGGAGAATGGCTTCTATTCAAGGAACTTGGAGAATAAAAGGCCGGGTCAGAATGATCAGAGCGTGCAAACACCTGTTTATTAAATCTGGGATAAAAAGGCAGAGAAAGGGAGTTTTGGAGCCAGATAAAGTTAATAAAATGTATCTGGAAAAGGCGGCTCTTGGGATTAAAAAAAGTGGAGATGAAGTCATCCGTTGACTGTTCTTGTGTCTCATTTCTGTCGATTTGTTAATTATGAGGTTTGCCAAGTCGTGGAATGCAAATCGAAGATAGTCATGTTCATATTTTGGATTTGGATTTTCTTTTGTTGTCAGACGCTACGAGTTTCGCAGCCTTGTTCTTGTCTGCGGTTGTGAGGAAGTATATAACAGAATCAAATAGTAACAACTCATGTTTGTGATGTCTCAGTTTCTCTCAAGCTCCTGTCCCTGCTGTTTGAGGATCTGTTCAAGAAGTTTAACTCTGAGATGATGATCGCAGACCAGATCATCCCCAAACAGAGAGCAGCTCAGTTTGATATTGTGAAGCACATGAGACAGGACCAGATCACTAACGGCATGGTTAACGCCATCTCCACTGTGAGTCACACCACCTTTATTATAGACCAAAGCTAAACCAGTACATTGAAATCTCACAGTACAGATCAGAGAATGCCTGCTCCATATTACAAAATGCAATTGCTTTTGCACAAACAAGTCCCTCAGAAAAGCATCTTAATACCTCTTTGCATCCTTATATAACATTTTTAAATTATGCATTTGGCAGAAGTGACTTGCAGTACATTCAAGGTATACATTTTATCAGTGTATTCTCTGGTAATCAAACCTGTGACAGTGACGCATCTGGCACCATGCTCTACCCATTGAGCTACAGAAACTATAACAAAACGGATCTCAAAATGAATTCCTTTATGCATACAAGATAGTTTTGCATCATGATGTAACATGATTGACAGCCACCTGTGAATGTCTTGCATTCTAGTTTGAATTCCACATCAAGTCAAATTAAGTTGTTTAATAATGGCACAAACTGTCTCCACTGATGTACTGTGATTAATAATGAACTCTGAATTTATTGAATTTTAATTAATCAATTCTAAAACACTGTGTTGAGTAAAATAATGGCATGTCTTCTGCTGCTCTAATGTGTTTTCCAGGGAAACTGGTCCCCGAAGAGATTTAAGATGGACAGGCAGGGTGTGACTCAGGTCCTCTCCCATCTCTCCTACGTATCAGCACTGGGCATGATGACAAGGATCTCCCCTCAATTTGAGAAAACAAGGAAAGTGAGTGGTCCACGCTCCCTCCAACCATCCCAGTGGGGCATGCTGTGCCCCTCAGATACACCTGAAGGAGAGGTCAGTGTTACATACTTGAAAAGCATCACATAGAAAATCTCTGTAAAGCAAGCACCTATACTTACAATGTGATTTGAAGACACCAAGTCAGCTGGGTCTATGACATCAAACAGTTTAAACAGGTTTCTGCTGACACTCTATTATGGACCATTTTTATTTATATGGAACCTGGAAGAACACTATAGCAAGGCAAACAGGGCCACTGGCATGTAGAGGTGAATCTGAGATCATAGCAAATGAAATAATCCCTTTTATTCCAACAGCATAATGAAAAAATCCACTTGGCTTCTATGATATTCCAAAGAAGAGGAAACAGTAGAGAGAGATACATTTTTGGCAGTCATAAAAAGATAAAGACACCTAATTTACTGTCATATAGCAGAAAATACAGTGAATACATGAAAGTATATAAAAGGGATAGTTCACCCAAAAATGAAAATTCTCTCATCATTTATTAACTATCATGCCATCCCATATGTGTATGACTTTCTTTCTTCTGCAGAACACAAATGTAGGTTTTTAGAAGAATATCTCAGCTCTGTAGGTCCATACAATGCAAGTGAATGGTGTCCAGAACCTTGAAGCTCCAAAAAGCACATTAAGAGAGCATAAAAGCAACAAATGTTCACTGCATCTGATTCTGCTCATTATTGAGCAGAGTAAAAACAGAAATATGAGCTGGAGATTAAAGTTAATGAGATGAAAACACAGGTTTCACAAATAGCTGACGAACAGAAAAAAAACTGCCTTTTGAGAAGAAATTGAAAGAGGACATGGAGAAGTTAACAAATTGGGTTAGACAACAAAAGGTGAAAAAATTTAAGAGAGATGAGAAAGATTACAGAGAAGGCCATGTTTATCAATGGACCAAGAACACACATCAATACATCCAACATCAGAGTCCTTTAATTTGACCACTAGTAGTGATGATGAACATACCTCTTAACTCTGTTGCTACATCACTGTCCACCTTGATGTCTGATTTTTTGGACCAACATACAGCATCCACAAAGTTCAAAATAAAAGGAAGACAAGGAGGGGCAGAAGACAGAAGACGACCCAGACAGGAATTTCCACAGCGTCGCTGGGCCTTATGATCAACGAGACAAGTGACACAGTCATAAATATATCTAGCACACCTCTTTCATCTGATTCGATTAGTGTGCTATCGAAAGAATGATCTTTTGCCCCACATTATGCAAATGATTTTAAACCAAAAGTCTTTCAATTTTATAGGAGCCTCCATCTAAAGCTTTGGTTCCATCATTTGATGATGACCTCTGGAAGTAGGATGGTTCCATCATTTGATGATGACCTCTGGAAGTAGGATGAACTCAACTGTTTTTCCCCCCCTCTTTTTCCCCCAATTTGAAATGCCCAATTCCCAGTGCGCTTTTTTTTAAGTCCTCGTGGTGGCGTAGTGATTCGCCTCAATCCGGGTGGCAGAGGATGAATCCCAGTTGCCTCCACCTCTGAGACCATCAACCCACGCATCTTATCACGTGGCTTGTTGAGTGCATTGACATAGCACGTGTGGAGGCTTCACACCATCCACCGCTGCATCCACGCTGAACTCACCACGCACCCCACCGAGAACGAACCACATTATAGCGACCACGAGGAGGTTACCCCATGTGACTCTACCCACCCTAGCAACTGGGCCAATTTGGTTGCTTAGGAGACCTGGCTGGAGTCACTCAGCACAACCTGGGATTCGAACTAGCGAATTAGCGAACCCCAGGGGTGGTAGCCAGCACCATTTACCACTGAGCTACCCAGGCCCTGTTTTCTACAGCTAATAAAAAAGTAAACAATCTATCTGGATCACAAAAACAAGCTTTGGATTTACTGGCTAAAAATGACTCTATCAATATAAAACCAGCGGACAAAGGTGGTGCTGTTGTAGTAATGGACAAAGAAAAATATATTGAGGAAGCCTTTCGACAACTCAATAATGAACATTACTTCTAGAAACTACCTTCAAATCCACTGAACCATCTGGAAGAGTCGTTGAAAGAGATTTTACTGAATGCCATCAAATCTGGATGGATTACTAAACAAGAGCATGATTTTCTGTTGTGCTCTCATCCTAGACTGCCCACATTTTATATGCTTCCCAAAATACCATTATTTCATCAAACGGGTCACTTACTGAGCCAGCTTCACAATTTGTGGATTTCTTTATAAAACCTCTGGCCCAACGACTACCGTCTTACATTCGAGACAGTAATCATGTTTTAAATGTACTACAAGAAATAAGGGTGCCAGACAACTGTTATTTGGTAACTTTTGATGTGGAGTCTTTGTACACAAACATCAATCACCAACATGGACTGGAGGCTCTTGGACATTTCTTGAACAGTAGACCTTTAGATGTTCATCCTCCTTCTGAATGGACATTAAAAAATAATGTGTTTCCCTTTCAAGATCAACTCTACATTCAAGTACATGGGACAGTAATGGGAGCATGTTATGCCCGAATGATGCTAATTTATTTCTTGGGTTATGGGAGAAGGACTGTGTGCATCAATCTGAACACATTGGCAGTATTTTGTGGTGGGGGCAATATATAGATGACACCTTATGTTTGTGGACGGGCACTAAGGATGAATTGTTTCATTTTTTTGATCATATTAACAAAAATGACAGAAATGTCAAATTAAGTATAGATCATTCATAAAGTCAAATCATTTTTTTAGACCTTCTGATTTCAAAAGGGGAGGGAGGCTGTTTGCACATTACGGTATATAGGAAGCCAACAGATAGAAACACTTTATTAAGAGCTGACCGTTTCCATCTGAGATGGCTGAAAGATAATATCCCTTTTGGACAATTTCAACGTCTTAGACGTATTTGTGACATGGATAATGAGTTTCAAACACAGGCAAATTCATTAGTAGAGCATGTGATAGAGTCCTTCTAACCTCTAGAAATGAATTTTTAAAAACTGCACAGAGAAAAGAAAAAAGAAGAGAAAATCAAGTCTATTTTGTTACCAAATATGGTCATTTGTCCAATCATATAAAACAAGTTGCCATGTCCAATTGGAGTTTGATTCAGAGTGATCCCACTCTTAGGGAAGTTTTTCCTGGCCCTCCCAAAATCAGTTTCAGAAGAGCACCGTCCCTAAAAGACAAATTAGTAAAAAGTCACTTATCTAGCAAATAGAAAACTACCTGACTTCATCAGTCTTTAAAGGGCTTATATAAATATGGCTTGTGTAATCATTGCTGTAATATAAAGGAGGGTAAACAGTACATTGACTTTAAGACTAAAAAAGCCTATGAGGTTAAGTCCTTCATTAACTACAACACACAGTATGTAGTGTATCGTCTATCATGCAGTTGCGGTTGCATCTACGTCGTTTGCGTCATTTAAAGGATAGGGTCTCTGAACATAAGTATGCCATTAGAAAACATAATATAGACTATCCTATGGCAAGGCATTTTCAGGCAGCCCACAATTGCAGCCCTGATAGTCTTGAAGTGGAAGCTTTAGAAACAGTTGAAAAAAAACATACGAAGCTGGGATCGTTTCAAAATATTATTACAAAGAGAAACATTTTAGATTTATCAGATGAAGGTAATGGATTTTCTGGGTTTAAATGAAGAAATTGACTTCAGTCCTTTTCTTTAAATAGTTGATGTATTTTTCCTATTATGGTTATAATTTATATTATATATTATATATTATATTATAATATATTATATATATTTTTTTCTCACTCTCTTTATTGTGACATCATTTACTATGATATAAGTACCTAGATATACTCCACCTAGTGGATTTCTAACACTAAATTATGTGTGTTAGTGATTTCTTCTGAGCAGGTGTGCCTAATTTAGCAATAATGAAGTGAGAGTCTTTTCTTAAATCACTTTTGTGTGTTGTAGGCTGCACCTTGAAGAAGGCATTTTTGCGATACGCGTAGGTTTTCAGCCCTCTTTTTTTTGTTATTGTTATAGCCATTGAAAATAAAGGGTTTTTAACTATATTTTTGATCTGGAAGTGTGCCTTGATTTTTCTTTTTGCAGCATAAAAGCAATCCATAAGACTCCAGAGGTTTAATCCATGTCTAATGAAGAGATATGAAAGGTGTGGGTGAGAAACAGATCAATATTTAATTAATTTCTTTTTTTACTATAAATCTCTACTTTCACTTTCACTTCCACATTCTTTTGTTTTTTGGCAATTTGCATTCTTCATGAATATCACCACCTACTGGTCAGGGCTGGTCAAGGTAGAGATTTATAGTAAAAAAGGACTTAAATATTGGTCTGTTTCTCACCCACACCTACCATAACACTTCAGAAGAGTCTTATGGATTATTGTTATGCTGCTTTTATGTGCTTTTTAGAGCTTAAAAGTTCTGGACACCATTCACTTGCATTGTATGGACATACAGAGCTGAAATATTCTTCTAAAAATCTACATTTGTGTTCTGCAGAAGAAAGAAAGTCATACACATCTGGGATGGCATGAGGGTGAGTAAATAAGATAATTTTTATTTTTGGGTGAACTATCCCTTTAAGAAATAAAAGGTTGCTAGATTTACCCTGCTAAATTAAGGCACCATCATTAAGCCATTACCAAGATGTCATCAAAAGGGTTATCATCTGTGAAAAGGGTTAAAGACCATCAAAGCTAAACAGGTCTGCCTTATTTAGGAGTTCCTGTAGAAAATTTAACATTTTATGGTTTTTATCTATTTGATTGAACTTTACAAGTCCTTTAGATTCTCACTAGTGTTTAATTGTCTTCTAGGCTTGTGGTCTGGTGAAGAATCTGTCTCTGATGACCCACATCACCACTGACATGGAGGACGGCCCCATCATCAAACTGGCTTTCAACCTGGCAGTGGAGAACGTCAACCTTCTATGTGGAGAGGAGCTGTCCTACCCCAATGTCTTCCTTGTCTTCCTCAATGGTATCTGCTCACACAGGTAGACTGTAATTCCCAAGAACACAGAAAGCAGCGTGCTATTTTTTCTTTTATTATTCAAGCTCACAAACAGGCTATAGGCATTTGAATGAAATTTGAATTAACTTTTTGCTGTTGCACAACTACAAAAGGGTGTGCCATTGATTACCTTTTAATGTCATGTCACAGAAAAGTCACCCTGCTAATTAATTCATGTATATGTTTTTCAGTGCGCTGATAAGTTACAAATTACACAGACTGCCACTGCGGCTAATTAATTAACAAACACAGCAGGTGTCAAAGCATAAATAAATACAATACTGCCCAAGTTAATCCACAAACACATACTTGCCCACAAAGCGACTCATACAACATTGTGGCTGTTTATGCATCTGTGTGGCACCATAGGGGGTCTCTCATAATGCTCAAACAAGCTCAAACTTTTTCTTTGAAAGTGCATTAATATGGCTGTTACATATTACCACGTTATTCTTAGTTTATGATTAGTAGTAGACCAATGTATCAGCCAAACCAATTAATTAGCTGATATTTGGATACTATTCCACCTAGTGTCAAAATTTACATTCATTCTTGTCAAAGGATAATATACATTTTCTGTTTTCAAATATTTAAGTGAATTTGTTTTGTAAAATATGTGTTTAAAGTAAGAAAATGTGTGTATATTTTTGCTGTTTTTGAATTTTTTGGTATATACTATATTGGCATAATATTGGCCTTCCTGATGTTGCGCTATTAGCATTTATGATGCACATATTTATGTGGAACTTTTTCAAAGTGAATAAATGTACTGTAGTATTTTGACATTTTCTACTAAATTTTATGTGGTATTTTGTTCTTTTTTCTAGGTAACATTCTTGGAGTGATCAGTGACCATCATAAGCTGGTTTATACCTTCAGACTAATGAGACGAGTAACTTCTATTAATGAGTTTGTGTCCATCTCCACCAATCTGACCGACCGCTGTGTGTATATCTCCTCTGATGGGGGCTGTTTGTGCAGGTAGCACTATCCTTTAAAATTGCATGTTTTTAGAGCTCAAACATAATTTGTTGGCAGTTGCCACTTTGATATGTTGTCACCTAATAGATTAAAATGCATACATTTTAAGTGTGCCTTAGCTGTTCAAAAATTTGTGTGGCAACTTTACACTAATTGTAGACCAGTTAATTAGTCAATATTTGTGCACATTTTCTGGGTTCAAATATCTGAGTGAATTTTTAGTAAATATTGAGAAAAATAAATGTTCATTTAATTATTTTATGTCATAACAAATAGCATGTTTTTGCACTAAACATTTTTGTTTTCGGTCTGTTTCCATTTGGAATAGAAAGTGTTAGTGGTTATTGTACCGGTATATATTGTCGAGGCTGATATTCTGACTTTTTTAATTATTGGCATTGACCTAGAAATTTTCCCGTTTGGCCGGCTTGTTTCTTGAGGGTGCTGAAAATCGCCTGCTTGCATGTTAAGCGACTGAGACATGTCAACGACCAGTCATGTTCGTTTTGTTACATGTCATTGTGTTACTACAATAATAGACCGGTGTGCAACACAGTCTCATTTAAATGGTCCGCATATCAATTGCTCACCTGTTTCATTCTCCCTCTCTCTCCTCAACAGTTCCCTGTAACTTTTAACAGTCTTGTCTAATGATAAAAAGGCAAATATCAATAAAACTAATATCATATACCATCTGCAAATATATGCATATCTCGTTTAAATAGATATAATAAACCAACCTCACACAAATTCAACAGATCCAGCATCCTGTGGAGCACTCATTTATTTACCTCTAAAGAACATATTCTATCAGCCTCTCCTCAGCAGTTCCCTGTCACTTTTAACTTCCTTTTCTAATGATAAATGGCAAATATCAATAAAGCTTCTATTATATACCATTTGCAAATATGCAGATATCTCATTTAAACAGATGTAATTCATGAAAACAATTTTAGATTCTTTTTTTTTTTTTACAAAGTTAAAGTTTTGTGTGAAATTGAGTAAATATAGTGCTAAATAAGGGTTAAATTTTTTTTTATTTATTTTTTTTTTTTGTGCAATTTTATGTTTATGTTATTTACTATATTAAATTGTGTGAAATATCGGCATTGTATCGGCCTCTCTGGATATCAGCATCGGCCATTAAAAAACCCATATTGGTCGACCACTAGAAAGTGTATCAAAGAAACTGTACTTACAGTGTACCAAATGCTGTTAGTTGCACTTATATTCCCTTGCCTTGAATAAATCAGAGACATTTGCATTGCATTCTGTGTGCTCCTGGCAGACCGTACATCACTGTGAAAAATGGCCAGCCAGCTGTGAAGAACAAACACATTGAGGAATTGTCTCAGGGCTACAGGTGCGTTTGAAGCCGATCAATATTTGAAAGTTGCATGTATTGCAATGGAGAGTCCAGTATGCAGATCTGAGACTGTGTATGTTATGCATGCCTTTTCATTGTTTTCTTACAGCTGTGTTGGGCCACCCCCAAATGTATTTGGACACTAAAGTCGCACTAAAGTCAATGGATACATGCCATTGCAATAGATAATATAATGTGAAACCAAGTGACAACTGTAAACAAATGATGCTAGACCATTTTTCAAAGTAATTTCACATTTTCTTGCCATTTTTGCAAACCAACTGGTTAAAGTCATTTTAGTGAATGTACAAAGTCAGTTCCCCTCAAACTGACACAGGTACCCTAACCTGTGTGACCACAGGTGTAGCTTATTACACTAACTGTGGACTAGTTCCACTACATTTGACAACCAGAAAGTGTCTAAATACTTTGTCTTAATTTTAAACAGTATATCTATTGTTTTGTAACTTCTGTGAATTTTTTTTTTTGTTTGAAAAGTGATTTTGCTCTGTCTTTCTTTTAAATAAATGCCACTTGGTTTTGTATTTCATTATCTGAAGTGTCCAAATAATTTTTGGGGCCACTGTATGTCGGATGTATATAGACCCGAATTAAGATTTCCTACAAATAAAACAATAGGAAAGTCTAAGAAACATCTCTTCACATTTTGTAGAATCTATAAACATTGTTGTATGTGTGTATTACTCAGTGAGACGACCCATTTAGAGACCGAACCGTTTACGCTGCTGGTGATTTGTGCTGGTTTGATTCCTTACCCTCATCATAACCAGTCCCCCAGAAACACCTACCAGTGTGCTATGGGCAAGCAGGCCATGGGTGAGACACCCTCCATCTCCAAAGATCCTGGAGGGCCAGTCGCATTGACAAACACACACACTCCCATTCACTCACAAACACACTCACTTTCACACTGGTATTCAAAACCTTTGACACACACACCACATTCTGTATGTATGTGGACATCAAATATCACCTGCTTGCGTAGTCGCTCTTTTGTGTGTGTGTATATGGAGGCCTTTCCCTGCCAGTGTCTCTGAGTGTCATTAAGCATTCATTGTGTCCTGAGCAGGGTTAGTGTGCTCAGCTGCGCTAGAGGGAGAGAGAACACACATGCTCTGCTACCCCTGGTTACCAAAACTACTTAAACCTCTCCTGGCCACCACCCCCTTTACAAAACCACTGAGACTGCAACTATATTTGGCCCAATATCCTCAGCCTTGTCTTCTTTTTTTCTGAACGGACGGCCCCATACATGTGCAAATCCGGCTGTGATTATCACACTCTGTGTGCTTGTACCCTGATTGTCAAGTAATAGCATCTGACAAATGTCAAGGCCTCAAGGGACGGTGACTATCCCCCCCGCCCCCACCATGCTAAACCTCCACCCCAAAGATTGTGACACTGCTGACACCAGCCTTCACATCAACACCGCTCAGTCGGTTAAGCATGATAAGATGTGCATTAGTTATTTCATATTGTTGAAACTGATTTTTCCCCCCCTCATTTTAAAAGTGTTATCATTGTTAAAAAGTATGATTCTGTTTAGCCTAAAAGGAATTACAGAAACTGCCTTAAGATATTAAAGGAATAGTTCACTCAAAAAATGAACATTCTCATAATTTTCTCACCCTCATGCCATACCAGATGTTTTTGAGTTTTCTTCTGCAGAACACAAATGAAGATTTTTAGATGAATATTTCAGCTCTGTAGGTCCTCACAATGCAAGTCAACAGGGTCCAAAATTTTGAAGCTCAGAAATGTACAGGTGCTTCTCAATAAATTAGAATGTCGTGGAAAAGTTCATTTATTTCAGTAATTCAACTCAAATTGTGAAACTCGTGTATTAAATAAATTCAATGCACACAGACTGAAGTAGTTTAAGTCTTTTGTTCTTTTAATTGTGATGATTTTGGTTCACATTTAACAAAAACCCACCAATTCACTATCTCAAAAAATTAGAATATGGTGACATGCCAATCAGCTAATCAACTCAAAACACCTGCAAAGGTTTCCTGAGCCTTCAAAATGGTCTCTCAGTTTGGTTCACTAGGCTACACAATCATGGGGAAGACAGCTGATCTGACAGTTGTCCAGAAGACAATCATTGACACCCTTCACAAGGAGAGTAAGCCACAAACATTCATTGCCAAAGAAGCTGGCTGTTCACAGAGTGCTGTATCCAAGCATGTTAACAGAAAAAGATGCACAACCAACCAAGAGAACGGCAGCCTTATGAGGATTGTCAAGCAAAATCGATTCAAGAATTTGGGTGAACTTCACAAGGAATGGACTGAGGCTGGGGACAAGGCATCAAGAGCCACCACACACAGACATGTCAAGGAATTTGGCTACAGTTGTCATATTCCTCTTGTTAAGCCACTCCTGAACCACGGACAACGTCAGAGGCGTCTTACCTGGGCTAAGGAGAAGAAGAACTGGACTGTTGCCCAGTGTTCCAAAGTCCTCTTTTCAGATGAGAGCAAGTTTTGTATTTCATTTGGAAACCAAGGTCCTAGAGTCTGGAGGAAGGGTGGAGAAGCTCATAGCCCAAGTTGCTTGAAGTCCATTGTTAAGTTTCCACAGTCTGTGATGATTTGGGGTGCAATGTCATCTGCTGGTGTTGGTCCATTGTGTTTTTTGAAAACCAAAGTCACTGCACCACTTCATGCTTCCTTCTGCTGACCAGCTTTTTAAAGATGCTGATTTCATTTTCCAGCAGGATTTGGCACCTGCCCACACTGCCAAAAGCACCAAAAGTTGGTTAAATGACCATGGTGTTGGTGTGCTTGACTGGCCAGCAAACTCGCCAGACCTGAACCCCATAGAGAATCTATGGGGTATTGTCAAGAGGAAAATGAGAAACAAGAGACCAAAAAATGCAGATGAGCTGAAGGCCACTGTCAAAGAAACCTGGGCTTCCATACCACCTCAGTAGTGCCACAAACTGATCACCTCCATGCCACACCGAATTGAGGCAGTAATTAAAGCAAAAGGAGCCCCTACCAAGTACTGAGTACATATACAGTAAATGAACATACTTTCCAGAAGGCCAACAATTCACTAAAAATGTTTTTTTTATTGGTCTTATGATGTATTCTAATTTTCTGAGATAGTGAATTGGTGGGTTTTTGTTAAATGTGAGCCAAAATCATCACAATTAAAAGAATCAAAGACTTAAACTACTTCAGTCTGTGTGCATTGAATTTATTTAATACACGAGTTTCACAATTTGAGTTGAATTACTGAAATAAATGAACTTTTCCACGACATTCTAATTTATTGAGATGCACCTGCACATAAAGCCATCATAAAAGTAATCCATAAGACTTAAGTGGTTAAATCTGTATCTTCAGAAGCAATACGATGTCGGTGAAAAACAGATAAATATTTAAGTCCTTTTTTCCTATAAATTCTCCTCCCTGCCTAGTTGGTGGCGATATGCACAAACAATGCGAATCACCAAAAACAAAAGAAGAACTCTTAGAAGAGGAGCGCTTAGGAGGGCTGTTTGAAAGTGGTGATTTATAGTAACAAAAAAGGACTTAAATATAGATCTGATTCTCACCCACACCTATCATATCTCTTCTGAAAATATGGATTAAACCTCTGGGGTTGGATGGGTTACATTTAAGCTGCCTTTACGTGCTTTTTGAGCTTCTAAATTTTAGTACCCATTAACAGTCAACAGAGTGGAGATATTCTTCTAAAATTCTTAATTTGTGTTCAGCAGAAGAAAGAAAGTCACACATCTGGGATGGCATGAGGGTGAGTAAACGATGAGAGAATTTTCATTTTTGGGTGAACTGTCCCTTTAAGACACATTAAGTATTTTCGACTGTTCAACCCTGTTAAATGACTCTTTATTTTTTACTCTTATACTGTGTTCCAATCAGGTACGATTTGCTATAACCAGAGGAACCGTATAGACACCCTGATATACCTGCTTGCATACCCACAGAGGCCCATGGTGAAGACTAAGACTATCGAGCTGATTGACTTTGAGAAGCTAGCGGCAGGCCAGAATGCCACTGTAGCTGTAATGAGCTATAGTGCGTATGATATTGAAGATGCGCTGGTGCTCAATAAGGCCTCTCTCGACAGAGGTAACAGCCACTCGGTTACCTTTAAACTTACCTAGTTTTTGACATTCTGCAGTGACTAACTTTCCAAATGTTTTTTTTTTTCATCCAGCAGAAATAAAACTTTGCCAGAAAAGTCTTCTTCAACATCTTTTTTTATACTTCTCTCTTGTATTAGGCTTTGGTAGATGTCTGGTATACAAAAACGCTAAGTGCACATTGAGGCGGTACACTAACCAAACCTTTGATAAGGTGATGGGGCCAATGCTTGATGCTGAAACTTGGAAGCCCATCTGGAGGCACAGCATCCTGGATGCTGATGGCATCTTTTCCCCTGGTAAGGCTCCTAGAGAGCTGCTGACTTTGTAGGCAGCTCGATTTCGGTGGAACGATCTTGAACGTGTTGATCTAATGATATACCGATGTGGAAGTCACATGTGGGGCTGGGTTGTGTGTCTCGCAGATGAGCGGGTCGAGAACAAACAGGTGCTGGTGAATAAGTCCATGCCCACCATCACCCAAACACCACTGGAGGGCAGTGCCCAGCCAGACCAACCACAGTACAGAGATGTGACAATCACGTAAGAGACCATTTGTTTTCTAAAGAACTGACTGAATTAAATTAGCATGCAACCAAGGAATATCTGTATAGTTTTTGTTAAGTGTGGATACATGTTTTTGTTCTGTTTTTATAATCGAAAACCAGATCGGTGTTTTTGTTGTTGTTGTTGTTGTTTTACAAATGAAAACTACATCTGTTTTCTTTGTTTTTTGCAATCAAAAACCATATGGGTGGGTTTTTTTTTTTTTTTTTTTTGAAAATTACATACTGTGTTTTTTTTGGTTTTTATTATTGTTTGTTTGCAATCAAGCCACAACTGTTTTTGTTTATACAATCAATCTACAAGTGTTTTTTATTTTATTTTTTTTTATAGCCAATATCAACCCAAACTGCCCTTTTCTTACATTGAGAAGGTGATGATCTCCTCCAACGCAGAGGATGCCTTTTTGGTCAAGATCCGGCTCAGGCAGACACGCAGACCAGTGATAGGAGACAAGTTCAGCAGTCAGCATGGACAGAAAGGTACCATAGCACCCTTCCTAACTTTCTCAGACCTGAGCCAATGGCAGCTGTCCTTTTCTCTGCTTTTGGAGGCATTAACTGATTAAGCAAAATGCCTTCAATCTGCTAAAATTCAGATATTAGAAAAGAACCCTCTTGATCATTCTCATGTAAGTGCGAAGACATTTGTGAATGATGTATACAACCATTTTTGGGAGCAATTTTTGTCATTTATTTTTTCTCTCTACACCCAAGCTTTAATCGATTCACTGGTGCCTCACAATTCTGTGCCAAACAATTCTATATTGATCCACAAAAATTCATAATCAGAATAATAATTCAGTTATTAATAGTTCCATCTGTTAAAAAGCATGTGCAGAATAAACTATTACAAATACAGATGCCATGCAGTGTGCAGCACGGCAAAAACAGCACAGAGGTATCTACGGCAGCATGTACATCATGAAAAGGTGCATTTACACTGTCCAAACAAACACAAGCAGGAGCCTTCAGAAAAGTTTAATAGCCAAGGATGGAAAGGCTGAATATGCTTATTTTTAATAAAAACAACCAATCAACATTCTGCATCATAATCTCTATATTTAAAAGGAATAAATTGATTTACACACGAATCGCAATCGCACAACACACTGCATCACATGCTTTAAAGTTGATCATCCTTGTGCACTGCTACAGAAAATATCAACAAAGTTTCATTTACACTAAATAAAAACCGCAGAGCAGCCTATGATACTTGTTTATTATACCCGCTGTCTATTTTTATTAACGGGTCAGAGCAGACATATTTTTGGAAAGCTATTTTGTGGAATCTTTTCACACAATTTGGCAACGCGACAACTTGCGTAAGATTTGCAACCTCTGCGTTGTTGTTAAAAAATTGAGATGGAATAAAATCGAGAGTTACATACAGATTCCCACCACAAGCTATATCGTCTCAGTTGACCCTCCCACCCCCTTCAACTTTGTTTCACAGCCTGTTTTTCAATTAATTAGCTTTTTGTCCCATGCCAGACTATGCAAATTTATTACAGCAGCGCGGTCCTGGGAAAAACTGTTTACAGCCTCCATTGTTTCTGAGCACCTCCGCTGAGAGCGCTGGTCAGTATGATGTTTTAATCAGAGCGTTAACTGGCGCCATGCATAATTCACTCATTTCATTAGCAGAGGTCGTCCACTGGCACTCATCACGGGATGTGACAGTGAGGAGGGGTCAGGGAGGGGTTAGCTGCAAACCGCCAGAGATGCTATTTACTGCTCTTTTTAAAGGAGCTTTTGGTATTTAAAGGAGCAGGCAAGTGTTGGTGCACTGGGATAACACAGGGCAGCTAATTGTTGTTGTGAAGGATAGTGTCGTTCTCTTGAATGTCTTTTGTGTGTGTAGAAGTGGGCTTTTATTGAACGCTGCTACTTAGAGAAGTTGAAGGATTTTCATTTTTGGGTGAACCATCCCTTTATTTTCATTTTTATATTGCTTTGCCATGTTTGTGGCATTTAAATGAATGCATTTCTTATGTATACACCAAACAGGTGCTTTGATTTAGTTTTGAGCTTTTTATCTGAAAATGGGACAATTCTTGCAAGACACAGAATGTTGTGCTTCAAAGAAATACATTTGGCTACCTTAGGTTGAAAAGAAAGCCATTAAAGACATCCCACAGTGGTTTGGAGCCATTGGCTTTCAAGCAAGTTTCACAGAAGTTTTGTCTTACTCATTTTAACCCTCTCTTATCCTGTACCCTGTTCTTACCAGCCTCTACTAGCCTCAAAGATCCGGTCACCGGAGAACGATAGGTTAATTATTTACCGGTGACCCAAACACACACAGAAGTGCACACATGCGGATACACACTCTGATACTCACACAGCTGTGTTGGCAGGGTCTATTGTGCAAGCCGCCACTGTGGGGCTGTATAGTTGGTGATGGAGGGCCATGGACTCTTACTGCTGTCCGGCTTTTCTTCACTGATTTCATGCCTCTTTTATCATTCACTCTCACACAAAACAAACAACACCAAGGATGTGTGCTATGGGAACTGCTCTCTCTCTCTCTCTCTTTTACCTCTCTACTTCTGTCTCACTACTGCTCACTTTCTCTTGTTTTCCCTTCTGAAATCCTACTACTCATAACTTTAGTAAGTTATTGTTAGTGTTGCTTTAAATAGGTTTGCCTTCAGTCGTTTCGCTGCTTCTAGATCTTTTTTTGGGGGGGGATTTTCTCTCCATTTGGAATGCCCAATTCCCAACATGCTTTTAAGTCCTCGTGGTCACATAGTGATTCACCTCAGTCCGGATGGTGGAGGACGAATCCCAGTTGCCTCCGTGTCTGAGACCATCAACCCGCGCATCTTATCACGTGGCTTGTCTGGTACGTTGCCACAGAGACATAGCTCGTGTGGAGGCTTCACGCAATCCACCGCGGCAACCAAGCTCAACTCACCACGCACCCCACCCAGAATGAACCACATTATAGGGACCACGAGGAGGTTACCCCATGTGACTCTACCCTCCCTTAGGAGGTTGCTTAGGAGACCTTGCTGGAGTCGCGCAGCACGCCCTGGGATTCAAACTAGCGAACTCCAGGGGTGGTAGCCAGCGTCTTTTACCACTGAGCTACCCAGGCCCCCTGCTGCTTCTAAATCTTTAAAATTAAGTGGGATACTTTGTGTAGTCTCTGCTCCTTTAAACATTGAATTATGGAAGTCCAACATGACAAGATGATGGTTACTCAAATTCATCTGCAAAGCTTATTTATGAGAATAATAATGATAATTTAAACTGATTCAGAGATTTTTTTTTTTAGAGTATGAAAAGTTATCTAGGGTAGTTCCAGTTCAGGAAAATATATATATATATATATATATATATATATATATATATATATATATATATATAAATGAAATAAATAATTAGCAAAATTGCAGTTTAGATTTGTCCTAAATGTCATATTTTATACACACACTTTTTAAGCACATGCATTTAACAAAAAAAGTTTGCTAGGTTTTAAATAAAAAAAGAATAGATTTACTGTGTGTTTGATTAAGAGATTTACTTGGACATTTAGGGCTGTCCCGATTATTTTCAAACAAATCTTTGCGATTATGACGATTAATTGTCTGTTTTAAGGCTATGGCGATTAATTGTCTCATTAAGGGCTTTTACGATTAATTGTCATATAAATTGTCATATTTTTTTAGGGTGTGCTTTTTTTCTGCATGTTTGCTTCATACACTTTAAGATGTCATTTTTACATATTTAACTTTAAATATATAAATCAAATAATAAAATAGTGATAAACTGTGATTTCCTTTTTAAGGCTTAAAAACTTATGAATGACATGAAAAATAAAAATGTCTCTTTTTGGTCAACTTTAGTTTTGGTCCATTTTAAATTTACACTTGTTTTTTGAACTCATATTTTATAATAATAATAATAATATATTACATTTTTATTATATTATGCAATAGTAAAATATATATTTCCTAATTTCTTCACTTTCACACATTATTTTAATGCTCTGATTAAACCTCAGAGCCTTTATTTGTCATTAAGTAAAACCTTTGAGATTTCGTTTCATTTAATCCCTCCACAGAGTAAGAGTAAGTGTGTATCTCCTCTTTGTCACTGCGTGTCATTAACACAGCGTGTATGAACCAGGAACATTTGCCACCACACGATCATTTAATGTGAAACCGGAGCACTTTGCGGTCACTATCAAAGTTTATACTTGTTTGTTTATATTTTCACGGGAGTTTGGCTGGAGCCTCTGCTCACAGCGCGCATCAGAGCGCTTCACGCGATCTTCAGGACAGGAGCTGGTTGACCTCTGTGCTAATTTCTGTACCATATTACAGTATGCTGTCATTAGCAAAATGATATGAGATGTGATCGTTTTGAGATGAAATCAATGACAATTTGAAAATAAAATAAACAAAACTCTGGATAAGGCCAAGTGTGATCATTAAACAGCAGAAGAATGTAATTTAATTAAATATTATACAGTCACATGCACTGCACGCTACTCTGCTCTGTCGTATGATTCCCACGCACAAACAAACGCAAGACACTACTGGTGCTTAATTTTCATGCAAGGTTTTTAGAGTATAAACGGCTGTTAACACTTAAATTAACTCCTCCGGTGCAGCTTGGAGATTTCAGCTCAAGAGTTGTGACAGGTGTATCCCAGCATTAACTGATATAAATAACCTGTCAAAAACAGGAAGAACTCAAAGGTCTGTCAAAATAAAAGTCCCGCTAAATTGAAAGCTCTTTTCAACTGGATGCGTGAAATTGTAGACAGAAAAATATAACTGCTGTATAAAAATGTAATATTCAAAAAGTAGGAATAATACTCAATAACAATTATGTAATATTAAATGGTATTATTATCATTATTATTATTATTATTATTATTATTAATATTATCTGAAAGCAATATCACTATAATTAATTCTGTGAAGCTCTGTTGTGTAGCATTTTATTTTACCAAAAATAAAATTGAAATTTTTTGTCAAAACAAATAATAATTATGATATTTTTATTTGATTAACACTGTATGTACCAATTTGATTAAACACCATTTGACCATAACTTTTAATTAAAACATTTAACATTGAATCCAGAAAAATTTAAAACGGAAAACGCATCATTTGTATCTGTGAGATTTATGCAGTTCTTTAATCAAGTCATTTTCTGTGTAAATTCATCAAAAAACTGAGGCTTTTTATTTGTTGATTATAGTATCGATTTAGTGTGGATACCGAGGTACCAGGGCTGGTATCGTACCGAAGCCAAAATTTTGGTATTGGAGCAACCCTGCTCCACGGTGCGGCTCAGTGATGCTCGGACGCGGAGTTCAACTGAATGACACAAACGCGCTGTTCATGTAATTTATACAGTATATTACCTTTTTCCCCTTTCCATGTATGCGGGAGGAGCGTGGTTAAACGCTTTCAGCGGGAGACGTGGTTGTTGACATAGTGATAGTGCACAACCGTTAAAGGCGTCCATGTAGTGCTTATTCAATGCACAGCAGTGCCTCATGTAGAATAAAACAGATTTTATAAGGTTACTGATATGACTGATATGAGTCTTCAACTCTTGTGAGTGATCATGATTTTATACATATGTTTCAAAATGACAATTAATTTCTTTAGGAGTAAAACTTATTTAATGGGGAAAAAATTACTGAGTGCACCTTTAAGCGTCCAAATACTTTTTGGGGCCACTGTATGATTACCTGATTACCTGTATGATTCTTCCTTAAGAGGCTGTCCTCCTTTTTTTTGCATATTGACGTATCCCTCTCCTCAGCTGAACCTTTCTTTGTGCTCAGTGTGATAAAGGGGAAACTATGGGTATAACTTCTCACTGTCCAGCTAAGCACCTCTCCTCACTTCCTGCCCCTGTTCTCTTCTCTTTTTATCACTTGCAAATGGCCCAATAATATGTTTGCTCTGGCTGCAGAAAGAGTGAGGAGCTGCTCTGCAAACATTTACACTCTCTCACACTGCTTTGGATCACTTCTGTTTGTCTGCAATCTGAATTTCCATTGGTTCCACTCCACCAGACCTGAATACATCTGCTTTATAGGCCACTGGACTAGATGAAAGTTACACAGACCCCTCATATTTTCTCATTTAGCATTTGTTTGTGATGGTGAACCACTCAAATCACTCAAATCAAATAGGTTTTATTGGGAAAGGCATGATTACTGGAATTAGACCTAGCCTATTGGTATACATGGATGTCTCTGTGTCAGTTAACCTTTCAAACTATCAGTGCCCATATTCACAAACATTCTTATGGCTAAAAGTAGCTCCTAATGCGGAAATTTAGGAGCAACTCTTAAAAATTAGGGGAGTGTCACTCCTAATTTTAGGACTCATAAAATTGAGAGTAAGACTAAGAGTAATTCATGAAGCATTTTAACACTAAAGTAGCTCCTAAACCCATGACAGCTTAGAAGTCCTCCTGAGGACTTCTAAATCCCTAGGAGTGACTCCCAAATGATTCGAAGCATGCCTGCTGTCGTCAATCCACATTAAAAACAATGTTTTAGAATATTATTATGAGCTATCGCCTGAATCGCAATAGAGTCGATGTATTTGAATAATCTATCATTATATTAAAAACTTTTTCATATTGACATTGACCTTTAAAAAAGGTATCGTATGAATCGCAAGGGTGTTTTTATCATTGCAAAGTTAGTTAGAGATGCAGTTAACTCTCCCACTAACCGAAACAAACCAATTACTCTGGAGATAAAGGTTTTGACAATGTGCACGCCCTCTGGAATGAAACTTCCATTGAAAATGAAACTGTTGCGTGGATGAATTGGGGATTTGTGTCATCTGTCAACAGTTTTGTGAAAAGCTTTTAAGCAAAAACTCCTAATGAGGAACTCTTTGGAGAACTCCTAGTGGTAAGATAAAAATCTTTGTGAATACAGGCCCAGATCTTTTTTTTTTTTTTTTTTTTTTTACTCTTAGACAAGCAGTGAAAATGTAATTGTTCTTTACATTTTTGTAAAGCATCACTTTGGATCTAATACGTTCCTCAAGAGGACATGCCCTTCTGTGACTCCGGAATCTGCCCTGACATCATCATGAACCCTTATGGTTATCCCTCCGGAATGACTGTAAGTCCCACCCTCTTATCAGATTATGTGATTTTAACTATTTTACATTTCTAGATTTGATCCGAATTTAGAATTTGTGTATATTCCTGTTTATATCAGACTTTGGCAATCTTCTGTAATGAAGAATTATTAGAATATTTTATTCATCACTTTTTAAAATGCTGTGCAGCAAGATAAAATGTTTTTTTTTTTAGCAGATTTTATTTATTTTTAGGTATAATTATAGATACATTTATAATTAATATTTTTACGTTTTATTTCATACTCTTGAACACGTCATGCTATCTCCTTGATTAGCAAAGACTTCTAAACAAAATGCTTTGGACACATTAAAATTCTCAACGTTCGGGGTTTTATACTTTTTACCCTTTTGCTTTTGTTTATTTTAATTATGAAAATGTACAATTCCATAAATGTCATTAGCTATAATTGTTCTGGAACGCTCTTAGAATCATATATGCTTTAAAAAATACTTGTCTGTTTACTTGAGCAAAGTTTGCGTCAATTTTTCAAATCTTTGAAATCAAAATCTCGTTGGTATGTACAAAATAAACAATGGCAGTTCTTACATCAACACGGTGTAAACAAATCTCTAAATATCAGCTTCAGAAGACTTGTCTTGTATTCCCCCATTGTTTCTATTTTTAAGCCTATGTTTGGGTGTACACAGCAGGCCGGCTTATAGGAAATTGTTTGAGCCGAGAAAAAGATTCCTCTCAGTGACCGAGAAGGGTCAAAGATCTTCCGGCCCTTTCTGTGAGTGACCTCTGTAAAGGCTACTGTCATGCAGTGGTGCGTGACCTCAGAATGATGTCATACAATCTGCAGTGGCAAAAAGGGAACACTGGGACATCTACACTGTCCAGAGATGCCACAAATGCATTTACAGAAACCACAACTGTGGTAATAATTAATGACACTAATGTTTTATATATGAAATAAAGAATATGATTAATAAAACTATGATGCTATGTCATTACAATGACAAAGGTTTAGGGTGAATTTTATTTACACAGAACCAAAGCAGCAGTGGGTTAGGATGCAGTAATGCATTCTTTACACAGATTTGCAAGCAGGCACAGAGGCATTTACTTGGCTGTGTAAAGACACCTGTAATGGACTAATCCAGCATGTATTACATACATGAATGTTGCACGTGGAGAATATGCATCAAGCTTGTTAAACAAGCAAACAAATAAATAAAATTTACCCTGGTCTTTATTGTATGTTAGGTTGGTAAGCTGATTGAGCTATTGGCTAGTAAAGCAGGGGTTCTGGATGGGTGTTTTCACTATGGTACTGCTTTCGGGGGCAGTAAAGTGAAGGATGTGTGCAAGGATCTTATTCGCTATGGATACAATTACCAGGGCAAGGATTACGTCATCTCAGGCATTACAGGGTAAAAAAAAATGTTAAATGATACATGTCCGATGTTAGAGGTTGATAACCAATTAATCGGGTGATAGTTTTTAAAATTGATTTATAGAATAAAAATGTCTTAAACTTTCCTTACTATGACAGGCACTGACACAAAGGCTACAAGGGTCCAAAATGAACTAAATCCCAGATGCAGTTTATTGTCCATTAATGTGCAACCAAAATCCCAATATAAGCCATAAAAAATAAAGATATCGTGCAAAACGCAGGACTTTTAACTATAAACAAGCCTAGGGACTCTTGTTTTGAAATGACTGAGACTTGGCTCTATTATAGTGCTCTATATTTAAGTATTTTGCAAATTAAGCTTTTTATAGCTTAAATATTTTCTAATGCTTCCAAATATAAGTTTTCCTTCTTTCATGTACATTTTCCTAGTTCTAATGTTGTGAAAGTGATCTGGCAAAGATGTATCTGCATTAATTCACTTGCAAAGTCTTTATATCAAGATCAGCGTTACTTTACATTGCTGTTCAAATATTAGTATTTTACACAGTTATTTGAACGTATATCCAAAACATGTTGCTTGTTTCATATGTGTAATTTGCTCTAGGGAACCTCTGGAAGGTTACATCTACTTTGGTCCAGTGTATTATCAGAAACTTAAGCTAGGTAAGAAAAGCCAATTTGATGTGATTTCTGAACTTTTAATTATTATATCTACACATTAACAATGAATCATTTGAATATTGGAAACAAACATTGTCCACAAGCTTATTATTTTGATTTACATTACATTTAAATTGTTTCCCCTGTTTGTTGACTTAAACCAGATCAGAACTGAAAGCATAACTGTATCTGTGAAAATATGTCTCACTGAGGGACTTTCCAGGGATGGTGGTCTGCGTCTTGGAGAGATGGAGAGGGATTGTCTCATTGGCTATGGAGCCAGCATGCTGCTTCTGGAGCAGCTGATGATCTCAAGTGATGCTTTTGAGGTGGATGTGTGTGGACAGTGTGGCTTGCTTGGATATTCAGGATGGTCAGTACAATACACATTCTCACACACACACACACACACACACACACACACACACACAAATAACCTGTAGCATAATAATTCCAGAATTAAATGCATCAAAATGGTCTATTAGTGAGCGGTTTCTCGGACTGTGCATTGCAGGTGCCATTACTGCAAGTCATCATGCCATGTGTCATCTCTACGAATTCCATATGCCTGCAAAATGCTCTTCCAAGAACTGCAGTCCATGAACATCATCCCTCACCTCAAACTGGCTTGCTGCAATGAGTAAGAAGACTACAGCAGATTTGCCTTTACATACGATTGAGCAATACAGTATTATTAACTCATAGACTGCAAAAACTGACATCATGTTTAAGCATCAGTTCAAAGATCTTGATCATCAAGGAATCACATTACTGTGGTTCTACTTTTTGTTAAACATCTTAATTATCTTATAAAAAATAAATTTTTATAAATCAGAAAAGTGCCTGCTGTAGAATGTTAGAAGATTTTTTTTTTTTTTTTTTTTGGATACTCGGCATTTCCTTTGGTTTATATATGTTTGCTGTTTAAAATATGTCGATTTATTCATTTTGGTTTACCCTGAGAATAATAAACATTTCTTTACAATAACTAATAAATTGTAAATATAAATTATGAAAAATATGTACGTTGCTTTTTTTATTGGGTGACATTTCTTGTAAACCACTTACGAAGCCCAAGCGATCATTGGGAAACATTGGGTGTAGACGTATTGAGCAATCATGATTAAGTGTTAATGTGACAACACTGACAGCAGAAAAGAGCTTGTTACATTGACCACCTTCACACTCTCCTTTTTTTATTCTAATAAAACATCCGTTATTCAGTGATTGCTCCCACCCACTAAGCAGCCGTGGAAGGCTTTGATTGGAAGAATGCTTCTCACATCGCTAGAATAGGCATTGACAGTGTGACTCGCTGGGTGGGGGGGTATAAGTGTCTGAGGGTGTTTTTTTTTTTTTTTTTTTTTTTGGCCGGCTGCACCTGTCCAAGCTAATGAGGGGCTAATGAGACTGAGAGTAGACAAACAGAAAAAGGAAATGTTCTGAGGAGAGGATGCAAAGATTCCCTCCCTCCCGCTTTTCCTCCCTCCATCTTTAAAACTGTTATTAAGGAAATTTTCATTGATGTTTTGCTCTCTCTGACCATCCATTTCCCAGCTTGTTAGAGGTGCTGCTTAATCCATACAGTTTCAAATGACTGTAGGTATATTAGCCTTTTGAAGCTTTCAGTTTGTTCTCATTCTGTGCTGTTTTTTTTTTTCAATGCATCATAGTATTAGTTCCATTTTGTTTCGTTTGCATGCTTTTTTTTCATCCAAATGAGAGGTACCTAAAAAATTTAAATTGGAATACTCATCATAGCTGCTTTGCTTTCTTTCTTTTGCAGAACACAAATTAAGCTTTTAGAATATCTCAGCTCTGTAGGTCCATTCAATACAAGTGAATGGTGACCAAAACTTTAAAGCTCCAAATGCACATAAAGGCAGCCTGTAAGTAACCTTTAAGACTCCAGTGATTAAATCCATGTCTTCTGAATCGATTATAATAGGTGTGGGTGAGAAACAGATAAATATTTAAGTCCTTTTTTACTATAAATCTTCACTTTCACATTCTTTTTGTTTTTGAGACTTGTGTCTCTGCAGAACAAAAATAGGCCTTTTCCGATCAGCGGGCATTTTCAAACCGGGATGGGTGTTTTCCAACCACTTTACACGATTTGCCTGCTACATTGAGATTTTCTACTTTCATTAGATGTTCAGAAATGCCCATCCTGGTTTGGAATGCCTGTTGATACTAAACTGAGATTCCCTTCTTTCATTGGATAGTTTAAAAATGCCCATCCCAATTTGAAAACATCCACAGACTGAGAAACGGCCATTATTGTTCTGCAGAGACCTAAACTTCTTGTTTTTGACAATTCACATTCTTCCTACATATCTCCACCTACTGGGCAAGGAGGAGAATTTACAGCAAAAAGGACTTGTATCTGTTTCTCACCCACACCTATAATATCGCTTATGAACATACAGTGCATTCATAAAGTATTCAGACTCCTTCATTTTTTTCCCATTTTGTTATGTTGCAGCCTTATGCTAAAATGCTTTATTCTTTTTCACATCAATCTACACTCCATACCCAATAATGACAAAGCAAAAAGCAGATTTTTGATAACTTTGCAAATTTATTAAAAAGAAAAAAATGAAATATCACATTGACATAAGTATTCAGACCCTTTGCTATGACACTTGAAATTTAGCTCAGGTGCATCCCATTTCTCTAGATCATCTTTGAGATGTTTCTACACTTTGATTGGAGTCCACATGTGGCAAATTCAATTTATTGGACATGATTTGGAAAGGCACACACCTGTCTATATAAGGTTTCACAGCTGAAAATGCAAATCAGAGCAAAAACCAAGCCATGAGGTCAAAGGATCTGCCTGCAGAGTTCAGAGACAGGATTGTGTTGAGGCACAGATCTGGAGAAAGTGTTCCAAAATTCTAGGCTGCACTGAAGGTTCCCAAGAGCACAGTGGCCTCCATAATTCTTAAATGGAAGAAGTTTGGAACAACCAGGACTCTTCCTAGAGCTGGCCGCCTGGCCAAACTGAGCAATCTGTGGACAAGGTCCTTTGTAAGAGAGGTGACCAAGAACCCAATGGTCACACTGTTTGAGCTCCAGAGATCATGTGTGGAGATGGGAGAAACTTGCAGAAGGACAACCATCACTGCAACACTCCACCGATCTGGGCTTTATGGTAGAGTGTCCAGACAGAAGCCTCTCCTCAGTGCAAGACACATGAAAGTCTGCTTGGAATTTGCTAAAAGCACCTAAAGGACTCTCAGACTATGAGAAATAAGATTCTCTGGTCTGATGAAATTAAGACTGAACTGTTTGGCCTCAATTCCAAGCATCATGTGTGGAGGAAACCAGGCACCGCTCATCATCTCCGCAGTACTATCCCAAGGGTGAAGCAAGGTGGTGGTAGCATCATGCTGTGGAGGTGTTTTTCAGTGGCAGGGACTTGAGGACTGGTTAGGGTTGATGGAAAGCTGAACGCAGCAAAATACAGAGATATCTTTAATGAAAACCTGGTCCAGAGCGCTCAGGACCTCAGACTGGGCTGAAGGTTCACTTTCCAACAGGACAATGACCCTAAGTACCCAGCCAAGACAACGCAAGAGTGGCTTAGGGACAACTCTTTGAATGTCCTTGAGTGGTCCAGCCAGAGCCCGAACTTGAACCCAATCGAACATCTCTGGAGAGATCTGAATCCCCAAATCCAGGTGTGCAAAGATTGTCGCATCATACCCAAAAAGACTTGAGGCTGTAATCGCTGCCAAAGGTGCTTCAACTAAGTACTGAGTTAATACTTATGTCGATGTGATATTTCAGTTCTTTATTTTTAATACATTTGCAAAGTTATCAAAAATCTGGTTTTTGTTTTGTCATTATGGGGTATGGAATGTAGATTGATGTGAAAAAAATATTTAATGCATTTTAGCATAAGGCTGTAACATAAAATGTGAAAAAAGAAGAGGTCTGAATACTTTCTGAATGCACTGTATGGATTAAACAACTGGAGTCCTATTGATTATTTTATGCTACCTTTATGTGCTTTTTGGAGCTTCAAAATTGTGGTAACCATTCACTTGGATTGTATGGACTTGCAGAGCTGAGATACCCTTAAAATCTTTGTTTGTGTTCTGCAGAAGAAAGAAAGTCATACACATCTGGGATTGCATGTGGGTGAGTAAATGAGGAGAGTGAACTATCCCTTTAAGCCATTCTTAAAGTGTATGAATGCCATTGCTTTAGAAACTAAATATGAAAGCAAATGACACAAAGGATGTAGACCTTTTTTCAGAACTAAAATCTTTTTTTTTTTTTTTTTTTTTCACCATTTATGCAATGACTTTTAACCAACTGGTCCTAAGATGATTTTTAGTAGATGTATGAAGTCAGTTCCTCTTAAGTTCACTCTGGTGTCCTTACAGAGTAGCCTCAGGTGTAGTTCATCACATAAATTATGGTCATGTTCCACTAACGTTTGTCAACCAGAAAGTATCTACATTTGTTTTGTCTTCATTTTAAACTTTATACAGTATTTAAAAATGAACTGACTTCTTTTTGTAAAATGTTTTGCTTGGAAAGTGTCCTTATGCTTTCTTTCAAATAAATGCCATTTGGTTTGATATTTTGTTATCTATTGCAAAGACATTTATACATTAAGTGTGGCTTAAGTGTCTAAATACTTTCTGTGTCCACTGAAGATAGTCTAAATCCCAAATGAAAATAAATAGTGCATTAATGTAGTCTGGAGGCCATCATTGCATCTCTACGTCTGCACAGTCTATAGGTGGAGGAGAGTCTTCCACCGCCATCAAAAAAGTGGGGAGCAGTTCTACCATAATCCCCCTTTCTCCTGCTCACTCTCCCTCTTTCCCCCGTGGTTCCATTCATATTCTAATCACAGCTTTCCCTTCTGCAGTTTGTAGGCACTCCATCAGAGCCCTCCCTGCCTCAGGCTCTACACTTTTACTTCCCCTTTTGTGGCTACGCTCTCCTCCCGGCACACTAAAATAAGATTGCTTCAAGGAGAGGGAAGGGAGGGGGTTCACTCTGGTTCTCTTTGAGTCGACCAAACTTTCCCTTTCCAGTTTAGTTTTGGTGATGTCGGATCAAGTTTTTTGACATTTGGTGTCAAAAACGGGATGAGGTCAGATAGTATCCGAGATGGCAATGAACATGCTGGCAGGGTTCGGTGCTATTTATGTCTTTGGTTTTATTTTATTTACTCAGATATTAATTAACGAAATGTTCACACTTTCTTTTCCAGACTTATTGGGGACGAAACAGACATCAAAAAAGTCCCGTAGTGGGCCAAAAAGTGGCACTTGGATGGAGAACTTTAAAACTAAAACAGTGGGGGCAGAGTGTGTATCTGTGTGAGGAGGGGGTATGAAAACGTATTAAATGCTATAATAGGAGACGGGGAGGCCACAGTACTGGGATTGCGTAGATCTAAGCCTCTTTTTTTTCTGGGAAGGGAGCTTTTCTTATTCAAAACAGCCCCACAAAAGACTTCCAGTGAGCCTTGCCACATCCCCATCTGACTCGAAGCCATTCATCAGCCTGCCGAGCCTATCAATGACATGTCCCCCATCAGGGCTCCTATAAAATCAGCCCCTTTCCCATGAAACATCAGCAAACATTTTGACGGCTCTGGCTTTTCCCCCACTGGATCTCTGGAGTCTTTGACCCCCCCCCCCCCCCCCAACCCCATCCATCCATCCACCCACCCACTCCAAAACCTGCACCCCACCACCACCACCCTCTCCACGGACCTAACATCTTATGCATCTCTGCAGCGGGCAGTTCTCTCGGAGAGACGGAGGGAGCTAAGGAGGGGGAGTCCTGCACGGAGCCATTTTCTCAGAGGAGCCCCTGGAACGTGCATGGGAAGAGGATGCATTGTGAGCTGCTGGAAGAGCCTGACATGGATTCCACAGGTTGGTTCCTGCTGCACCGCCGTGACATTGGGATGCTTGGGAACCGGGCTCTTTTGGAACGCAAAACCTGGGCCTTGGGAGTCTGTGACCTGAGATTGGCATCAGAAAAAGTTATTTCACTTTTGAAGTATTTTTTTTCCCCATCAGGATAACTCTGTGCCTTGAATCTAGTACATGGAGAGATAGGTTGGCATGTTTTGTTTTTGTTTTTTTTTTTGTTTTTTTATTGCCTCATTTTTATTGCTAAGGATGGGTGTTCTTCTGCACAGCATATATCTATATAAAGTGGGCGTTTTATTTTTTATGGAGTTGCAACCTGGCCTTATATTTAGACTAAATTCAAGTCAGGTCACAGTTCTAAGTTTGTCATCCAGTTTGAAAGTATTTCTGTTCAATTAAAAAGTTATGTCGTTTAGGGAGTTTGCGCGCGAGTAAGTGATGCACCTGCTGAAGCCAATTTTTTACTGAAGATATACGCTCAGTACGACTGGTAAATAAATAGTCTACTGTTGATGCGTTATTTTATAAATAAAATAAAGTAAAATTAGAATCCGTCCAAAAATAGTTATGTCACAGAGGATGTCTTGCCCTGATGTTTTAAACGAAAAAATACAAATACAAATACAAATAGAATCTAGCCTAAATTTTACGTTTACCTTACTAAAGATTTCGTTTCGAAAGCAAGACATTCCGCATGGCTATTAATGAACGCATAATTATATATATATATATATATATATATATATATATATATATATATATATATATATATATATATATAATTATGCGTTCATTAATAGCCATGCGGAATGTCTTGCTTTAACAGCCTAACATTAGTTAGGCTGTTATTATTTGCCATATTTGGGTGTCACTTTTCTCTCTGTCCGATATCTGTGCACGACGATAAATGATCTCAGATCCGTCTCGCCTTTAGATGGGACTTAATCCAATTATTTAGAGCACTACTTAAACTGTTCATGGAGCAAATGATTCAATTACAGACCTTGACTCTGATCTGAGCAGACTATAAGTCAACATTGATGGAGAAAACGTGGATTATGTAAATTTTGAAAAGGAATTCGATTTGTTGTGCGTCAAAATGACATAAAATTTTCAAGCAACAACAACAAAAAATTACAAAAAAAAAAAAAAAAAAAACAAAAAAAAAACAACCACCACAACTCTAATAGTAGGCCTTTCTTTTAGTTTATAATATTAAATTAAATTGCTAAAAATCAATCATTAAACTTCAAAACCACAGAAATAGCTAAGACAGTATGTTATCATTTTTATTTATTTATTTTTTTATCATTGAAGGGTTTATTTAAAAAAATAACCTTTATAAAATAAATCTTGTAATGCAAGAGAGATTATTTAGACATCTGTAAACATGACACGTGTTTCTAATTCGTCATATTTGCAATCGTCAGCGATTATATTTAGTAGATTAGTACTGAATGTAGATTTAAGCCTATTAACTATTCTTACCAAATGAAAATTTGCATTCATAAAAGAACGTTTCCATTCATTTGAATCCACTTCTCTACACTTGCTAAAATGAAAACGCATGGCTGTTTGATTGGTTAAATATCAGAATATAGGCCAACAACTTTTCATCCAGTAAAAGTTCATAACTTTCCCGATAACTTCAACCCCCATCTAATGCATCAGAACTGACTCGCAGCCTTGGCAACCGCTGCTAGGGTGATCGTTGTCATGGCCCGTACGGGGAAACAGGATAGACATTTCTTTGAATCGAATCATATTATTATAAGTGTTTCTGTCTTGTGATGTAAGGACACCAGTCGGGTTACTTACATAGCAGAAATGAGAACTGCGCTAAAAAGGTTCTATTATGACGACGCTGGGATGGAAGAGTGCGCGCGTAATCAACTGAGCGTGCGCGCGCCTGTAATTCGCCTGGGGAACAATGCGGGATTCCTGCAGTTCTGCTGAAAACATTTCAAATAGAATCCCAGCAGCCCAAAGATCCACACAATCGATTGTAATTGAATTGCCCGGTCATCATTACGTCCCTCAACTCTTTAGTCAGGGGTTGCAGCGACATGCAGCGGTTTTTTTTTTTTTTTGGTTTTTTTTAATGTTTATTGCACACAACCACAAAGTGGATGTTGACAGTTCATGTGAACCAGAATATATGTAAGCATAAACTAATTTACAGTTATTTTCAACACTTTGGCAAAATGTTTCAAGCTTTGAGAAAGTCAAAAAAGAATAGAAGAATAGTTATGTTTACAAACCACAGCGCAGTTCATGCACCTGTTGCGTTTGCTGAGGGCATACACACGTTCATTCATATAATGTTGTAATGCATGTTAAAATAGACTAAATAACGTTTAAGATGTGTACAACGTGACATGATGATTGGGAACATATTTTTCTACAATATAACAGCACACGACTGAAGTGGCTATAGATGACAAAAGTGTGTATAAAAGTGAGTTCTAAAAGAAATTACAATTTTTTATTTATTTTTTTTTTTCTCGTTTTTAAACTTTTGTGGAAATAGTTCAGAGAAAATAGCCCTACAAAATAATGTATTTTTCACTTTTGCAGAGAGCTGGATTGAGAGATGTCTGAACGAAAGCGAGAGCAAGCGCTTCTCCAGTCACACGTCTATTGGAAATATGTCCAACGACGAAAGTAAGTCTAATTCATCGAAATAAATTCCTTAAAATATAATTCAATTAATACAAAAATGTGTTATTTTCATCAAAGGAAATCTTATGTGACAATTATCAGTGTCTGAACATTCCTGAAAAAAAAAAAAAAAAATAAAAAAATATATATATATATATATATTATTATTATTATTATTATTATTTAATATACATTGCATTATATATCATCATTACTGAATCTTTACTGAACCTATTTATGTTTTTCTTACTAAATAAAGACGAGGAGAAGGAAAATAACCGAGCATCTAAACCACATTCAACTCCTGCCACATTGCAATGGTAAACCAAATTGTAGATATTTACACATCACTCGTTTTCATTCTCTTAACCTGAAATTGTTTTACAGGACTGTTTTTGATCCATAGTAAATTTATCAAAATAGTTTTGATGTTTATGTTGATATTTCAGTGACAATTTGGAGTGCTTTTTGAGTTTGAAAAATCTCTATGTATATCATTTCAGTGCTCATTTTTGTGAAAATATCATAAATGCTTTTTACTTGCACCATGCTTTTATAATAAATCATGCATTTTTCTATTCCAAACAGATGATAAACATGTATCATTTATCTAGGTCGTATAAGAAATTTATTCAGATGTGTTTGCACTATCAAATGCCAGGTTTCCTCATGGAAAAAAGATCTGCTACCTCACAGAGAGAAAATGTAATTTTCAAATCTCTTTTTAAAGTATCAGTGATTAATACTAAAACTGTATACATGTTACCAGACAACATAACTTGACGAGATAACTTGTCTTGGATAGCCTACTTCTTGTATACCAGCAAACAAAACTAAAAACTTGACTTAGTCCAGTTTTTCTCAGACATCGGATTTAGATTGTTATGAATTTCTATATATATATATTTTTCAAGACATTAGATGCTCTCATTTGGAATATCAACATTTTTGATTGGTACCGGAAGCCATCCGCACTTAACAACTCATATTGTATTGGCAGAAACTATGTAAAATTATTCCTAGAGAGAACAAGTATGTTGGGGTAGATATAGCACCCCCACCAAAAAACAAAAACAAATTCTGACTGATCTCCAAAAAATAAACAGTAAGTAGTACACACAGTAATACTGCACAATATAAGAAACTGAGCTGCAAAATTTGTTTTAGAACTCCAGTTATGCCTCCCTCCATGTTTGACACTGACATTTTTATGTCTAATACTGACACGATATGTATTGGAAAGTGTCTTTCTCAGGTCTAAATCCACTGACTGAATTGTTTTATCATCAGGTTGGAGGAGAACTATGAGATTGCAGAGGGTGTTTGCATTCCTCGAAGTGCACTGTACATGCACTACTTGGACTTTTGCGAGAAGCATGATTCTCAACCTGTCAACGCCGCTAGCTTCGGGAAGGTACTCGCATGCATTCAGTATTATGCCTCCGGTTTAAACCACTTGATAAACCATTGATATAATGAAATCATACACTCTTCATTTGGCTTACTTACAGTTTGATTGTTTTGATGTAATGATGTAATTAAGTGAAAATGACTTGATATCCTATCAAAAACCATATAAACATACATATCCAAGTAAAAGAGAACGGTGAGCATCTGTTGAATAAAAAGCATGACATAAAATCTTGGTTTTATGAAGAGCCTCCACCAGTGATCTTTTCTGACACATATTTTGCAAACTCATAGCTGGACAATATAAAAAATGAACATGTTCACCCTTGTTCCCACAACCCCTCAACCCACCTACTCACATAGCCACCCCCCGACACCCTTATCCCGCTCCACCAGCTCCTGTCGGAGGATATTGAAAAAGAGAGGGGGCCTGGATTAATGTGTAATTAAAGGAAATTTGGAAGGGTGAGATGTTGCGGAATGTTAGATCAGTGGCTGGAGCAGCGTGGGGTGTCCTTTAGGAAGGCTTCATTGATTCAGGACAAAACAGAGAGAGAGAGCTGGACCTGCCTCTCTGTCTGCTCATTTATCAAGCCAAGCCTGACAGAAACTTCACAGCTTGGCCTCTTTTTTTCATTCCTCACAATAGAGAGCTTCACTGTTTGCAAAGTTTTCTGCACCAGGAGCTGGACCAAGGAGCTTGTGGACAAAAAACAGAGAGAAAGAGAGAGAGCGAGAAAGATTGGCGAGAAAATAAATTGTCATTGGACATGTTATGAATCTGACTAGATGATTGGGAAGATATTGTTCCAGAATATAACAACACAGCTGAAGTGGCGAGGTGACAAAAGATGTGAACAAAGAGTTCTAACAGAAATGACAACTCTTTTTGTTTTTACCTGACCCAATCAGATAATACGACAACAGTTCCCTCAATTAACCACGCGAAGACTGGGAACCAGAGGCCAGTCAAAGTAAGTCATGATCCTTCTTTAGTATCCAAAAACCTTTCAATAGTTAAAAGTTATATTCCAGACTATTTTTTTTTTTCATGCTTTAAACGTTTTAAACACACATCTAGTCAAAACTTTAGACATACCTCCTCATTCTTTATTATTCCTACTTTGTACATTTTAAAATAATAGTAAAGTGCAAATGTGGGCATTATGAAGTGACTAAAATGATAATCAAATCACAACTATCCTGTATTTTAGCTTCTTCAAAGTATCTACACTTTGCTTATATTACAGCACTGAGCATTCTCTCAGCCAACTTCATCAGGTGCACATTTTTCTAGTTTCCATGAAAGCTGGGCACTTTTGGATGCTTTTCAGCTCATCCATTTCAGTGAAAAAAATAAATAAAATAAAAAAATAAATAAATAAATATATATATATATATATATATATATATATATATATATATATATATATATATATATATAATTTTATAAAGAAATTCATATTGCCACAATTAAGAGTATTAAACACAAGCGTTTAAATTTTTTTTTTTTAAAGAAATTGTTCACCCAAAAATCTCATCAACTCTCCCTCATGCCATCCCAGATGTGTATGACTTTCTTTCTTCTGCAAAAATCAAATGAAGATTTTAGAAGAATATCACAGATCTGTAGGTCTGTAAGTGAAGGATGGGCAGAATTTTTAAGATCCAAAAAGCACTTTAAAGCAGCATAAAAGCAATCCAAGCAACTACTGGTTAAATCCATGTCTTCAGAAGTGATATGATAGATGTGGGTGAGAAACAGATCAAAATAGTCCTTTTTTACCATAAATCTACACCTTTGACCAGCCACGACCAGTAGGTGTCAATACGCATGAAAAATGTGAATCGGCAAAAAACAAAAGAAGAAGAATGTGAAAGTGGAGATTTGTAGTAAAAAAAAGGACTTAAATGTTGATCTGTTTCTCACCCACATTTATCATATCACTTTTGAAGACATGGATTAAACCACTGGAGTCTTTATGGATTAATTTTATGCTGCCTTTGTGCGCTTTTTGGAGCACATAAAGGTTCTGGCCACCATTCACTTGCATTGTGAGGACAGTCAGAGCTGAGATATTCTTCTAAAAATCTTTGTTTGTGTTCTGCAGAAGAAAGAAAGTCATACACATCTGGGATGGCATGAGGGTGAGTAAATGATGAGAGCATTTTCCCTGTTGGGCAAACTATCCCTTTAAGATCATGAGAAGCATAAATTAGGTCTACAGTAAGATGTGCAAACTTTTAATTGGTTGTGCATTTTGTAAATTTTATGATCAATCATGATGGTATTTGAAAACAATAGAGATCCACATCACCAAATACTGCACACTGAACAGATGCGAATACAAACTTTTTATATACAAAAAGTGGCAGCGTAAATCTACCTGAAAGTACAAACACTTCCTAATACTCAGGTTTGGGAGGGTTACTTTTGAAATGTATTCCACTACAGATTACAGAAGAATACATGCTGTAAAATGTAATTTGTAATGTATTCCGTTAGATTACTCAAGGTCAGTAACGTATTCTAAATACTTTGGATTACTTCTTCAGCACTGGTAGATTTTTTCACTTGTTTTGATTATAAAAACTCTGCCAGTACAGTAAGACAAAATACACATGTTAAAAATACATTCTCTGAAAAACCTAAATATCTTATGCAGTGTTGTTTCTAAAGGATTTTTAGATATTTTTACAGGAAAACAATACAAAAATTATTATCAAGAATATGATTTTTGCCCTAATATCAAAGGTCTTACTAGAAAAAAAGAAATCATGATCCAACGTGAATTTTCTTGATAAAAACATATGATCGTGCCTGGTAACTTGTGCATGTAAAATGGCTAGAAATAGCATTTTAGCTTAGCGTAAAGCTGACAATTTACACAAGGTATATTTCTATTTCTTCTGCTCCAAACTTACTTCAAACTTACTTCTCTGTCTGCTCGTATGAATGTAACACATCATAAGACAGTGTTTCACTGCTGTTCAAATGCACTTTGGATCGCATCAATTAAAAGTTTAAATGTTTTCCATCTGAAAGGACTAAATATTAAATGAAACAAATGACAATACAATGTAAAGTAATCTCTTCAGTAATCAAAATACATTTTGAATGTAACTGTATTCTAATTACCAATGATTTAAATTGTAACTGTAGTTACAATTGTAGGTACAGTTACTTATATTTTGTATTTTAAATACATATTCCCGTTACTTGTATTTCGTTACTCCCCAACCCTGCTAATACTGACTATGCCATTTACATTTCCCTCTTAGGTATCACTACTATGGAATTGCTGTGAAGGAGAGCTCCCAGTACTACGATGTGATGTACTCCAAAAAGGGTGCTGCATGGGTGAACGAGACGGGCAAAAAAGAGGTCACCAAGCAGACAGTGGCGTATTCACCGCGCTCCAAGCTGGGCACTCTCCTGCCAGACTTTCCAAATGTCAAAGACTTAAATCTGCCCACCAGTCTGCCAGAGGAGAAGGTGAATAGATCACTAAAACCTTTAACTCTCCTTCATCCAACCCCATTATCCAACCCCAGTATTTGTATCTTCTTTCATAGTGTTAAAGTCTCTCAGCTTTTTTTCAATGCATAACCATGAGTGAGAAATGAATTTGGTATGATGTCATTATACTGTATGTAGAAGCACTATGTTTGGGAGTTTTTTGTGAATTATTCTCTGTTGGAAAGTGTTATAAATGTTTTCATGAGTTCTTTTCTCTACCAGGTCTCAACTTTTATCATGATGTACAGAACTCACTGCCAGAGGATACTGGATACAGTCATACGTGCCAACTTCGATGAGGTAATGCAATTTATTTTCCCATAAATTTTTTTTTTTTTAATGATTTCTTCTAGTATGTGTAATCAGAACAGTTATTTTGTTTGCATGAACAGGTCCAGAGTTTCCTGTTGCACTTTTGGCAGGGCATGCCACCCCACATGCTGCCTGTCTTGGGCTCTTCAACAGTGGTGAACATAGTGGGGGTGTGTGACTCCATATTGTACAAGGCCATCTCAGGAGTGCTCATGCCCACAGTCCTACAGGCTCTACCAGACAGGTGAGTCGCCACCATTTTTACCTATCACTCTAAAAGACTTGTCAAACTTGCTTGCATGATGATGTTAAAAAGAAGAATAGAATTGTGATGCTTGAACATTTTTCATTAGGTTTTCTGTCTAAAACAACGGTTGTTGTCATGCATCTCTCTCTGGAACATTTAGGAACCTGTTAAATCAACATGAACAAGTGTTGGCAACCTATTTATCTTCCATGATGTGATTTAATTCTGAGTGAAACAGGATACTCAGCAAGGACAAAAAATGTAGGGAGGGAATTGATTGGATAGTGAATTTGTTTGACATCAGAATACTGTGGGGCTGTGAAGACAAGCCTACTTTGTTCTTTGAAATAACATGAACATGTATTAAGAAAGTAAATGGAGTGAATTTTAATCTGATGTTGACTTATCACCTAACACCTATATCAGACACCTGTTGCCTGAGTGCAGAACTCCTAACCATTCAACTCAACAGCAATTTTCCCCTTTATTCAAATAGACATGCCAATCAAGAGTTAATTAACCACGGATATGTAATAATACCACACCATTAGAGAAATCAACCTTTTGTGTAAGTGTAATCAGCCTGCCAGAAGCTTTCTTGTCAATGATGCATGAATCAAATTTTAATTACACCAGACAAATAGTAACAAATTGTGTATCTTAGACATTTAGGTCAGAGTGTCCATTCAAACAATACTATAGTACTTCTGGAATGTTTCAAATGTTATATTTTTGTGTATTACAATAATGTAGCCTCACTCAGGTAATCAGGAAGTTTGCCAAGCAGCTGGATGAGTGGCTGAAGGTGGCACTACATGACCTACCCGAGAACTTGCGCAACATAAAGTTTGAATGTAGGTGCCAATATATTCAGGACTCAACAAACATTGAGAATTTGACTTTTTATGGTATTGCAAAGCTGTTAAAAAAAAAAAAAAAAAACACTGGTTGCACTTTATAATAAGGTTACATTTGTTAACATTAGTAAATGCATTAGGTATCATGAACTAACAATGTACAATATTTATTCATCTTTGTTAATGTTAGTTAATAAAAATACATTTGTTCATTGTTAGTTCATATTAGTTCATAGTGCATTAACTAATGTTAACCAGTACAACTTTTGATTTAAAAAATTGATTCAAAAAATGTATTTGTGTCAGTGGCGTAGCCAAAGGTGGGACGGGGTGGGGCTGGGCCCACCCAAATTAGACCCAGGCCCACCCAGAATATTAGAAATTATTCTTTGACTTCAATTATATATACTTATAAAATAGTATAAAAAACTGCATAAATTCTGATTTCTGAAAGTGTGAAAGAACTGTTTGAATGCACCGCTTCTCTGTTGTTAAGGAAAATTTTGGGGGGGGGGTGGGGGGGGGGGGGAATTTGGGCAAAAACTTGTCCCATCCATTTTTGTTGAGGCCCACCCAAGAGGAATTTCCTGGCTACGTCCTTGATTAGTATATGTTTAAATTAACAGTAACTTAATAAATGCTGTAAAAGTATTGTTCATTGTTAGTTCATGTTAACTAATGTTGTTAACTAATATTAATTAATGTAACCTTATTTTAAAGTGTTACCAAAATACTTTGTGTTTTCCCTAGTGTCAAGAAGATTTTCCCAGATACTGAAACGACAAACATCATTAAACCATCTCTGCCAGGTAAACAACACTTTTAATGTTTAATACTCTTTCACCTACTCTCCTGTTTGCACACAATGAAGGGTCCTCTTTATTTTCACAAATTTACATGATCAGGCATAGTGCAGGTCAGGATGCCCATTTAATTTAACACACTTGCTTTTGCAGGCTTCTCGAACAGTGATTCACAGTGCAGACATCACCTTTCAGATGTTGGAGGACTGGAGGAACGTAGACCTCAACAGCATCACTAAACAGACACTTTATACAATGGAAGACACCAGAGAAGACCAGAGAAGACTTATCATCCAATGTAAGGAGCGGACTGATATTCAGTATGGTCTTCCACTGATGCCTTTTGATTTCATTTTAAAAAGTATCAGATAAAACTTACTTGGAAGGCTTTTCTGGACATTTTACTAATCTAATGCCCATGCATTTAGCAGGAATTTGTGTAGTGTGTTTTTGGTTTGTTTATTGCTGCGACTTCACATGCAGCGATGTGGCAAAGGACCCGCTGGTTGATGTTTTGCACCAGTTAGATATCACACAGTAGCTGTCAACCAGCACTGAACTATTCCCACGATCGTGAGGGATGAGCTTTAACCACAGACACTGAGAGGTTAACCCTCACAGTCTGACACCCTAAGGAGCATTTCAAATTCATTTCAGCGTCAACCCCTCACATGACTGATCAGGTCAAAGTTCAAAGATTCAGTCATGTCATCCTCAAAAGAGATTTCGGAGTTCCTCTCTCTGCATTTCTTTTGTGTGGCATCTCTGATATGTGGTACAAGTTATGTTGTCAACAAACTTTTAACACTTTTGTTCTTTTGTGTTTTTTATTGTGTGTTGGCAACTTTTTTGAAAGCACTTTTTAAACTGCTGGTTTTGAGGAATAAATGCAGTAGCTAAATTGGCTTAAAAGCCTCACTAGCTATTTGTATTATAATCCTCTGTCTACCATTATTTTCACTTCTTGTCATTCCCTCCCCTAACTCAGAGAATATATTGCTGATCTGTCCATTTTCCTCTGTATTTCTCTTTAAGTGTATCAAGAATTTGACAGGCTGCTGGAGGATCAGTCGCCCATAGAAGCCTACATTGAGTGGCTGGACTCTATGGTGGATAGATGTGTCATAAGGGTCAGTGCACAATCCATAAAATGCATTTTCTGCTTAGTTTACTGTCTATGTTAAGAGGAATATCATAATAAGAGAACTAGATATCTCTAGAATATTTGAATATCACTAGATGTCTCATTGTCTAGAAAAGATGGTTAGATAAAACAACTCTTTGAAATGGCTGAAGATAAACTCATTTTAATTCTTTTTTTCCCATTCTTATAATTATTTGTTACTCAATCCGACCTGAGATAATGAATCTCATGAATTGACATACATTTCTACTCTAGCCCTTGTCAAGCACCGCTTGTGTGTCCTTCCAAACCAAACTAAGTCTGCAGGTGTCCAACCCTGTAAATCTAAAGGCCATCACAACATACTTAAGACTGTTCGTGATACAATACCCCAACTTAATGATGTCTTCATGGCCCCCTTTTGCGCCCATTAGAGTCCAGATATGGGCTTGTAAATCTAGTTGCCATGGGAACTTCTACTGCCTACCAGACAATTGTTTAATGGGTGGGTGTTTCCCTGGGGGCAAATCAAACAGATGACTTGTTGACATGTTTTTCGTTCTTGGGGGTTAGTCCCCAGTATGGACCCAAAGGTTAAGGCCCCTGTGCCTTCCCCCAGGCTTTTCTCATGGTAATATTCCTGTTAGGTGGCAGGGAAGAGACCCGGATGCCTGAAGAGGGTAGCTCAGCAGTTCCTGCTCATGTGGTCGTGTTTCGGGACCAGGGTTATCCGGGATATGACGCTGCATAGTGCACCCAGCTTTGGTGAGTCAGGCGAAGCGGCAACATTCTGTTTTACAATCATCCAGTCATGGAAAGTACATATTCATTAGATAGACCAAGTGATTGTCCAAGTATGGAATCTATTACTTAGTTTTACATACAGGTTGAATATTCTATTCTTATTTTTTTTTTCGATTTATTTGTTTGATATGATTTGAGTTTCTCAAGTTAAAGGGATAGCTCACCCAAAAAAAAAAAAAATAATAAATTCTGTTATTATTTAATAACCCTCATTTTTGTGATTGAAAACCACAAAGGTGTCAGAACTTTAATTTTTGGGTGAACTATTACTTAACTATCCCCTAATAGAAGTTACTCAATCCACAACATTCAACTCTGCTAAGATGACAGCTTGGCTAGCTCTTGGCTTACACTACCTAGCTGTCCATGGCAAAGTAACTGAAAGAAGGGCCATAAAAGAGGTAAAGGCCCCCTCCCTGTCAGCTCTGTCTGTGAATATCAAAGGCACAGCTGGTTGCAGTGTTTTGATAATGCAGCTCTCAGTAAAAAACAGCTAATTAACAAAGGCTAACCCCCACCAAGTCTTTCCCTTCTTCCCATTTTATGACCAGGCAGTTTTGCGCCCAGTCCACTGAATAGCCGCAATGTTTATTATGCACATAGTGGCTGGGTTACTAACACAATGCGTGGATTGTGCCATGCTCCTTATGAATTCTTTCCCCCTCTCATTCATAACATGGACTCAAAGCATCATATGCTCCAGTAACTCTATAGAGTTTATGGTTGGACTCAGTTGACTATAGTTCTGACTTGGTGCTGAGCTTTTTAATGTGCATCATCAAATCAGTTTGTTCACTTGAAGCTTTCAGAGGTTTGAATTCAAATTGCATTTAATGTCTCCATAATGCTTTACTGGACTAGTTTGTTGAAAACTCCATAAAAGTTAGACTTTTGAATTGGAAGGATATATTGTTACTTTTTTATGGTAAATGAGATTCTTTGCATTTATAGGCTCATTCCATCTGATCCATCTCATGTTTGATGACTATGTGCTGTATCTGCTTGAGTCTCTGCACTGCCAAGAGAGAGCCAATGAACTGATGAGGGCTATGAAAGGAGAGGGCACACCAGGTAAGATTTGAATAGATTTGATACTCTGCTGAAAGACTTAGACCTTCATTGATTTTTATGCTGGTCTATGCTGGTTTATGCTAATTAGGAATTGTCTGTCTGGTGCCAGTCGAGTAGCTGGAAGAGTCAACCAGCAAGATCTTTCAATAATTCTGTATTGTTTTTTCAAGTGAAAATATCAAAAAAATTATTAAAACAAGATCGAATTACTTGAGAAGCAAATTGACAGATATTTTGTCTTGTTTCAAGAGAAATCTAACAAAATATTGTATCATTTATGCTTATAAAAAAAATACAAAAAAAATTGCCAATGAGGAAAAAAAAAAAATCTTGATTCAAAGGGAAAGCAACTTTCAATTATTTTTTGCAGTGTGGAGAAGCTGGCTTGTCTGCCTTTTAAAAAAAATAGCCATTAGGTTTTAGTAACATCACAGCACTGATCCCTGGTCTGCTGTTGCTAGTCCGTTTCTGGTAGTGTTAGGGAGAAGGACATTTTAAAGAGCATTTGACTGAACAAATATTTGTGTAGTGCAGGCTGAGTCATACATTTTTTTCAGTCTGGACTCATAAACATTATGTGACCATGGCAAAATTTTGGAAAAAGCGAAATTAGGTGCTTCATTACACGTTTGGCTGCAATTTTCCAGTGAAATGTCCAGCAGGGGGTCCTAAAAGTGAGTGAAATGGTATCATAATCAGACAAGGTTTTTAAGGTGAATATTAGATGGAGGTTGTTAACATAAAAACATACTTCCCTAACCTAAAACTTTAACCTAAACCTAATCAATAGTGTCCTAAAATGAAATGAGAGGTAGACACAAAACAGACATCCTTACGCCTAGCCAACGGCTAAACCTAACCGATAGTGTCCAAAAACAAAATGAGAAATGAAAAACTCATTTGCTGAAGCAAACACATCATTTTGTGTCGCTTCTATGACACTATAGTCTCACGTGTCAGCTAGGTGCTTGACTGGTCTCAGCGTCCAAAGTCCAACACATTAACAGCTGAGCTACCACAGAAGCTAAACACATTGGAATACATGTGTAAATGTAGGTGGGTCTGTAATACAAACCTTATAGTTAAACTGTTTCGATATCATAACAGCAGTATGTGAGTAATAGTGCAAAAATATGAGTTTATAAAGTCATAATCAGCCATTGTTGCCCTAATTTGTGTGAAAGTGAATAAAACGCAGTTTTTGTAGTGCCTCTAGTGTTAATATCTCCAGGAAAATGCGACAAATCATAGAATTTGGCACGTATAAGTCAGTTTGCCAAAAATTTTTCGTAGTAACCTTCCCTGTATGAGACAAGGTTGATTTTTTTGGTTCTTTTTCTCAGAAGATACATTTTAAGTGCGTGTATCTGGTAAATGTTAATTTTGTCGCCGTTTAAGAGTACCTCATAGCTGACTTCATAGCTAACTCTTATGGACTTAAAGCCACAAAACCCTAGTTTTGATTTTAATGGGGTCTTTTAGAAGTCTGGTGGGGAAACTAGTGAACCAACATCCAAAACACAAAATATTCTAGTGACCAATCATGCTGGTCGTTTCAAGAGGGAAGATCTGAAACACTGACACAGAGGTTTGAAAACAAAATGATTGGTTGTGTGTTTTTTTGGTCTACTACAGCAGATACTGGGGAAGAGCTGATGCTAATGGGCTCCACCCCCACATCCGCGTCACCCGGACCATACTCGCCTGCCAAGTCAGTTCACTCAGTGGGAGTACCAGCAACATGTTCCCCCAGTTCAGCCCAGTCTCCAGAGAACACCGGCACATCTGCTACTACAGGTAAATGGAGCTGAGCTGTAAAATCTAAGGAATAGTTCACCCAAAAATGGAAATTCTGTCATCATTAACTCAAGCTTATGTTGTTACAAACCCAAATTACTTTCTTTCTTTCGTGGAACACTGAAGGAGATGTTAGAGAGTATGTTAGCCTCAGTCACCATTCACTTTCATTGAATCTTTTTCCCTGCAATAAAAGTAAATAGTGAGTGAGGCTAACATTTGGCTTATATTTCCTTTTTTATTTCACAGATGAAAAAAATCATTTAGGTTTGGAATATGTTGGTAAATGATAATATACATTTTCATGTTTGAGTGAACTCTTTTTGATCTCTTTTCTGTAACTTACTGTACAATAAAACTCAAATCACATTGCCATCACTGAAATATACTCAGTAGGAAGGCTCACATTCTGCACTAAAATTAACACTGCCCCAGCCCCATTCCATGCATCACTTAAACTTGAATCCCACAGAAAGATCATATAATTAACACGGCAAACACGTTTCTTTGTATATTTATGTCTGTGTATGTGCCAGGAGCTGTTCAGTCATATACCTGGTCCCTTACATACACAGTGACAACATCAGGTGGCAGTCCACCCGAGAGCGGACCCCAGCTTTCCTGCATGCGAGGCGGACCCCCTGTACATACCCCCTCCTCTGCACACAGGATGCCAGTTTACCCCCATCGAGATGAGCATGGGTGAGCTCTCGAAACAACCACGTCATGACAAGAAATGTATTTATCTATTGAAAACAACATGTGTGGACTCGTTGTTAGTTAGTAAATGTTTCTAAAGGTTTGTATTCTGACTGTACCTTTTCTCCAGGTATACTGGTAGCTATAATTACAGCAGCTACGCAAACCAGCACCATCATGCTATTCAGAGTCAGTACTCCAGTTTGACCCATGAACCAGGGCTGCACACCCCACTGCACTATTCTTCATACCACCGTACCTCTGCACAGGTCAGGCTTCTTTCACCCAACATACTAATAACATATCATTTTAATATTTTACTGTTTATTGTTTTTGATCAATATGGGTTTTACCTATGACCATTTCTTAAACCTTTACATTTGGTCTGCACCCAATCTTGAATATTTTTTATATCCTTGTTTATTCACATGAGCACATGAGTTTTATCATAAATTTAGCTCCCACCTTTAATGGGCAACATCTTAAATTTCATTCTTCTGGGTATGGAAAGAAGTTTGAGGAAGTCAAATGCTCTCATGAGTTTTTGTATGGAGAACAATGCTCGTATATCTTTTAAACTGCTTGTTTCACAATACACATTTTATTAAAAACTATACCGACCCAATAACAGATACAAAAAGGTGTGTATTCCCCAGCATTTAGGGTGAAAGTGTATTCCGTTCCTGTCTTTTTCAGGGTTTGTAACTGAAAGAAGAATACAAGTATGAATGTGAATGGTGGTTGATGCATTACAGTCATTAGCATCTGAAATGTTCTGGTAACTGTTATCCACAGAGGTCTATGGATAGTAAATTCCTCTTTACCTTAGGATACACTGGGTTAATAGGCTCAACTCCCCCTGACCAGAATTACTGGTAATTTAGCATATGGATTTAAAGTGTATTCAACTCTGAAGATATAAAAAGATGAAGGAAAGCTCAGTTAATTTTGTTAAACCTCTAGGCAACTCTTGGGTTAAACTTTAAACTCTGTTTAAAAGCTGAATCTCAAAATGCCAAAGCAGTCACCATCTTTTGAAAGAATTGGCCAAAACAAACTTTTCCATGCTGGTATCTTACTGTAGAATGAAACTAGAAAAGGAAAGTTTGTCAAAAAAGAAACATGTTTAAAAGTACAAAAAATGGGGGCCTGGGTAGCTCAGCGAGTAAAGACACTGACTACCACCCCTGGAGTCGCGAGTTCGAATCCAGGGCGTGCTGAGTGACTCCAGTCAAGTCTCCTAAGCAAACAAATTGGCCCGGTTACTAGGGAGGGTAGAGTCACATGGGGTAACCTCCTCGTCGTCACAATTAGTGGTTCTCGCTCTCAATGGGGCGCGTAGTAAGTTGTGCGTGGAACGCGGAGAATAACATGAACCTCCACATGCAGAGTCTCCGCGGTGTCATGCACAACAAGCCACGTGATAAGATGCGCGGATTGACGGTCTCAGAAGTGGAGGCAGCTGAGACTTGTCCTCCGCCACCCGGATTGAGGTGAGTAACCGTGCCACCACGAGGACCTAGTAAGTAGTGGGAATTGGGCATTCCAAATTGGGAGAAAAGGGGATTAAAAAAAATGCCCTTTCCCATTAGGTAGTTTGAATGCTTGGACAGATTAAATAGTTTTGAAGTTGAAAGCCTTAGTAGTTTGAAGATAGATTCAAATTTGTAAGATTATGCATCTTGTAGAGTTTAAAAAACTTGGGCAGTTTGAAGAGAGTTTTGAAATTTGAAAGCTGTCATTTTCAATAGAGATCTAGGGGATTTTTGATCATTTACGTGAAAACCTTATGTCTGATCACTTATAAAAGATAAAGTACACTAAGTTCAGTGCTGAGTTTGGTGGAAATATCTTGAAAGTTGTTTCAGGAGTTAGTTGAAAATGGTGTTGGTTTGTAACCCAAGTTTGTACAAAAACAGCATGTTGATTTTATCAAGCCAACTGAGGTATTTGCAAGCTATACCTGGCAGAAATTGCAGCTGAAACTTACTAAATGAATTGCAGGCTTCTGTGCTGAAATATGGACAAACATGTTTGTTTCATCCACATGAGAAATATGCATATTTGTACAACCCCAATTCCAAAAAAGTTGGGACAGTATGGAAAATGCTAATAAAAACAATTAATTTGTAAATTGATTTGTGAATTCTATTCACCCTGTGCTATATTGAAAGCACTACACACACATTGTTTGATGTTTTTTATCTTGTGAATAATATATATATATTTTTTAATACACTCATTTCAAATCAGATGGTTGCACGCTCCAAAAAAGTTGGGGCATTTGAGTGTTTACCACTGTTTAACAACACAATTTCTTCTAATAACACTTATTAAAGGAATAGTTCACCCAAAAATGAAAAAACAAATAAATAAATAAATAAAAATATTTTCACAAACATCTGTCTCTCATTATTCACTTACCCTGATGTCATCCCAGGTGTGTATGACTGTCTTTCTTCAGCAGAACACAAATTAACATTTTTAGAAGATCTGTCAGGTCCTAATAATGAAAGTACACGATTGCCAGCATTTGACAGTCCAAAAGTCACAATTAGGCAGCATAAAAGTAATCCACACGACTCCAGTTGATCAATGAATGTCTTCTGAAGCGAATCGATAGGTTTATGTAATAAACAGGTCGATAATTAAAATGTTTTTATACTTGGATTATAAGGACCTGACAGAGCTCTATCTTCTTCTAAAAATCTTTATTTGTGTTCTGCTGAAGAAAGACAGTCATACACATCTGGGAAGGCATCAGAGTAAGTGAATAATGAGAAAATTTTCATTTTTGGGTGAACTATTCTCTTAAGCATTTTTAAGTTTAGCAAGCAAAATTATCCCCCATTCATCCATTATGCAGGTCTTCAGCTGCGCAATTGTACGGGGCCTTCGTTGCCATATTTTGCGCTTCATAATGCACCACACATTCTCAATTGAAGACAGGTCAGGACTGCAGGCAGGCCAGTCTAGCACCCGCATCTCTGCTTACGCAGCCATGCACTTGTAATCTGGGCAGTATGTGGTTTTGCATTGTCCTGCTGAAAAACCCCTTCTGAATGTGCATGATTTTCAATCCCTTCGATGTCACTGTCTTAAAAACCGGCATTCGTGTATAATGGATATCATGACCTTCCACAGTCACCACCACTCGCCGCTGCATCCACAGATGCAAGTTAAGACTTTACTATGCAAAGCAGAAGCCCTACATCAACACTGTCCTGAAGCGCTGCTGACTTCTCTGGGCTCGGCCTCATCTGAGATGGAAAGTAGAACAGTGGAATCGTGTTTTGTGGTCTGATGAGTCCACATTTCATATAGTTTTTATTAAAAACAGCCGTCGTGTTCTCCAGGCCAAAAAAAAAAAAAAGGACCATCCAAGCTGTTCTCAATGTGAGGTCCAAAAGCCAGTGTCTGTCATGGTATGGGTGTGTGTCATTGCCCAGGGCATGGGTAATTGCGCAGCTGAACACCTGCATAATGGATGAATGGGGTAAAATTCTGCTGGCTAAACTTAACAAACTTGTGTCTTCAGTGACCAAACGCTTAATAAATGTTATTAGAAGAAATTGTGATGTTACACAGTGGTAAACACTCAACTGTCCCAACTTTTTTGGACCTTGCAATCATCTGATTTGAAATTTGAGTGTATATTTAAAAAAAAATCTATTAAATTCACAAAGTAAAACATCAATGTGTTGTTGTAGTGCTTTCAGTATAGCACAGGGTTAATAGAATTTACAGATCACTCCTTTTTTATTTATCAGTGTTTTCCAAACTGTCCCAACATTTTCCGAATTGGGGTTAGATACACATTTAGTTAATGTGTAATTTTGTATTTTATTTTATATATTTATTTATTTTTGTAGCCTGTTGCTGATTAAGAAACCAAGAAAACCTTTTTTATCTTTATATTGATGGTGACAGAGGGCGTATGGTTGAATTAAACTGTTTGACTGAGGTTGTGGATGGTGAGGAGGGAGTCTGCATCACATATATTGAAAGCCAAAGCGGGTGTGATAGTAATTTCCTGTCAAGACCTCTCTGGCCCAGCCTGCCTTTGTAACAGAAGGTCAGTGTTGCTGAATTCCCCTCTTCACAGCGGATACAGACCCTGAAAGGTGGATTGGCTTAAGCCCAGAGACCCTTCCTCCCCCAACTTGTTCTCCCCACTCAATGCCTCTCTACCCAGCACTCAATAACCGCCTCAGACTGTGCAACTTATGGCTGGAGATCCAGATGGAAAACGTGTTTATTAAAATATTGTTATTCAATGGTCTCTTTTCTCTGCATGAACAAGAGGTCACTAAGCAACACATCTCGGTCTGTGACCCCGCCTGACTTGCTTTTTCCCTGCTGAAACTCTTCATAAAAGCTCTGACTGTGAACCGTTTCTATTTTAAGAGCGGTTATAGATTTTTACTTCCACTAATTTTCTGTCAACTTAAAACGAATACAAAGTCTGTGCTTTGTTTGAGAGGGCTACTCCCTAGAAGGCAATAGAAAAGGGAAAAATGAAGCTTATGTTGACTTCCCCATTCATAGAGAACAGAACATTTTATATAGACACAGTTCTTGATCTGACATTTTGACACGCTCAATTTTGGTTTTGGCCTGTGACTAATTAATTATGAGATTGATGATTTATTAGGTCTTACATATCATAACCATTTTAACTAACAAAAAAAAAAAAAAAAAAAAAATTTGATTTCACAACACATTTGTAAAATGTATACTGTTTAGTAGAGGTCAGCCAATAGTGGATTTTGCCGATACCGATAATTAAGGTAGTGGAAAAGGCAGATAATCGATTACTCTGCCGATAGTTTTTAAAATTTCTTTATGGAATGTTCACAAATTTTCTTCGTCTTTTCTTACTATAACAGGCACAGAAACCGAGGCTACACAAATGAATATAATCCCAGATACAGTTTAAAAAAATACCAATAACAACAACAAAAAAGATTTGGTGCAGAATGTGAGACTTTTAACTGTAAACAAGCCCAAAACACAAAAGGACTCTTATTTTGAAAAGACAGAGACTTGGCTCCGTTACAATGCTCCATAAAAACAACAAAATATGCATTGAAGTAAGGATATACAGTAAATATGTATGAATATTGTCAATGATAAAAGATTTAGGTACAGAAAATCCCCACGTGATTGTTAATCACGAAATAAAATCAAAACTTTCACAACTATCTGCACAGATTTTTGCTGACAACTAATAGTTTCAAAAAGCAGCTATCGGCATTGATTAATCAGTAAAACTGATATATTGGTCTGCCTCTACTGTTTAGCCAGTTTCCATACATTGTACCAGAAAAATTTAAAGTGGAATGGCATTCATGACTATTCCGTATATATATACTTCCATAATGTGGCCTATTTTTGCATGGAACAGGATATTCAACTAAAAAAATGTATGAACAGATTTGTGACAGGTGCAGTGTTGGGGAGTAGCTTACTAAAAGTTGCGACACAACTAACTTAAAATTTTTCAGTTGCGTGACTTTAGCTCAGCCATTTCCACATTAGTGTAGCTTTTCCAGTAACAGGCTACATTTTCCAATGAGTAGCACTGTAGTGTCACAAAACACTACGTTTGTCATATTGTGTTACAAATGCAGCAATCGAGTCGAGAGAGTAAAAAAATTTGCTCACCTCAACCGTATTTCCCTCGCGCATATGTAGCGCTGGGAAAACCAAGTCATTTAAGAGAATCGATTCTTTCGAACAGTGGTTGGAGGGGAGGGCTTGAAAAATAAGAGGGCTTGGTGATGTCGTACGAAAAGGAAAATAGTTTCAAAGGCGGGGCAAGTTATTACATTTTCATGAAAGATTACAAAGACAAACGTTTCTCTTTAAAAAATAAAATGCAACAATGAATCATTCACAATAAGGCCAGGAATGTGTATTAATAAAGTAGATTTGGTCAGTTTTGATTTCATGTTGACTTTAACATAAAGAAAGAAGATTCAGTGAATCCTGATTTGCTATGAGATGGTCTTCATGTGTGTCTCTCTCTGATTTGCAGTACCCACTCAACAGCCAGATGTCACGAATGGAGTCTTGTTTGATGAGTGGCTCTCCACTATTACACTCATCCCCGGTGACCCCTCGCTGGCCGGATGTGCCCTCAGCCAACAGCTGTTACTCCAGCCCCCCTGTGCACACGGCCCGCTACGGCTCTACCGGAGACATGTACTCCCCTCTTGCCCCACGCAGGAACTCTGAATATGAGCATGCGCAACATTTTCCTGGATTTGCCTATATTAACGGGGAAGCCACGACAGGCTGGGCAAAATGATTTTACCCATCACAAGCTGGACCCAGCAGTTGGAACCCTTATTTAAAGGGAAAGTTCATCCAAAAATGAAACTTCTGTCATCATTTACTTACCCTCATTTTGTTACAAACCCATGTACCATCTTCTTTTGAGTTCCATGGAAAAGAGAAAATCATATGGGGTTTGGAACAACGTGAAGTGGTGGAGTAAATGATTACCTCATTTTCATTTTTGGGTGAAATATCCCTATGTATTTACATAATTACACAGAATGTATCTGAGTGGGAATGAGATTGTGTCAGAAATGTTTTTATTGGGAGTGTTTAGTGGACAGTGTTTACAGTGAAACCTGCCAATTCAACTTTCAATTGCAATCATTGTGAGAGTGCAAAAAAGACAGTGTCCCAGTTGTGCCTTTCCCCTCCTATTTCTCATTTATTTCCCTTACAAGCATTTATACCCACTCTCTCATTTTCTGTGCAAACATTTTGACCACTGACCTTGTTTTTCATAGTAAACTTATGCATCTCACCAGGTTCTTTCACCACAGACTGAGTGTTTGACATCAGAGTGATCTATTCATGACGCCACAGATTTTACTTTTACACCAACACCACTTCAAAGTGTGCTACTTCTCTGGCATAAACATAATACATTCTCAGTAGAGGAACATAGAAGAAATGTTTTTGTTTCACACCAGGACACTGTTTGGCCAGCTGCCAGAATACAGACGTCATCATAGCAGTTCAAACAAATAAGGGCCACTAATGTCAGTACAGTTGCGTACGTACACTACCGGTCAAACATTTTGAAACACTTGACCGAAATGTTTCTCATGATCTTAAAAATCTTTTGATCTGAAGGTGTATGCTTAAATGTTTGAAATTAGTTTTGTAGACAAAAATATAATTGTGCCACCATATTAATTTATTTCATTATAAATCTAAAGTGTAATAAAAAATAAAGTTTTTTAAATTGATGACTTGGACCAAATAATAAAGAAAACCAGCCAATAAGTGCCCAGCATAATAAAGAATGAGTAAGTGTTTCAAAACTTTTGACCGGTAGTGTATGTGAAATTGAGAATTCATTTTACACACTTGCAGAACTAGCCCAGTGCTGTACAACCCAGCAGGTTTGGCTTGCGCTCTTTGTTACAGGCTATATTAATTGTGGGAGAATTTTAGAGATCTTTTCTGTAGCTTTGTAACACTGTGTCCCTCTGCATTGTTTATCTGTGTATGAACTGTATATCCTGTTTTGTATGATTTAGAAACATGAAAAAAAAGTGTTAACCTAGGTTTGTGTGTTTTTTAAAGCACTCAAAGGTACTGTGGACCTATTACCCTATGGGTAGGAATAAAAAAAGGAAAGAATATGATTATGTAACATTTATTATCTTTAGTCACTTTTTCTTGTACAGTATATAAAAGCACCCAGTAACTTCTCTGGTGACTTATGTTACCATGTTGATATATGTGGAATTATTTGTTGCCACATAAAGATGTTTTAAAACCTAGTATGAAATATGTCTCTTTATTCTGTGTTTGATACACACTGTGTGGCTTTTAATACATTTGAAATATTTTCTCAACACTCAAAAATTCCTTTGTACATATCTTTTGTGCATACATGGTAATAAAGTTCTGACAGGATGTACATGGAAACATTTATTCACCTCAGGTATTATTGCATTTTTTTTTAAGTTCAAAATTGTTCCTAAAAAGCAGAGGCTGGGTAGATAAATCATTTAAATGATCATTACACTTTGATACAGTGACTCAACAGTTACATTTATTTGTGCATGTATGTGTCACTGTAAATCTTAGCATGCATGTGTGCATTTTTGTACATTGACCCTTTCCTTGTCTGCACTTTAAAAAGTAAATAAAAAATAATAAAAAAAAGTTTGATTCTGTATCTGGTAATGCATAATAAAAATAGTCTTGTACTTAGCACTAAGCACTAAATATGTCCCATTCTATGTTACTGAAAATATTGGTGAAGGTTCCTTTGAAATTTAAAGGAATAGCTCACCAAAAATGAAAATTCCTTAATTATTTACTCACCCTCATGCCATCCCATATGTGTATGACTTTCTTTCTTCTGCAGAAAGTAAACAAAGATTTTTAGAATATTTCAACTCTGTAGGTCCATATAATGCAAGTGAATGGTGACCAAAACATTTAATCTAAAAAAGAACATAAAAGCAGCATAAAAGTAATCCATAAAACAGTGTTTTAATATGTCTTCTAATGTGATCTAATTAGTTTTGGATGAGAACAGACCAAAATATAACTCTTATTTCACTGTACATCTTAAAATCAGCAGTCTCCTTGGCAATCATGATTTGAAGCTCGATTACACTTCCTAGTGCTATCTAGAACTCTTCGCATACTCAGAGACTATTTAGCAGAGACGGGCCACTTCTGTTAAAATGAATGGGGGAAATTGGAATGCCCAACCAAAAGGCTCTAGTGCCCAATGATCAACAGATGTAGAAAGGTAGTCCCACCTTACAGGTAAAAGAGCCAATCACCTTGTAGATACAGACATTGCATGTCAATCATTTCGAGAACGTGCATGCGCATTAGCTATACAAGCCAGGAAAATTTTGTTTTTTTAGCATAATCTGAGGTAAAGAAGCATAATTTATGATACCAGTGTTGTCAGGTTTTACTGCTGATTTGAAATATGTCCTCTGATCATAATCTTGACCGACCGTTTTTGAGATTTCGGTGTTCCCCCATTCAAGTAGATAGGAGCTGCACTAGTATGACTGGAAATAGCCTCCCGGGAGCGTTCCAAAAATGGCTGACAGTGGACTGACATGCTAGAAAGACTTTGGTATACTTCAAGCACTAGGATGTGTAATCGAGCTTGAAATCATGATCGTGCTTTGAGACTGCAATGGCAAGATGTACAGTGAAAATGAGTTATATTTTGGTCTGCTCTCACCCATAACCGATTGGATCACTTCAGAAGACATTGATTAAACTAGTGGAATCTCATGGATTATTTTTATGCTACCTTTAAGTCCTTTATGGAGCTTCAAATTTCTGGCCACCATTCACTTGCATTGTGTGGACCAACAGAGCTGAGATATTCTGCAACATATCTTTGTATTCTTTGTGTTCAGCAGAAGAAAGTAAATCAAACACATCTGGGATGGCATGAGGGTGAGTAAATGATGAGAGAATTTTCATTTTTGGGTGAACTATCTCTTTAAAGGTAAAGTAAGCAATAAACATCGTGCTATTCTTTATTTCTAATTACTGTATTAGTTTGTTTGAAACAGCAAATTGATTTGAATTAGGAGTCCACTTTGGTCTTGGGTGCATAATATTATGAGACAAATCTTGAATGCTGCCTCTGCCAATATAAAAGTTTCATCACATAGCCTAATAATAATTATTTTGAGCCCCAGTGCATTTGAACGCCATGCAGGTATCCTTGAAGAAATCCTTATATTTGCATTAAAGTGAAGCTTATGAAGTCTTTACGTATTTCTGCTGTTATATTTAAGGTGACATGTTGCTTACATGCACTCTTGTAAAAACGTGTGGTTATGAAACGTGACGTTTGACGGGTGAAAGTTGAACAGACGAGAGAAAGAGAAACAGAGGAGGTGTCTCATCCTGACTGTTGTGAAAAGAAGGGTTGCCCGTTTTTCTAAGCGAACGGCGGCAAAAGCAACTTTAGAGATGAGTTTGAGTGATATTCTATTAGAGATCGACGGTGGAGACGATGAGAGAGTTGAAAAGCTTTTGCAGAAGTATAACAAAGAGGTAAAGGCCATTTCCTGCTGTTAGCTTACTAGCTATCCAATGTTGTTTTCAATGCTGTGATGTTGCAACGAGTGGCTCCATTATAATCAATAAAGCCGTCTAGTACGCGCGAGCAGTAGCGAATTTGCGGCCTGGTAACATGAACAAAACCTGTTTTTGTTTCTTAAAAGGATTAATGGCATCCGAGAAAATGTGTTTTGTTTCTGAGCTCTTTAAACGAGTGTCAGAGTATGAGGCATTCCTCTATTTGTCCTGTGGCAACAAACTAGCATTATCCTCCAGCTGTTAGCTATTTTCCAACAACACATCCAACGTGATTATTTTAATGAAATATGACTTGTTTCCCATCATGAATGAACAGTATGTGAACTAAAAGCCGGCTTTTATTGCAGCTAAATATAGTGGAGATGAACTGCTGTTTGGAATGTTAATAGTTACAAACGGTGTTAGCTGAAGAAGCTAAGCTCGTCACAGTTGTCAGAACAGGGTGCCAGAGCAGTCACTACTACAGACATTATTGTGTTGCCAGTTTATCAGTAAAATGCATTTTAGCTGTGTGTTCACTCAATTTAAATTTTTTATTTGTATTCTTAATTTTATGTTGGAGAAACAGCTTTTAGTCAAGTTAAATGGGACTTTTGAGAAGTCTTGGTTATACTGTTAAAGTGCATCTAAATGTTTGGTGGTAAAATATGAGGTAGCCTAATGAGATCAAATGTATGACAGTGCATTTAGTGCACAGTTGTACTCAGGTTTGGCTACTGGTGGTTTGAGACAGATCAAAGGATTAGAATCTGTTTCTTCTTAGACTGACATTGTCTGAACAGCTTTCGTTTACATTTCATTGCAGAACTGCCGCACATTTGCCTTCGACCACAAAGAAGAGGATGGGAGAATTGTGAGTATCAGAACTGAATTATTACATACAGTGTTGGGTAAATTGCCTCTGAAATGTAATCTGGTATGGATTACAATTACACAAAAATTGTAATCAGTAATGTAATCTTTTAGATGATACTGTTTAGGTAATCTAAGCTGATTCTTTTTGGATTACTTATAGCTTGTTTTAATGAAAATCTCATTTTAAGCATACTAAGTAACAGTTTACACTCCCTTACTTGTGCACATTAAACATTAATAAACATGAAATCAAATAACAATTTATTTTATGTTTTAGCAATTTTTACTAGTCCATTAATACCCAACACTGATGACATATTTTTGTGCTGTGGTATGTTTCTTGTTTTTACTCCACATTTAATTATATTTTTTAACCTCAGTGCTTTGTGTTCCCTTCCGCAGAAGTTGTGTCAGGGCTTGCTCACAGTACTTAGACGGCCTGTTCGGCCCCTTTGCCAAAGCACCTGCCTGGAGACCCTGCGCATCCTGTCCAGAGACAAGCGTGTTCTGGGACCTGTAGACACTCGAGAGGGCATCCTCACCCTGGCAGGGCTGGCCCGGATCCGTGCAACAGGGGGTGTCAGAGAGCCATTAGAGGAGGTGCAGTCAGCCGAAGAGGAGAAAGTTGTAGTGGAGGCCCTCAAGTGCCTGTGTAATGTTGTGTTCAACAGTGTGGCAGCACAGCAGGTGTGCGCAGATGTGCAACTTGCAGAGGGCCTGTGCGCCCGCTTATATTCGGTCAGCTCCGCCCATCATGAGGTGGGCTTGTTCTCCCTCCGGCTGATCTTTCTGCTCTCCGCCCTGCGGACAGATGTACGTGGCACACTGCGGAAGGAGGCAGGTGCGGTGAGGCTGCTTACAGGTTTGCTAGAACGCACCCTGGACGTGCGCTGGGTGGGGCCATATGAAGCCGCGCCTCCTGACCCACAGACCCCGCCCCTATCTCCAGAGAACAATGAGCATGCCATTGAAGCGCTTAAAGCTCTGTTCAACATCACTTTGTCTGATTCCAGTGAAGAGGTGAGAGTAATCAACAGTGTTCGTAGAACTGCAAAAAACATGTGTATGTTAGGATGTAAATCACAACATTTTCACAGTCCACTTAGTACATACTGAGCATAGGTACAGTAATTCACCAAATGAAAGCTTCACTATTATTATTTATTAAGAAGATGTAATTTTAGCAGCCCTTTTTCTTGGCTTTGGAAAGAATCGTGTTCTTGTATCTGCATAATTTCGAGGTCCATCGAAATGTTGTCTGTCTGTGGGCCCTTGTTGTAATTTGTTGTTTGAAATGTCTTTAAAATGTACTGTAAATTTGATGAAATGAGCAAAAAAAATCTTACACTTAAACTTGCACTGAAGGGACCCAAACCACATCTAGTGACCAGAATATCATAGAGCCTTTAGAGTGAGCTCTTATGGCTTGGGCCACTAAGCATCACCAGAACACCCTGGCAACCACCCGTAAAGCCCTACTTCAGCATGTGGTGGTGACTTTTGTAAGGGATAGCACCACTCACATGTTCCTGAAAAAATTTAAAAATCTAGTTAAAAATGCTAAAAGATTCTCCTCCCTCCCTTTCACTAAGTGGGCACCAAGTAGTCTTGGTAACGATGTTGTTGTGCATTCCAGTATTCTCTGCCATTTGAATGGTCATTGAAGTAAGCTTAAAGGGTTGGGTCACCCAAAAATGTAAATTCTCTCATCATTTACTCACCATCATGCCATCCCAGAGGTGTATGACTTTCTTTCTTCTGCTGAACACAAACAAAGATTTTTAGTAGAATATCTCAGCTCTGTAGGTCCATACAATGCAAGTGTAAAATTGTAGTGGTGACAAAATTTTGAAGCTCCAAAATCTCTAGACAACTCTGGTGGTTAAATCCATATCTTCTGAAGCGATATGATAGGTGGGGGTGAGAAACAGTTCAATATTTAAGTCCTTTTTTCTTCACTTTCACTTTCTCCTTCTGTTTTTGGTGATTCACATTCATTGTGCATATCACCCCCTACTGGGCAGGGAGAAGAATTTATGATAAATAATGACTTAAATATTGAATTGTTTCTCATCCACACCAATCATATCATGTCTGAACATGTAGGTTTAACCTCTGGAGTCATATTGATTACTTTTATGTTGCCTTTATGTGGATTTTAGAGCTTCAAAATGTTGACACCCATGCACTTGCATTGTGAAGCCCAACAGAGCTGAAATATTCTTCTAAAAATCTTAATTTGTGTTCTGCAGAAGAAAGAAAGTCATACACATCTGGGATGCCAGGACGGTGAGTAAATCATGAGAATTTTCATTTTTGGTTGAACTTCAAATCAAATCAAATCACTTTATTGTCACACAGCCATATACACAAGTGCAATGGTGTGTGAAATTCTTGGGTGCAGTTCCGATCAACATAGCAGTCGTGACAGTGATGAGACATATACCAATTTACAATAACATCAAATTAACACAACACAATTTAAACATCTGTTATACACATAATTACACTCAACTTAAAACATCAAATTAACACAACACAATTTAAGCATCTGTTATACACATAATTACACTCAACTTAAAACATCAAATTAACACAACACAATTTAAACATCTGTTATACATAATTACACTCAACTTAAAACATCAAATTAACACAACACAATTTAAACATCTGTTATACATAATTACACTCAACTTAAAACATCAAATTAACACAACACAATTTAAACATCTGTTATACACATAATTACACTCAACAATATACAAATAATAACATACACTGTACAGTATACAATATGCTGTTTTTTTATTTTAATTTTTTTTTTTTTTTTTTTTAACTATATAGATACACATTATTCAATAAAAATTAAAATATATATAAAAAGTATATATATATATATATATATATATATATATATATATATATATATATATATATATATATATATATATAGAATGTACAGTATTGTACTGTATTGACATTCAGGCTGTCGGTTGATAGTCAGTTGTTAAGAGAGACATAATATAATAACAGTAATATAATTTATGACAGTCCGGTGTGAGATAAAAGAGTAATAAAGTGCAGGGCTGATGTATTTTGATCGTGGGAGATCAAGAGTTCAGAAGTCTGATTGCTTGGGGGAAGAAGCTATCATGGAGTCGGCTGGTGTGGGTCCTGATGCTGCGATACCGCCTACCTGATGGTAGCAGTGAGAACAGCCCATGGCTCGGGTGGCTGGAGTCTCTGATGATCCTCCGAGCTTTTTTCACACACCGCCTTGTATATATTTCCTGGAGGGAGGGAAGCTCACCTCCGATGATGTGTTTGGCAGTTCGCACCACCCTTTGCAGTGCTTTGCGGTTGTGGGCGGTGCTATTGCCGTACCAGGCGGAGATACAGCCAGTCAGGATGCTCTCCACAGTGCAGGTGTAGAACCGTGTGAGGATGTGGCGGTTCATTCCAAACTTCCTCAGCCGTCTCAGGAAGAAGAGGCGCTGATGAGCCTTCTTCACAACGACTTCAGTGTGGACGGACCATGTGAGTTCCTCAGTGATGTGGACACCCAGGAACTTGAAGCTGCTGACTCTCTCCACTGGTGCTCCATTGATGGTGATGGGACTGTGTTCTCTGTCTTTTCTTCTGAAGTCCACCACAAGCTCCTTTGTCTTACTGACGTTGAGGGAGAGGTTGTGCTCCTGACACCAGTGTGTCAGAGTGTGCACCTCCTCTCTGTAGGCTGTTTCATCATTGTCAGTGATCAGACCTACCACCGTCGTGTCATCAGCAAACTTAATGATGGCATTGGAGCAATGTGTTGCCACACAGTCATGTGTGTACAGGGAATACAGTAGTGGGCTGAGAACACAGCCCTGCGGGGCTCCAGTGTTGAGGGTCAGTGATGAGGAGATGTTGCTGCCTATTCTAACCACCTGGCATCTGCTTGACAGGAAGTCCAGTATCCAGCTGCACAGCGAGCTGTTTAAGCCCAGAGCCCGGAGTTTCTCATCTAGCTTGGAGGGCACTATGGTGTTGAATGCTGAGCTGTAGTCTACAAACAACATTCTCACATAAGTGTTCCTTTTTTCCAGGTGGGAGAGAGCAGTGTGTATTGTAGATGCAATAGCATCATCAGTGGAGCGGTTGTTGCGGTAAGCAAACTGCAGCGGGTCAAGATTGAGTGGCAAGACAGAGCAGATGTAATCTCTGATTAGTCTCTCAAAGCATTTGCTGATGATGGGGGTCAGAGCAACAGGACGCCAGTCATTTAAACAAGTTATATTTGATTGTTTTGGAACAGGCACAATGGTGGATGTTTTAAAGCATGTGGGGACTACAGACAAAGAGAGGGAAAGGTTGAAAATGTCTGTAAAAACACCAGCCAGCTGGTTCGCGCACGCTCTGATGACGCGGCCCGGAATGCCGTCTGGACCCGCGGCTTTGCGGATATTCACCCGTCGGAAGGATCGGGTTACATCCGCTACAGAGACGGAGAGTGAACTAACCTCTGTAGCTTCGGCCGTGAGAGCTCTCTCCGCGAGGGCGGTGTTATTTCCCTCGAAACGAGCATAAAAAGTATTTAGCTCATCCGGTAGAGAGGCAGCGGTGTTCATGGCGGAGTTTTTATTCCCTTTAAAGTCCGTGATGATGTTAATTCCCTGCCACATGCTTCTAGAGTTGGTGGTGTTAAACTGTCCTTCAGTCTTGCTCCTGTACTGGCGTTTTGCTGTTTTGATAGTTTTTCGGAGGGCATAACTGGCTTGTTTATGCTCCTCCGCGTTCCCGGAATTAAAAGCGGAGGTCCGCACATTAAGTGCCGTGCGAACATTGCTATTGATCCACGGCTTCTGATTCGGATAGATTCGTACAGTTCTGGTTGGAATCACTTCCTCTACGCACGTTCTGATGAAACACATTACGCTATCAGCGTAAAGCTCGATGTCGTCATCAGAGGCGGACCGGAACATCTCTCAGTCCGTGTGATCAAAACAGTCCTGTAGCGTAGAGTCTGATTGGTCCGACCAGCACTGGATCGTTCTGAGGGTGGGTGCTTCCTGTTTCAATTTCTGCCTGTAAGCGGGCAGAAGCAGAATGGAAGAGTGGTCCGATTTGCCAAATGGTGGGCGGGGGAGGGATTTGTAGCCATCCCGGAACGGAGAGTAGCAATGGTCCAAAACCCGGTCCCCTCGTGTGTTGAAACTAATGTGCTGGTGATATTTTGGTGCGACTGATTTTAAACTGGCTTTATTAAAGTCCCCGGTCACAATGAACGCGGCCTCAGGGTGCGCGGTTTCCTGCTCACTTATACTCCCATACAGTTCCTTGAGTGCCCGGTCTGTGTCGGCTTGTGGCGGGATGTACACATCAGTGATAATGACCGCTGTGAACTCCCTCGGTAGCCAGAATGGTCGACACAGAAGCATAAGAAATTCCAGATCAGGAGAACAGAAAGACTTGATGGAATGTACGTTCCTCTGATCACACCAGGATTTGTTGATCATAAAACATACACCACCACCTCTAGTTTTACCTGAGAGGTCTTTCGCTCTGTCCGCTCGGAGCATGGAGAACCCCGCGGGTTCAATGGCTGAGTCTGGAATCTCCGCAGACATCCAAGTTTCTGTTAGGCAGATAATGCAGCAGTCCCTCGTCTCTCGTTGGAAAGAGATCCGCGCTTTCAGCTCGCAGAGCTTGTTATCCAGAGACTGAACATTTGCCAGTAGAATAGTGAGTAGCGGGGGTCGATTTGCGCGGCGTCTTACTCTGATGAGAACGCCGGCTCTGTTTCCCCTTTTCCTCCTGCGTTTCCGCGGCCGTGCTGCCCAGACAAAGGGCTCCGCTTGCGTGTTTGTAAACAGCGGGTCGGCATTGAGGAATGTGAAGTCCGGTTTTCGGTGTGAGATCGCTGAACCAATGTCCAAAAGTGTTTGTCTGTCGTAGACAATAAGGCAGACAACATCCAAGACAAAAAACATAAGAATTGTAAACAAAACAAACAAACCATTGCTATGTTGTGTCGGAGCTCGCAACGCAGCAGCCATACTCGGCGCCATCTCGAGTCCAACTTTCCATTTAAGTGGTCTTGGTTCCCTGGCCTTTCTTGGTTTCAGGATGGTCAGGATCACCTTGACTATAGATGCACTTTCATGTCTCAAGCTAGTAGTTCTCTCTGCCCATAAGTCACTCCATTGGTTCCAAGGGTTCAGGATGTTTGGACACTCCTACTATTGTTGTGATTAAGCATAAGTCTTTAATACTCATCTGATGTTTCCTTTATTTTGATAGGACAATGACCACCAGCTTCGACTCATTGTAGGCATAATGCGACATCTCCTGATGCTGAAGACACAGAGTGAAGATAAAACGGAGGAAGCTCACAGGTACTGCTACACTATAAAGCACAGAGTATACTTAGGTTTCGACGCAAATGCTTAGCATCTGCATACAGTCGAACAGTCAGCCTTTCAAAGTATTTCATTTGACTGTGCACTCATACACAGGCGGTTGTCGCATGCGTGCTATGAGATACTGGACTATTTCTCTTCAGGAGATTAAACTTATAAATTGGTCTTTACATTCCTTCAGACTTAAATTATACAAATGCGAGCATATCCTGGACCTCCTCACACACGTTCTTGACGTACACTGTTGTTGTTTATACCTTTGTCTCCTGTTGATCTTTCTGAAAGCAACTGTGAGTGTTCCCACCTTGTGGACTCGCTAATTAGTGCAGATAATTCCAGGCATATGCACTACCTGTTCAGAGTACGTGCAGATAGATAAATCGGACTGCATGCATTCAGTGCTCGAGCACTTGATCTAACCGAAGTATAATTTGGGCTTTAGGCTTTATAGAGGCAGCCGAATTTAGTTTGGAATATGTTTGTAGCAATTTATTTAGTCAATGTTCTGTAATGTTTAAAGCTAAGGTATGTATTTTCTGCCCCACAAGCATCACCAAAGAGAATTGTGAAAAATAATGAATAAATAATGTTTTCAAACAAGTTTCTCCAACACTCCCCAATCTTCCATTGGTCGGGCAAAAAATAGCAACCCCCCATTGTTTACTCTTTTTAAAAAAAAATGTTAAAATATATTTATTTACCTATGTCAAATGCAAGTTGGTTTTGAACCACACAATTGACATAGGTAAATAAATATATTAAATTTTTTTTTTAAATATATTTATTTACCTATGTCAATTGTATGGTTCAAAACCAACTTGCATATGCTTTAAGAAAGTGTATACTTTACTATGTGGTGTATATAGTGCAGCTCCTAAAGCATATTTAGACTCAATGAAAGAGTCAGAAAGCAACAGAAATGCAAGTGTGGTGAATGGCAGTGATGAGATGTCCCCTACAGGTGATTAATGACACCCCTTTGCCCTGTTGAGACTGCTCAACACATTCTGAAACTCCCTCCTGTTTATGTGGGCTTGACTCATTGTGTCCACAGTAGCGCATTCACCGGCCCTTTCACACTTCTGGAATGCTATCCTCACTCAATGCATTCTACAGCGCTCCGAAATGACTATATGCTCCCCCGGTCTTGCTTGAAATCCATTGATCACAGAGCTTCAATTTGTAGGGCTTTACTGGTTGTTTAGATCAGTGTTACTATCAGAAATAATTAATAATTATTTCTGCAGTTATTAATTAATATTTAAATTAATCAATTGAATCTAACTCATTAAAACCTCATATGGGGCTCCAGTAAATGTAGTGTGCTATGTTTAGGAGCAAGTTTGGTTATTAGCAATAATTAATAATTATCAAAGATAATTATTAATTATTAAAATCAATAGAACATTGATGAGAATCAATGTTAGCTTTTTAAAATCCTTTAAATCAACAATTATCAAAGATAATCGTTAATTGTTAACATCGATGAAACATTAATTAAAATTAACACTAGCTTATTGATCATTCAAATTCAATCATCAAAGATAATTATCAATTATCAAAAATCAATAGAATATTGATAAGGATTAACATTGACGGGGCACCACCCTGGAATTAGGGACTAATAACCAAATAGTAAAACAGTCTCAATATTAGATTGTTTTCTTAGGAAAATCGACATCCGAAGAATATCGATTTTCGGGAAAAAAACAATGAATGAAGGTTTGAATCCAAGCACTGACATCCCGTCAGCACGACACAGGCGTATGCAAAACAAACCAAAACACTTCTCTTTGTAATATAAACAAAGTTTATTTATGCAGTAATATCAATTAATAATTAATACAATGCAGTCAATAAACTTCTGACTTATAACTACAAACTAAACAGTGATATGATTAGATATGGAATAAAATAATTCTATAACACATAAGGTGTGTGTGTGTCAGTGTGGTTAGTGAGAGAGAGAGAGAGAGAGAGAAGTGACAGCCCTAAAGCTGATTTCGCGATCGTGGGAGAGAAAGCAGCTGTTTAGTTCATCGCTCAGAGACGCGGTGGATGGCTTGTAAACAGTCCCGCGTTATTTGACTCTTTAATGGATGAACTCAGTTGCTGTCTCACCCGCGATGGCGAAATTGCACAACAATCCAATTTGGTTGGACCACAATACAGCAAAACAAAATCGTGATAATTAATACCCTGAGTATTAATAATGAGCGGACATGGCGATCTGTAAACTGTACAAGCAAAAACCTTGAAACACAAGAATAACACACTATAATATTCTATCTCTGCCCAGATGTAAACCTCTTACTTGAATCGCATGAGGACACAGGTAGAATGTGTTTTCCTCCATCCTTTAACTCTGACCCGGTTCCTTGAGGCTCGGGTGATGATGGAAGGTCGTTTCCTCGCTCTGTCAGGGGGCGGTATGGCTGTTGATTATTGGCGGGTTGGCGGAGAACTCAGAAATGTCGACTTGATTGAAGATGGAAGAGAAATCTTTAATCTCTTCACTTCTGTAGGCAAACGGATGAAGATGCGAATTGCTCGGCGGTCTCCTTCGGATCTGTTAGAGTGTTTGGTTGAACACAGAGTAATCTCAACTCGTCCAGCGAGATGGAGATTATATGGCTACAGTTTCAAGTCGGACATTACTTCCTTGTGCCACGAGGTTGCACCTGAGAGCAGCAAAAAAGAGCTACGTCTGTATTCGGTGAACAAAGTCGCTGGAAGTAAATTCTGGAAGCATTTCAGAGGTATTTCAACTCCTGATGATGTCATGTTTGAGGGACGTTCTGTTGTGTGCCTCATCCAATAGGAGTTGAGAGTTCGATCCTTTAGTGAGCAAGGCTTCATGGATTTGTAGTCTGTTTTGGACTCCCTTTGTTTGATTTTGGCGCGATTTTTATCAGGAAGATTTACGACTGGTGTGTGGGGGCTGAGTTAGGTTTTACGACTGTTAGGCCTGCCTTTGTCTTCTATCTGAATACATGAGGCCCAACAAATTTACACACTGAAGGCATCACATTTTTGCCAAAATGGCCTGATACCTGAAAGAATCCATGGCGTCAGTCACATAGTTGGATAGCCATTTCCTGCAGCCGCAAAACAACCCCATAATAGGACTGACCCACCTCCATGCTTGACTGTGGGGATGGTGTCGTTCTTGTCATCACCTTGTCTTTCTTACTTCAGACATACTGCTGACCCATGGGTCTAAAACTCATTTTCAGTTTAGTGTCATATGTCCATAAAACCTTCTTCCAGGACTCCACAGGTCTTTCCAAATTCCTTCTTGAATATTCAAGTCAACATTTCCCTTGGTGAAGTTTTGCTTTCTTCCACACCCCAAGAATGTTGCTGTTGTACAATATTTACAAAATGTATGAATGGTGCTGCCAACTTTGTCTATTGGAAATTGAAGTGCCTTGGAAATATACTTTTAGCCATGACCTTTCTTGTGTAATGAAATAATCTCCTCTATTAGTTTTTGAGACGGCTTATTTTTAATTGCATTTTTTGCATAGAAATACATTTTTGCTTATGACACTAAACTCAAATTGTAAAACTTAAGTGCCATTGTATAGTGATGGCTTAATTTTGTTTGAAAACATTTACTTGTGTAGCCTTAAATATTTAAGGAACAGCTACATGTAGTAAGGGTTGAATAATTATGACATGGCTATATAAAAAAAAAAATCCTGCTATTTAGAAATATTAGGTTATATATTCACACTATGACTTTGAATGTGTCACTCAACTGATATTGATGTAATGTTTAAAAATTCTGGGTCATTAGAAAAGCTTACCTTTGTAAATCCTTACTGTCTTTGGGGTGTTGAATAATTGTGATTGCAAATGTATGTGTGTGTGTGTATGTATATATATATATATATATATTGGCGCCCAAACGTTTGGAATAACGTACAGATTTGACTGTTTCGGAAGGAAATTGGTACTTGAATTCACCAAAGTGGCATTCAACTGATCACAAAGTATAGTCGGGACATTACTGATGTAAAAAACAGCACCATCACTATTTGAAAAAGTTATTTTTGATCAAATCTAGACAGACCCCATTTCCAGCAGCCATCACTCCAACATCTTATCCTTGAGTAATCATGCTAAATTGCCAATTTGGTACTAGAAAATCACTTGTCATTATATCAAACACAGTCGAAAGCTATTTGGTTTGTTAAATGAAGCTTAACATTGTCTTTGTGTTTGTTTTTGAGTCACCACAGTATGCAATAGACTGGCATGTCTTAAGGTCAATATTAGGTCAAAAATGTCAAAAAAGAAACATCTTTCTCTAGAAACTCATCAGTCAATCATTGTTTTGTGGAAAGAAGGCTACACAATGCTTGAAATTGCCAAAAAACTGAAGATTTCATACAAAGGTGTACACTACAGTCTTCAAAGACAAAGGACAACTGGATCTAACAAGGACAGAAAGAGATGTGGAAGGCCAGATGTACAACTAAACAAGAGGATAAGTACATCAGAGACTCTAGTTTGAGAAATAGACGCCTCACATGTCCTCAGCTGACAGCTTCATTGAATTCTACCCACTCAACACCAGTTTCATGTACAACAGTAAAGAGAAGACTCAGGGGTGCAGGCCTTATGGGAAGAATTGCAAAGAAAAAGCCACTTTAGAAACAGAAAAACAAAAAGAAAAGGTTAGAGTGGGCAAAGAAACAGAGACATTGGACAACAGATAATTGGAAGAGAGTGTTACAGATCTTAACTCCACTGAGCTTTTGTGGGATCAGCTAGACTGTAAGGTGCATGAGAAGTGCCCGACAAGACAGCCACATCTGTGACAAGTGCTACAGGAAGTGTGGGGTGAAATGTCACCTGAGTATCTGGACAAACTGACAGCTGGAATGCCAAGGATCTGCGAAGCTGTCATTGCTGCACATGGAGGATTTTTTTGATGAGAACTCTTTGAAGTAGTTTAAGTAAAAAAAAAAAAAAAAAAAAAATTCTAATTGTAATAGTACATTTTCACGTTATTAATGTCCTGACTATACATTGTGATCAGTTGAATGCCACTTTGATGAATAAAAGTACCAATTTCTTTCCATAAGAGCAAAATCTGTACAATATTCCAAACTTTTGGGCTGTGTGTGTGTGTGTGTGTGTGTGTGTGTGTGTGTAATTATATATGTGTGTGTGTGTGTGTGTGTGTGTGTATATATATATATATATATATATATATATATATATATATATATATATATATATATATATACACACACACACACACACACACATATATACACACAGGTATATCCCAAAGCCTTGTCTGCTTACTTGACCAATCACACCTATTGAAGCTCCGCTATAGGCTGCATGTTTTGTCATTTTTGTGCTAAAGATTTATCATTTCTCATCTCTTCCAGTCATGCCATAAACCTCCTGAGTATCCTCCCAGTACAGTGCCTGGATGTTCTGATAGATGTCCCTGTTCAAGGTGGGCTGGAAAAGTATGGTGGGAAAAACATGGACGTGGTGCAGTTGCTGCTAGATTTTATGGAGAAGAGGATAGACAAGGTATTACAGTTCAGATGAACGCTTACGAACTTCCTCAACGTTTTCCCTGTTGCATCCACTCATGCGTTTTTATTCACACAGGGTTCCAACTACAAAGAAGGGTTGACACCAGTGCTGAGCCTGATGACGGAGAGCTCTAGATACCACCGGGAAATCCGCAGATACCTCAAGGCCCAGGTGCAGGGTTGAGTCCATGCTTGGTGTAATTCACTGCTCTCTAAACTAAGATCAGGGTTCCCACAGTCATAGAAAAATATTTTATTGGCTAGATATTGTTCTTTTTGAGTGCAATCACTATTAAATTATTTAAAAAAATACTTGTCTAGTAATTACGAGCGACTGGAAAGGTCATGCAAAATCATGGAAATTCATTGATCAAAAGGTATGGGAAACCTGTAAAATCTAATGCAGGGATTTAGATTCTTTGTAAATGTTTTATTTATTCAACTGAGGCACACCTTTTAGTGCTGATTGAATGTGTATTCTTTGTTTGCTAATACGCAGGTGTTGCCTCCCCTGAAGGATGTAAAGGAGAGGCCAGAAATCGGTTGTACGGTTCGTAACAAACTGGTGCGAATCATGACTCATATAGATTTGGGAGTGAAACAGGGAGCTGCAGAATTTCTTTTTGTCCTCTGCAAAGAGAGCGGTGGGTGTTCTTCTCTTAATCTTAGTATTTCTGCAGTATATATTATGTATACTGTGTACAGTCTACACATTTTTGGTATGCTTAGAGTACCCAGATGACCCACTACATTTGCCAAAATGAGCAGTATGTAGCAGAGCACACTGCACAGAACACTGTATTCCTCAATGCAATACACCTGACCTGCCAATTCCAGTGTGATGATTTAACCAAAAGTAATTAACGCCACAACTTTTAAGCCTTTTAGCGTGGAATAATGCCCACTGTTTTACTACTACTTTTAAACAAAACTCCATACAGTGAGTGTATACTGTGTAGTGTTCAGTAAGTAGTGAGCTAGAATGGAAAGGGATAGCTTTGAAGAGAGTTGTGACTTTACACGGTTTAGAGTTAACAAAATGCAGGAATTAATCTTGAATGAGCTATGATATTGAGCCTGAATATGCTATATGATTAAATTAGAATGTTTTTTTTTTTTTTTTACATGTCTAATTTTGATGCGCATAATTTTGTTCTTTTTTATGTGGTGCAGTGGACAATCTGTTGAAATACACTGGCTATGGAAATGCCGCGGGGCTGTTGATGGCGCGAGGTTTACTGGCCGGAGGCAGAGGTGAGACACAGTACTCTTCTGATGAAGACTCTGACACTGAGGAGTATAAGTCAGTCAAACCATTGTAAGTGTATAACTGCTGTTATTATTTTCTTATTATTAATAAAGAAAATACTTTTTTTTTTTTTTTATATCTTGTATTATTCATCTTTTCTTTATGTATTCATAGATGACAAGTCATAGTCTTAAGTGTTTTTGCTCTTGTGTTTTGCAGCATTAACCCCATCACAGGTCACATAGAGCACCCAATGCCAAACCCCATGGAGGAGATGACAGAGGAGCAGAAGGAATATGAAGCCCAGAAACTTGTCAATATGATTGATGAATTATCTAGGTGGGTGTTTATTCAGTCCCTCCCAAGATTTTGTGCTCTTGCGATCGCAAGAATAAATGCAAATTCAACCACTCTCCATGTTATTTTCAGTAGCTTGCTATTTTATATGATTTTCGAACTGCACAGCCACTGTTCTATCATCTCAACATAGGGTTGCCAACTGTCCCATATTAGCCAGGACGTCCCGTATTTTGGCTGAAATGACGATGTCTCATTACGGGCTGCCTAGTGTCCCATATTGTAGAGCCTAGACACTCGAGGGGAATCCTATCAAAATATTTGTCTAAGCATTCACAGGTCTACAGATGGTGCAAATACATCACAGCTAGCATGTAATCTTCACAAGCTCTTCAAGAGCTGCTCTGAGTGCGGTGTGCAGTGCAGGTCAATGACGGTCAGAGTTGAAGTGCTCGTAATGCACCGTTGCTCCGAAAATTAGACACACAAACGTGTTGTGCTAATTTATGGCAATGTCTTATATATTTGCTTAAAATTAGTAAAATGTTATTACAATTTAAAGTGCTCAATAATTGCAGTTATCTCAAATAATCACAGTTGGATCACATGATCGCTATCAGGCGATGTAATCACAACAGGCCTAATTATTAATATATCTGTGTTTTTAGTTTACAGTTTTAGGTTGGTCTACTTTTTAAACCATACCAAAGTTTACATGCATTGTCTGAGGCAGAAAATGTTAATATATAAAAAAATGAAGAATTCAATGAATTTCATTGAATTCATATTAGCCATATCATGGGTTTCCCCTTTTAAATGTCTGGTGTTTTTATGTGCATTTATAATTTTTATACTTTTTTCTATTATGCACTAAAATATTTATAGTTAATTGCACTTACAGTTGAAGTCAGAAGTTTACATACACCTTAGCCAAATACATTTAAGGTCAGTTTTTCACAATTCATGACATTTAATCGTAGAAAGCATTCCCTGTCTTAGGTCAGTTAGGATCACTGCTTTATTTTAAGAATGTGAAATGTCAGAATAATAGAGAGAATGATTTATTCCAGCTTTTATTTCTTTCATCACATTCCTAGCGGGCCAAAAGTTTACATACACTTTGTTAGTATTTGGTTGCATCGGCTTTAAATTGTTTAAATTGGGTCAAATATTTTGGGTAGCCTTCCACAAGCTTCTCACAATAAGTTGCTGTAATTTTGACCCATTTGCGACCGAGCTTTAATTTGCTGGCTGATGTCTTGAGATGTTGCTTCAATATAAGCCACATTATTTTCCTTCCTTATGATGCCATCTATTTTTTTTTTTTAAGTGCACCTGTCCCTTCTGCAACAAAGCACCCCCACAACATGATGCTGCCACCCCCATGGTTCACGGTTGGGATGGTGTTCTTCGGCTTGCAAGCCTCACCCTTTTTCCTCCAGACATAACGGTGGTCATTATGACCAAACAGTTCAATTTTTGTTTCATCAGACCAGAGGATATTTCTTCAAAAAGTAAGATCTTTGTCCCCATATGCACTTGCAAGCTATAGTCTGGCTTTTTTATGGGGGATTTGGAGCAGTGGCTTCCTTGCTGAGCAAGGATATATATAGGACTCGTTTTACTGTGGATATAGATACTTGTCTACCTGTTTCCTCCAGCATCTTCACAAGGCCATTTGCTGTTGTTCTGGGAATGATTTGCACTTTTCACACCAAACTACGTTCATCTCTAGGAGACAGAATGTGTCTCCTTCCTGAGCGGTATGATGGTTGCGTGGTCCCATGGTGTTAACACTTGCGTACTATTGTTTGTACAGATGAATGTGGTACCTTCAGGCATTTGGAAATTGCTCCCAAGGATGAACCAGACTTGTGGAGGTCCACAATTCTTTTTCTGAGGTCTTGGCTGATTTCTTTTGATTTTCCCATGATGTGAGGCACTGAGTTTGAAGGTAGGCCTTAAAATACATCCACAGTTATACCTCCAATTCAGTACACCTCCTATCAGAAGCTAATTGTCTAAAGGCTTGACATCATTTTCTGGAATTTTCCAAGTTGCTTAAAGGTACAGTTAACTTAGTGTATGTAAACTTCTGACCCGCTGGAATTGTGATTATAGTTAATTAAAAGTGAAACAATCTGTCTGTAAACAATTGTTGAAAAATTACTTGTGTCATGCACAAAGTAGATGTCTTAAACGACTTGCCAAAATTATAGTTTGCTAATATGAAATCTGTGGAGTGGTTAAAAAATTAGTTTTAATGACTTCAAGTATACTATGATGTTTTGTGACTTTTCTCTGCAAAACAACACAAAAACGCAACAAATGGCCACAGCAAATTCAGTCATTTTGGCCTGCAATAATCAAGAAAAAGTGCCACGAAATCCTGGTGGGACTGTTTATGTCTTGTTTTATCAATTAAGCAATACAAATGTGTTCATTTTAAATGCTGAGAAAATGTGGAAATAGGATCATTTATTTTTTCACATTTGGTACCAAATTGTATTATTCTTCAGACAATCCAGTTGTATTTGGAAAATTTTGTACCTTTTGGTTACTGTTACTCACTCATGTAGTTGTACATAAAATAGATCTCGGGATGTGTTTCAGCTCAACTGTATAAACAGCACTGCTTTGGTCTCATCAACACAAACTTAATGGCAGGTTGAGAACCCTGTATTTGCTAAAGGCAGGACTTATACATGCACCACGAGGGAGATGTATTTCTGGGGTTAAAGTTGGTGTGCAGGCAGGATAGGATGTTGGATTTAGTGTCATGACTACATCATAACTGATTAACATTTAACATAAAATCCAAATAGGAAATTGAAAGAAATCTAAATGTTCAAGCTTAAGGTTTTTTTGTGTGTTTTTGCTGGTGCAGCTGCATTGCGCATTTAATACCATACTGTGTTACAGATGACAAGGATATGGCCAATGGAATTCCCTTGTTTTTCCTTATACAACCATAGTAAAATATTTATTTTTACATATTCGCAATTGCATGTCTAAATAGTTTTTATTCATCCTCTTATACATCCAAATTAGTATTTCTCACTAATTTCTCACAAATATCACTATCAATTGCTTTTTCTGTTTTTCATCATCTTGTATGAACCTGCGCACAATGCCATCACAGACAGTATCTGCTGCAGGCATTGCGGGGTTTTTTTCTCGTCACACTCCTTGGAGGTTCAACTTGTGCAGGGCTGCGTTCATGTTGACCTTTTCCCTAAACATCTGCCAGCGAGACACCGGTGAGAGGTGTTGCTCTGATCACGCACCTTACCAACCGCTTCATTAAAGCAAGAATCTTCAAACGTCATTGTCTGCCTCATTTACAGCTGGCCTTCCGCATTCAACAGGAGTCAATACACAACGACCAGCCACCACAGGCCCGCTGCTTTAATTACCAGCTAATTGCGGCACATGGTGGGATCGTGGGCTCGGGCTCTTTTGTACGGAGGTTTTTTAAAACATATACTCTTTCATACACTGCTTATTTTTTCAGCCAGACATCATCCTCCAACATGAAGTGATTTGAGACACAGGCTCAATTAGGGCTGTGTGTGTGTGTGTGTGTGTCTTGTGTATGTATGTTAACTGGTGTGATGTTAAATAAGTTTGCAAACACAAGAGGACTGACCATTGTCCATCCATAGGGAGACATAATGAGCAGCGTGTGCCCGAGAGAGGCAGATTCCTGTCTTTAGAATGGATCCTCGTTCCCTGTCTCTTCCCTCTATTCTTTTTACCAGGATGAAGGAGGTGTTGTGAGGAAAGGGAGGAGGGCAGAGGGACTGTCACTGCTGCTTCCTTCTATGGCTGCTAGGGAAACGCAACATGTCCACGGAGGAATGTCCCTTGACTTGCTGTCCAATTAGTACTGACTCTCCCACCCCACCAATATCCACACACAGACCCCTAAATAAAAACACACACATTACTTGTTGTGTTGCTTACACTGTGTAACTTTTTTTTATTTTTTGGTTTCTGGGTAGTAAGTGTTATTTCCTAATTGCTTATGCCTCAAAAGTATAGAAAATGGCTATTATTCCCCACAAACTTTGCTTTTGTGACCAGGAGAGTGATATATTGAAATGTACCTATTTCCAATGAGAAAACGGCGAATCTGTGTCTTTTCGTTCACATAAAGTCAGAAAAACAACAACATATGAACCCTAATTAACATGTATTTATAGTAAAGTAATACAAAAATGACTACAAAAGATTTAGAAGGGAGTAGTTTTTCGAGATTTACGATTATACTGTAAATCACTTTCACGAATCAGCCCCCAAATGTAGTCTCCCATCATGTTCTCGTTATACTGTCCTTTGTAGCGGCATTCAAAGTCCAGTATATCCTGATGGAAGTGCTCACCTTGCTTCTCCGAGTATGCTTCCATGTTCTCCTTGAATTTATCAAGATGAGCATCAAGGATATGGACTTCAGAGGTGGAGCTGAGGAGAGAAACCCATAATACCCCAACCAAAAAGACCTCAACGACTTGATTAGAGATCTTGGTCTCACCAAGTCCAGTGCCGAGCTTTTGACGTCTAAGCTCAAGCAGTGGAACTTGTTGGATGAAAGTGTGCAAGTCACAGATCAGAGGAAGCGTCACCAACCTTTTTCCAGGTTCTTCAACCGTCAAGATGGGCTCTGCTTCTGCCACAATGTGACCAGTCTGTTCGAGGCAATCGGAATCGCCTGTAACCAGAATGAGTGGCGCCTCTTCATTGACAGCTCATCCAGGAGCCTCAAAGCTGTGCTGCTCCATAATGGTAACAAGTACCCGTCTCTTCCCCTGGCTCACTCAGTGCACCTCAAAGAGGATTACAACAGCATCAAGACCTTGCTGGATGCCTTGAAGTATGATGAATACGGCTGGGAGGTCATGGGAGACTTCAAAATGGTGGCATTCCTGATGGGTCTCCAAGGCGGTTTTACCAAGTTTCCCTGCTATCTTTGCCTTTGGGACAGCAGGGACACCAAGGTGCACTACCACAGGCGGGACTGGCCACAGCAGACCGAGTTCTCTGTGGGGACGAACAGCGTCAAGTGGGAGCCACTGGTGGACCCCCAGAAGGTGCTGATGCCACCACTGCACATCAAATTGGGCCTTATGAAACAATTTGTCAGAGCTCTAGATAAGAAGTCGGCAGCCTTCCAAGTACCTTCAAGACTTTTTTTCTAAGCTGTCTGAGGCAAAGATCAAAGCCGGTGTCTTCGTCGGACCAGAGATAAAGATGATCCTGGAGTGCAGTGAATTCCCCAAGAAGCTCGCTAGTAAGGAGAAAGCAGCTTGGAACAGCTTTGTTGCAATGGTTCAGGGCTTCCTGGGCAATCACAAGGCCGAAAACTATGTGGAGCTGTTTCAGACTTTGGTGAAGAACTACGGCACAATGGGCTGTAGGATGTCCCTCAGAGTCCTTATCCTTAATGCTCATCTTGACAAATTCAAGGAGAACATGGGAGCATACTTGGAGGAGCAAAGCGAGCGCTTCCATCAGGATATACTGGACTTTGAACGCCGCTACCAAGGACAGTATAACGAGAACATAATGGGAGACTACATTAGGGGGCTGATTCGTGAAAGTGATTTACAGTATAATTGTAAATCTCGAAAAACTACTCCCTTCTAAATCTTTTGTAGTCATTTTTGTATTACTTTAGTATAAATACATTTTCATTTGGATTCATATGTTGTTGTTTTTTTTCTGAATTTCAAAGTATCACTGTCCTGGTTACAAAAGCAAAGTTTGTGGGGAATAATAGCCATTTTCTATACTTTTGAGGCATAAGCAATTAGGAAATAACACTTACTACCCAGGAACAAAAATTGTGTTACATAGTGTTATCTATGCAGCTGATGTAGTTGATTAGTTGAGGATTGTTGTTGAACTTAATTGTTTGTGTGTGTGTCTTTGAGGGGTGTGGAGGAAATGTCTGTTTCCATTTGTCAAGCAACTTAATATCTTGTTTACTCTGATATGCGTCATTATAACGTGCTTCTGACATCAAGAAGTTCTTCTGCAGCCAACAGTGAGGTACAGCCTTACAAATCAGGGTTATTAAAATTTGAAAAGTACAGCCCAAAAGTCCCCTTTTTATTCTGTGGTTTTTGCGTATTCTGTTAAATCTCCCAAGAGACTTTCCTCCCATTGTTCGCATCGAGATGTGAAAAAAAAAAAAAAAAAAAAAAAAACTTTTGATACACGTTTTTGTACCATTTACTGCAAAGTTTTGACTAACCTGGAATTACAAGTTTATCTGTGTCTGAATGACATAAATGAATGCAAGTTAGCTTTCCACCAGCTTTGATTGGATAATGCTCTTATAAATCATCTTTGACCGTGCTTTGATTGGATAATATGAATCATCTCAGGGCGCGCTGGTGACACACAGTGCAGATATAATTGGATTAGTGTGGATGAGCTGCAGAGGCTTTGAAGAGATTAGAATGAGCACTGATCCTGTAATTAAACTGGGGGGATTGGGGGTGGGGGGACTCTCTGGGATTGGGGAGCGTGTTTGAAGGGGTGTCTTTAGGGTTGTGATTCCAAGGGCTTTTATGTGGCCAGATGTAAAGGCAAAGAAAGATGTTCTACACATCAACAGGCCTCTTTAGAGGACAGAACTGCATGTAGATACAATGGTTTGTACAAAGGTTTTTTTTTCCTTTCAAAGAGCAGTTGGATTTTGGTGACAAATTAGTGGCCTGAAAAACTAAGTTGACAAGACGTGCGCACATTAAATCTGCAGGATAAATGACAGCCTCTGAAATCTGGAGTTCATTATTATTTTCAAATATTCTCTTTGTAGACCAAGTTTAAGCCTCCACAGTCTTGATTGTTTAATCAACAACCTCAGAATTCTGTTACAGTTAATACAGTCAAACTCTGCAATCTAATTACTGAAATAGAAACACTTAGGGGCCGTTTACACTGAACACACTTTTGGGTTTTCAGTTGTTGTTCAATGTAAACATGCTAGGCAGACCTCTTTGACCATTGCGTCGTATCTTATTATTATTATTTTTTTTTTTTTCCAGAGCCTTGTACAGGAGTGGCATGTTTTTAAGACGTCATTTTTAATGAATTACAACTTTTAAAAGCACACCTTGAGACACCTGCATTCTGTTCCAATTGTTGTGCTGCATCTAGCTGCTGCTGCTTTTTGTTTCCTTTTTTTTTTATTAACTCACATGTTTAGTCTGAACAGCCCCTTAAACTGCAGAATCAGCATTGTTGTTTTAAACGTAATAGTTAAGTCTCCTTAGAAGTGTACAAGTGTTCTATACTACAGCCTGCCAGTTGCAGGAATCACAATTTGATCTACTTTCATGTGTACTTTCCATTATTTAGGCACAAAGAAATTCTATACATTGAGAAATTATGAAATAGAAGACTCTAGAATAGTTTTTCAAAGTTGGTGGCTATTCCTCCCTGTCCTCTTTGCATGTGACATGTACATTCAAAGTACTTGTATGTGCACAAAGTGCTGCAGCATTGGTCACAGAAGGAAATGACTTGCACTAAAACTAATTTTGACTGGTCTCAACTAGCAAATGTCTGAGTTCTGTTCTACTATCTCAACAGGAAAGAACTGATCAGGCCAATGGGAGTGAGGAGGGATGGCACACTAGCGCCCCTTGGGGAGACTATCCATGGGTGCAGTCCACCACCCAGCAGCGACTCGGACTCAGACTAGCAGGAGCTCTACACTGAAACCCTTCTGGCCAAGCTGATGGAAGGCAACACGAACTGTCGCAGTCTTACATGCAGACTATCCCATGCATTGGGGATGGATTATATTTAACTGCATTTATTCCTTTGTTGCACAAGTATATGTTTTTCTAATCGGGACTTTAGAGAAAAAGGAATTTTGTTCCTGATTTAATATTAAAGAAAGCTGATTGTAAAGAGATCTTGATGTTATAAGACATCCAGATGAGCAAATGTATCGGTTTAGCTAGATTAACTTTTATTCAACAAAATGTGGCTCAGAGGACGCACATGTGTAACTGTTGCTGCTTCACAGGTATACCTAAGAAACCTGTTTCCAAATACATGTATTTAGAAATGTTGTATACCAAGACAAGCCATAAAATCATTCAAATTGAAACATTTAGTCTTTATAAACATTTTGCATACAGTAATGTCCAGAAAAACCTGTCAGCACTTTTACTCAACGGGTGATGCCTGGAGTTAAATATATATATATATATATTCCTCTGGCCTTTGTTTTATATTATTTTAGCTACCTAAATTTCTATAACCTTTTGTTTCAAGCTGTTTTGGGTGTAATTAGTATGCAGTATGAATAGTTTTTTCCCTTTTTTTTCTAAGGAATCTTCACAATTTTCTACACAAGACAGCATGTATAATAATGAATATAATTCTGTTTTTCTAAAAAATTGTTAGCTGTGCTTGATTTTATAGGCTTTGCAGATGCAAATAATGGAATACCTTTTTTGAAGAGCTCAAAACACGACTCATGTAATCACTGTAATGTCAACAGAATAAGGGGGCTTTATAAATCTTTGCTTATAGTCTTTACTTTACACTGAGTTTAGGTTCTCTTGATTTCTTTTGTCCTGCAGACAATCATTTGCAATAAAACAAAAAACTACATGAACTGTAAATTTGTATTTTTGTGTGCGAAAGTTTTAAAGTAATATTCTGGGTTCAATACAAGTTAAGCTCAATTGACATCATTTGTGGTAAAATATTGATTACTACAAAAATAATTTTGACTTCCCCCTCCTTTATAAAAAGCAAAAATCTGGATTACAGTGAGGCATGGAAGTGAATGGGGGCCAATTTTTGAATGTTAAAATAATATTTTTTTCCCCCCAAAAGGGTAGCCTCAAGACACGATATGTGTGTAAACATGATTTTAGTGTGATAAAATCACTTAATCTTTTCTATGTAAAGTTATAGCCAATTTTACAACTTCGTTGCCATGACGATGTAACATCAACAAACCCTAAAATGACAACTTTACAGCTCAAATAATACATGAGTTTTAACAGAAGAATTAATGTAAGTGCTTTTATGAAATTATAAGCTTCACATTTCTGCCTTTAAACCCTCCAAAAATTGGCCACATTCACTTCCATTGTTAGTGCCTCACTGTAACCTTGATTGTTGCTTTTTTTTAAAGGAGGGATGAGTCGAATACATTTTCGTGGTAATCAACAAAATGTCGACTGAACTTGTATTGAACCCAAAGAACAAATCACAAATGTAAATAGGATTGAAACTTGAATATTTTTTATTAAATACTATGTCACAATTGCTAAAAACAGCATGTGATAAGTAAAAGAACATGCAGTATAAAGCATTTTTCAATATTCAAAGAACAAAAGGTTAACAGTTAACAACACAAGCTTTAACTATAATCAAACATACATTGAGGCGCACTTGGTCCCATTTTAAAAAAAAAAAAGCTTAATAGGTCTATGATCTAAAACACATTCAGAAGACAACTGGTAAACACTCATTTCAGCTGACCAATACAAACTGCATACAGAATATAAATAAAACATGCTGATGGATTCAAATGTTTCAACAGGCATTCTGGATTTGTCAATATTTCACAAAACAATGTATACATCACACTCCTATCAAAATCCCTGATAGACAAACTTATCCGATCAGTGTTGTAATTACCAGCTACTTCACTGATGCAGTGCAAAATGAAATCATGTTCACAACTGTTCTAATACACACTATCTTAAACACACCAGCAGGATATTGGAGTTCTTTGTCGCTGAGCAAAGACATTTATCAGAGCTTTGGGGGGCTGGGAGCTTCCACTTGGAGGTGGCAGTGCCTGTGAAAACACACAGTGGGGGCACTGGACACTTGGGAGCTCATGCTTCCCATGCTAATTTAACACTGTCCACTCACTGGGGCCAAGCCAAGATTCACTGGCTCCCCAATGACCCAACTAACGAACACACGCATACATACCCAAACTACATAACTTGCCCCTAATCCAAACTATAGCACTTGCACTTTGCTTCCTTTCTTAAAGTATATACAATATCTTTCCAAATAACACATTAAAATTTAGAGTACAGTTTTTAGATTGGTAAATAAGCCATAACAGATAATTGAAGACACATTAAAGTAAATAGTGCTGACAGAGGTTTTTCTATACAGGATAAATATATTATTAGCTGTGATTAAAACAACAAAAGTGCCATGTCTCTAGTTTTTTTTTTTTTTTTACCTCGCTCAAGTCCTGATAAAATGTGACAAAACTTTAAATGATCTGCTAGTGTTTTGCCCCCCATTCCAAATAGGTCCAAGGTTCTAACCATCCAATCAGCATGAGCAGATAATCTTTAAGATCTCCATTCTCCAGATAAGTGGGTATTCAGTCAAAATGAGAAGCAGCCACAATGCACTTAATATAAACTATTGTTAACTGTATTGGAAATAAAGAGTCGCCAAAAATGAGTGCAAGTGTCTTGACCCCCAGACACCTAGCCATGCCTGTCGAAATCACTGTTAGATATGACTAACTATCTGGTCTGGAAAAGACACTGCAACCAATACAATCAAACTGACTATTAATAACACACACACATGCACAAACTGACATAGGACACACATTCACATGTAATGAGTTAATGAAAATCACTGTGAGACAGCCAGGTCCCCAAATGCCATGTGCATTTTAAACATATAGAAGGTCTTTGTGTTAGAATAGTTGATATTAGTGACTTGGTTCAGATGACTCTGAGCTCTTGCTGTCGGCCTCTGAGGAGTCACTGTTCTCACCACTGCTGCTGGGGTCTGTGTAAGAACTCATGAACCCATTCTCCTGACTGAACATCAGGTCTTGGATCTCTGTGTGCCACCCGAGGATCTCAGCAAGTTTTTGGACAGAATCAGTGAGATCCCCCAGTTCCATATAGTCCCCCCTCTTCAGGGGCCTCCGTTCAAAGGGCCCAACTGGGTCACGGTTCAGCAACAGACGAGGTACTGTGGACTTCACTGTGTTTATCAGGCTTGCAAAGGGCTCAATCTGCCACAAAACAGAAAAACTGGAAGATTAACTCTTATGACATAATTAATTTCCCTTGATAGTAGCACAGGTTTAAACACAAAATACCCCTTTAAATAGATCAGTTAATTTTTACAAAAGCAAGCAACACTATGTCTACAATTTCACACTGACTGGTAACAAAACAAACTAGCATAAAATTTGTCAACTGACTGATACAAAATGTTCCAGTATTGTTTCTATCACAGACAGTGTATTGCAAGATGTTGTAGCATGATAGGGAACAGGTGTTCAAATCAATTTAAATTCAGAAAGAAAATTAAGATCAGCTTTTATTTTAAAACGGTGATGCAGAGCAAATAAAATATAAAATATTAAGTTAATATTAAATAAATGTATATTAAATAAACATACATACTTTATATATTCACATGTACTGTACATACATATATACACAGTATATACACACACAGTGTATATATAGTGTATATATATATATATATATATATATACACACACACACACACACACATACACATACATACATATGTATACAGACATATACAGTATATATACTGTATTTTTTTGTTTTAAATTGTGATACATTTGTTCCATTGCAATATTAACATGTTCACAAATCAAAGTTTGTGATAGGCCTAACTTTACTTTGGACATGGTTTTAAGACCTTTTTTTCAACACTTTTTAAAACTGAAAACATCACAATAGAAATGTTTGCTTGTATCACCCATCCCTACTACCACATTCAACTACTACTGACAAAGACATTTTATAGCATTTCACCCCTCACCTTTAAAGAGGTTCCCATGATCATGAGAAGGTCTGCTTTTGGGAAATCCTCAGCATGCTGAAAGTACTTTTCAGGTAGATCTTCTCCAAAGAAGACAACGCTAGGTTTGACCGCCCCAGCACAAAATGTACAGATGGGTACATTGCCATTCATAATAGTTTGCTATTAGTAAAAGAGAAAGGAAGCTATGAAGTGTATAAATAATGCTAATTCAATACTGCAATTTGGATTACTCATTACCTTGGCCTCCTCTGCAGGATATGGTGTATAACAGAGGTGACAGGCAGCAGTGGCGAAACTTCCATGAGCCTCCACAAGCTTGTCATCTGGGATACCACACACTAAGACAGACAGGGGACAGCATTACTTAAAATACAAATCCCATAAATATGCAATATACAAATTCCAATATGCAAATTTCACTTTTAGTAATTAAACTGAGGTCCTCTCCAATTTTAATTCTGAATTTCTGTTACTTTTATAATTCTGAACTTAGTGGTTGCGTGCCCTTATCTAAAATGCTACTGATCTCACCCTTTTCAAGTCCATCAATGTTCTGAGTGTACATGCGGAGCAGCAGACCCTTCTGATGCAGCATACGGATGAAATAGTGGACATAGTTAGGACGGTGGCAACCGGGGTACAGCTCCTTGGCCAATGAGAAGAAAGGATGAGGGTTGTCGGAGAAGTAGTCAATGTTGAAGATGGCCTCTGGGTAAGGGATGTCATATTTCACAAGGTTGGCATAAAGACCTGTATCTGGTGTCCTGATACAAAGAGAATTAGTAAGAGTGAAATAGTTATTCAGATGTAAAAAGAACAGGGAAGTTAAAGGTTTGAGTGCAGTATCCACCTGAAGTCTGGTATACCACTAGCTGTGCTGATACCCGCTCCGGCCACTACCACAATGTTTCGCACCCGCCCAAGCTTCATCAGCCTGCCTATGGTTACTAAAGGCCCGGTGCTGGTTGGTGAACTTTGGTGGGCATTAGAGACCTTGGGTGACTTCCCTTTCCTGGACAGAGAAAATAATTAGGGTTCTGTAGAAACGGTTTCTAATTCAGAACTGGTTCCATTTTCAAAAAGACACTAGAACTGTATGCTTTTCATAACTTTTTGTTCTGTTAATGACTTTTGGACATGCATTGTTCCACCAGTGTGGACTGAACATCGTACTTAAATACTCTGCGCTTCTAGCGGTACTATTTAGCACCAGCACTGAATAGCGTTCAGTACCTGAACAAATTACTCTTACGAGCCGGTTCTTTTTAGTAAATTAAAAACACTTACACATCAGTCAAAGCTGAATTAAAGGAATAGTTACTGAATTAAAGGGATAGTTCACCCAAAAATGAAAATTCTCTCATCATTTACTCACCCTCATGCCATCCCAGATGAGTATGACTTACTTTCTTCATTAGAACACAAATAAAGATTTGTAGATGAATTTCTCAGCTCTTTGGGTCTAGAAAATGCAAGTGAATGTGTACCAAAATCTTTAAGCTCCAAAAGCACATAAAAGGTAGTATGAAAGTAATTCACACGACTCCAGTGGTTTAATCCAGGTCTTCTGAAGCAATATGTGCAGGTGAGAAACAGATCAATATTTAAGTCCCTACAATATTTTACTCTCAATCTCCAGTACTTTTGTTTTTTGCAATTTGCATTCTTCATTTACTAATTTTCTAGTAAAAAAAGGACTTAAACATTGATCTGTTTCTCACCCACATCTATCATATTGCTTCAGAAGACATGGATTTAACCACTGGAGTCTTATTGATTACTTTTATGCTGCCTTTAAGTGCTTTTGGAGCTTCAAAATTCTGTCCACAATTCACTTGCATCATGAGGACCTACAGAGCTGAAATATTCTTCTAAAAATCTTTGTGTATGTGTTTGGTATGGGACGTGGGTGAGTAAATAATTCGAGAATTTTAATTTTTGGGCGAGCTATGCCTTTAGTCTCACCTGGAATATGACTTTCCATTGTAATACAGTGTAGATGATTGTAAGAGTGCATGTTTTGTTTCCCTTATGTGTTTGTGTGAGCTGGGAGCACGGACATTTCAAAATAAGAGTCCCCAGTGTATTGCAGACTTGTTTATAGCTAAGGTCACATCACTAAATCAGATTTCTTTTTTTTCCTTCTTTTTTTGTAATATTGGGATTTTGGTTCCAAGAAAAACAGCATCTGGGATTTTATTAATTCTGGACACTTACTGCATTTATGTCTTATTGACTTTAAGATATAAACCATTTATTCATTGAATTTCCAGCAAAAATAACTGATACATACTGTAAATCATTATATATACTGTTACAGAAAATTCCTCAAACTATGCAAAGATTTGGGTCATACTGGCCACCCCTATAATATAGCATACTGTAGCATAGTATAGTATAATATAGTATGCGTTGGTGTGTAACATCTTACCGTGTTAATGAAGCCTTCTGTTCACTCACTCTCATGAGGCTGAGGTCATTGACCAACCCTGAATCAGATGCTTTACTGCGCTGGGAATCCTGGGGGCCAATGATGGAGCTGCGGGTAACTCTGGTAACACTGGTCTGAGTGGCCCTTCTGTCCCTACTCGACTTTGCCTTGCTCATGTTCCCACCTACAAAGAGATATTTCATTTCTAAATTTGAATGTTTATGTTGTAAATCCTTGATTAATAATAATGGGTGTAAAGGTAAAGTAGTGCCTACAAATTAAACTATATCTGCATTTTCAGAAGGAAAGAAATGCAAGAAAAAAAAAAATTCAGTATGTAAATATTACAATTATTGTCAAAGTCAGTCATTGGGGAGATTTTCAAACTCTTCTAAGTTTACAATGATGAAAAATGGCACACTTAAGACTGAAATTATTTACAATTGCAGAAAATAATTGAGAAACATAAATACTAAGAATAATTACTAGGGATGCACCGATCTGATACCTGGATCGGTATCGGCTCCGATACTGACATTTTTAAATGGATTGGGTATCGGTTCGACGAGCCCGATCCGAATCCGATACTGTGTGTTAGTCATGTTCGTTACTGTCAAGCTCAAAAAATGACATAAAGAACCATAAAAACACCATTAAAGTAGAAACACCATATGACTTGTGCAATTTATTCAAAGCCACTTGAAGATGTGCAATAGCTCTGTGAATCAAAAAAGGCTGTGTTTTATAAGTAAATATATAAAATGCATGCGCAGCTCCGGCGTGTTAGTAATTTTACAAACACTCGCGGCTATTTTTAGCCTTCACAGCAGTGCGCAATATTTGAGTGCTACTCACGAACAACATCTCAGATGCAGATGCTCAAAAGTTCAGTACATTTATAATATGCATTTAGAATGGCTCTGGAGGAATTTGAATAAGAAGTTAATTAAACTACTATTTACTTTCCTACAAACAGACACAAACAGGACTTCCTGGAGAGTTCAGAACGTCAAAATAAAAGCGTGAGGGTTTAAAAAGTTAAAGGTGTCACGGAGAGACTCACGGAGGCAGAGAAATGAACTCAGTAGCAGGGTTTATTGAACAGATGATTGAAACGGTGATGTAAACCCAGTTGAACAGAGTGGCAAACAGCAGGTGAGTAATATCCAGACAGGGTATAGACACGATGAACAGATAACTCATAACAGTCTTATGATAGTTGCAGGCAATAATGAAGACACAGGTATGTTTGACATATTAGAAAGGTCTGGAGTCTCAGAGATGCTATTGATGAGAACAGACAAAGAGTGTGTGTGAAAGCGGGGTATATATGCAGTCCTTGATTAGCCACTAATGATATGCAGGTGCGTGTAATCAGAACTCAGTAGAGAGAGTGAGCGCTGTGACTGCAGTGAAGAAGAGAGAGAGAGAGAGAACGGTGGATCCGTGACAAAAGGTGCACGATTGAGATATATTACTATTATAATATATTATTGTTATTATCATTTGTTTACAATTTATAATAAATAAGTTGAATGGGTTCCAAGAAATAACTGTGAATGAAAAGTGAACTGATAACTAAATTGAACAAAAGAGAGATCTGAATCCTTTGAAGTCCAGATACAAGATTAAAAAAAAAAAAAAAAAAAAAAAGGGCTTCTTTTCTACTGATGACTTACACTGGAATTACTGTTCATTTTGCTGCTACATTACCCAGTACACTAGTTAACAATAAAGTTTTTCTTAAAAAGCTATACATTTATATTGAAATAATGTGTAGTTAGAGGTTTGCGTTTCTTTACATATTAAAGAGCACACCCAATTAGTTCCACACAATAATGTAAAGATATTCTAAACTGATTATGCAAAAAAACAACACTGGTATCGGATTGGCCGATACTGAGATTTCCAATATCGGAATCTGAAGAGAAAAAGTGGTATCAGTGCATCCCTAATAATTTCAATATAGTACGTGCAAACATTGCAGTAGCCTCTCTCTCATTTGGTTAAATCTAGGGCTGAAATGATTAGTCGCCGTTATCGACAAGTCGACAATCGAAATTGGTCAACAAAACTTTCCACTGTCGAATAGTCGTTTGATCTCATTTAATGTAACATGAGATCACATTAAACTCTAATGATGGCACGAGAGCAGCACTGCAGCTCGCGCCTGACTGAGAGGAAGAAAACACAGCTCCCGGTCCAGATGCACTCTAAACTTTCACAGCTTCAGGTGATGTAGATCACAACATATGAGGGAATAATGCAAAAACACAAAATAAGTAAATACAGAAGCACTCTCATTGTGGAATAAGCAGAGCCGGAGCTCTTTAAAGGAAACACCCCGGCGTTACATCTTAAATGCAGTTATATTTAATGCATTAAAGCTTTATTAAAGTTCAAATAATACAGAAGCAGATCACGTAAATAACTACAAACTCCGAAACTTCTATGAGTCGCGTCACACTCTGTCACGGGGACACTCGTCCCTCGAGCGCATGCTTGCTTCAGCTAGATTATAATGTAATGGCTTGCGACTTATTGAATCATAATATATGACATTGTGCGTTTCTTATCGTGAAGAAAATTGTCAATACGCAGCTTTATTAATAAGAGAAAGTTGATGTATTGAAGTGAACAGAAAGGTGAGGAAGGGTAGTCTTCGCCCCATTATATATACACTGCAACAAAATACGTTTATTTGTTTTTGTTTTGGCTTGTTTTCCAATATATGTACGTACATTTACTTTAGCAGCTATACTGCAGAAGAAAATTGTTATCTGAGAATGTTGAATATAACATTAAAAATAGAAATATTTTAAAATCTAAAAATCCTTTAAAAAAAGATTGAGAAGCAGCATATAAGATATTTAGACTTGCTTTTAGAGAACAGATCTTGAATATAAGTATATTTTGTCTTTACTGCACTCATAGAAGTATAACCAAGTGAAAAAATACACATATACAAAATACCCTTATATTTAAGATACATTATCTTAAAACAAGTCTAAATATCTTATACGTTGCTTCTCAAGTAAAATGTATCTTGTTTTAAGGATTTTTAGACAAATTTTACATGGAAAACAAGACAAAAACTCTTGATAACAATAGGATTTTCTTGCAGTGGATTTCTTTACTGAATTAAATGTTATAAAAATTATTATTTCCCCCTTTAATAGAGTGAATGTCATTTAGAGGCATTTTTAAAACATGATTTTGTCCTCTTTATTGTTAGCAAGCACATTAAGTTAGCCGACTTTTTAAGTCAGGGCACAAGCTGAATAATCGGTTAAGAGCTAATGATTAATTGTTGCAATAATCGCTGAATAGTCGAATTATCAGTCTAATAATTGTTAGATTAATCGATTAACAAAATAATCGTTAGTTGCAGCCCTAGTTAAATCTATTCTATATAAAATATAAACTGGGAGAATACAATACCACAGTTCAGTTTTTTTTCATTTTAACAAAAACTTTCAATTTCATAACAAAACTCCAAATTGAATTAAGGAATCTTTAATAATTTTTCTGACTAATTTAACAAATGTTAAACATTACACAATTCAATTTGATTATGAATTTAATATGCGTAAATCTTACAAATAGCCTAAACTATTTTTGGAGTGTATATGATTCTATATTAAGAGGTCCATTGGTGCTTATTGCTACATTTAAAATGTAATTAAATAGTCAAGCCCATTTGTGTCCTCCCTTTGGTTGGTGTAAAGCGTCAATGTATTAAAACTGTCAGGCTCCAATAAAGCTAATGGTTGTAATATATTTAATGTCCCCCCTCAACTTTGGCTCAACAGCCCACAGCTGAGGCAGCTTTATGGCTCAGGGAACTAGTACGAGAGGGGCAGTTAAAATGTCCAGGATTGGCTGTGTATCAACAAACCCAGCTAGAAGAGAATGGAGGAGGCCATTTAGACCAAAAAGGGAGAGTGAACAGAGATGTATGATGCAGAGGTAGAATCCAATAAAGAGATTGGAGGAAGCAAGAGATGCATGAAGCCATAAGAGCATATTTCTCAACACACTGACATCTTCTAAGGATGAATGACAGAGAGAAAGATAAAAAGACACAGGGAGAGAGAACAGAGAGAAAGAGGAGTGGATACAAAGAGGTACATCCAATAAAATAAGGCCTGCATCGCGGAATACAAATGTGATAAGACGGCCCTTTCAACGATGCACCTTATCACCCACAGGAATAGGCACCATTATTGCATTCACAACAACAAAAGGACTGTGTTTACCAGAGTGAAAAACACATCTACCAGGGGCCGCAGGACACAGCTGAATGTGAGCAAAATCTGGCAACCTGCAAAGAGATTTAATCCTTTACACTGATAATAGATTGACACCCAGTATCACGGTAGCTGACACATAAAATGTCCATGAACATGTGTTTTAATCAACATCAAGATTTAAGGTTTTTTCATGATTTATTTTTACCATTTTTAATCACCTTTTTGCCTTCACTAACTCACTGCAATGTGACAAATGAATTTTTAAAAGTACAAATATATTCCATGTTTCCTCTCTGTGGTCATCATAACTGCATGCGTATAATTATAAAAATAGAAAAATTATGTTTAAAGTTTTAAATGGAGTATGGCAGGGGAGTATATAACAGATGCCAGCATGTCAACTCCCTAACTCATCAATGTATAGCTGCAGATAAAACGGAATTAGTCAACATTCATTTTTCGGCCATTTAATCTTTTAAGCACATCAAGAACAATCCTTATGAGATTCCCCTTTCCCACCTTCACTGGTGTAATGGCTATTCCAGTGGAACTATTAAAAACTACAGGGGGTGGGAGGTCACTGCCTTTGTCTCCACACTAACCACAGAGACACTGCTGCGCAGGTCCAATATTTCACAACCGAGCTTAATAAGACTCCACACAGATGGCACAGAGAAATCTACAATGCATTCTCTGTTTTCTCACAATCAGGGACTCAAACAGCAGGAAAAACTTGTCTTGAAGTTGGAATACGGAAAACAGGAGTGTAATGACAACATTGGAAATTGTAAATATTCTCTGTTCCACAGACAAATAGCCAAGTCCAGGCAGTGGTAAATTCTGAGAGGTACTAAAATAAATAATGAATTTCACAGGTATGACTTGATTAAAGGACATAAGTTACACAGGAACACTGTCTTATCCAATGTGAAAGTAAATTATCAGTTGGTTTTAAAGGAATATTCCGGGTTCAATCGACAGCATATATGGCATAATATTGATTACCACAAAAATCCATTTCAACTTGCCCCTTGCTTTATAAAAAGCAAAAATGTGGGTTACAATGAGGCACTTTACAATGGAAGTAAAATAAAGGAATATTCCTTTAATATTTTAGTTTTGTTTTATGTCTCAGGCAATAACAGTCACAATGGCTGATATAACTAGATAAAAAAAAAAGTCTATCAAGACAAACTTTGTTGGCTTGACAAAGCCTGGCCAGAATGTTTGAAGTATTTTTAAAAGCTTGAAGTTTGAAGGTTTTAAAGGCAATGCAGTCTGTCTTATAGACAGATAGCTAGCATGTTTTAGTACTTAACTAGTCTTTGCTAACATGTACCTAGCATGTTGCTAGCATATTTTGTTAGGGTAACCGCATCTGTTTGCTCGGCAGTTACCACGATGATACTCATAAGGCTCCTTGCTTGCTTGAGTCAAATGAATCAACCCGGAAGTCTCTACGATGTTCTGGTGCAGAGATATGCGTTTTGCTACTTGGTTGCTAGGGTGAGTTCATTTGGCTGCCAGGCAATTACCAGAGTGTTACTAACAGGCTCTTTGCCATTCTGAGTCAAATGAGCCAACCCGGAAATCTTTACGATGTTTTGTTGCAGAGATGTGTTTTGCTACTTGGTTGCTACGGTAACCCCATCTGGTTGCTAGGCAGTTATCAGGTTGATATTCAAAAGGCTCATTGCTGGGGGCCTGGGTAGCCAGTGGTAAAATACGTTGGCTACCACCCCTGGAGTTCACTAGCTCGCTAGTTCGAATCCCAGGGCGTGCTGAGTGACTCCAGCCAGGTCTCCTAAGCAACCAAATTGGCCCGGTTGCTAGGGAGGGTAGAGTCACATGTTTTGATACTTGGTTGCTATGGTGAGCTCATTTTGTTGCTAGGCAGTTGCCAGGGTGATACTAACAAGACTGCTTGCTATCCTGAATGAAACCAGCCAACACTGAAATCTGTATGACTCGAAGCCATTTTGAAATGGAAGTCAATGGGGTTTAGTTTCTAGAGTGCTCTAAATGGTTGCTAGGGCATGGGTAAATAGTTTCCAGGGTGATACTTGAAGACTGATTGCTCACCCAAGTAAAACAAGCCAACTCTCATGTCTCTAGGGCATTCTGATCCAAGATAACCCTCTCAGCCATTTTTAATGGAAGTCAATAGGGCTGGTTGCTAGGGTGCTCTAATAATTGTTTTCACGGTGAGACCCTTGCCATAGTATGCCTATGGGGCATTTTTGGGCCGGTTTTACCCCCCAGGGATACATCTTACCCCTAGTCTCATGTAATGCTCCAAAACGGCTTTCTAGGCCTAATGAAAGGAGTCCACCCACGTCTCTATGAAATACTAATCCGGAGATATGATCCGACAAAGTTCGGCACAATGCCAAATGATGTTGACTTGAACAAGCATTGTCTGAAAGTTAGCTTAAAAAGAAAAAGAAAACGTTTGAAGGTAGAGAGAGAGAGAGAGAGAGAGAGAGAGAGAGAGAGAGAGAGAGAGAGAGAGAGAGAGAGAGGTAAAACAGATTAAAAGACCATGTGTATGTTTATTTACGTTTGAATGTTTTCTGACAGTTGGACTTTGAATTCAAAAACATTCCGTTTCAGACACTTGGCTCATTTAAATATTCCTTCAATGAAAGTCTATGGGAAATTTAAAGTCAATAGAACACAGTAAGAAGTGTGTTGAAGGACAGTTTTGTCTTCATACTGTGCATCCGGAAAGTATTCACAGCGCTTCACTTTTTCCACATTTTGTTATGTTACAGCCTTATTCCAAAATGGATTAAAATTCATTATTTTCCTCAAAATTCTACAAACAATACCCCATAATGACAACGTGAATGAAGTTTGTTTGAAATCTTTGCAAATGTATTAAAAATAAAAAATAAAAAAAATCACATGTACATAAGTATTCACAGCCTTTGCCATGACACTCAAAATTGAGCTCAGGTGCATCCTGTTTCCACTGATCATCCTTGAGATGTTTCTACAACTTGGAGTCCACCTGTGATAAAGTCAGTTAATTGGACATGATTTGGAAAGGCACACACCTGTCTATATGAGGTCCCACAGTTAACAGTGCATGTCAGAGCACAAACCAAGTCATGATGTCCAAGGAATTGCCTGTAGACCTCCGAGACAGGATTGTATTGAGGCACAAATCTGGGGAAGGGTACAGAAAAATTTCTGCAGCATTGAAGGTCCCAATGAGCACAGTGGCCTCCATCATCCGTAAATGGAAGAAGTTTGGAACCACCAGGACTCTTCCTAGAGCTGGCCGCCTGGCCAAACTGAGCGACCGGGGAAGAAGGGCCTTAGTCAGGGAGGTGACCAAGAACCCAATGGTCACTCTGTCAGAGCTCCAGCATTTCTCTGTGGAGAGAGGAGAACCTTCCAGAAGAACAACCATCTCTGCAGCACTCCACCAATCAGGCCTGTATGGTAGAGTGGCCAGACGGAAGCCACTCCTCAGTAAAAGGCACATGACAGCCCGCCTGGAGTTTGCCAAAAGGCACCTGAAGGACTCTCAGACCATGAGAAACAAAGATTGAACTCTTTGGCCTGAATGGCAAGCGTCATGTCTGGAGGAAACCAGGCACCGTTCATCACCTTGCCAATACCATCCCTACAGTGAAGCATGGTGGTGGCAGCATCATGCTGTGGGGATGTTTTTCAGCGGCAGGAACTGGGAGACTAGTCAGGATCGAGGGAAAGATGAATCCAGCAATGTACAGAGACATCCTTGATGAAAACCTGCTCCAGAGTGCTCTGGACCTCAGACTGGGATGAAGGTTCATCTTCCAAATGGACAGCGACCCTAAGCACACAGCCAAGATAACAAAGGAGTGCCTCTGGGACAACTCTGTGAATGTCCTTGAGTGGCCCCGCCAGAGCCCAGACTTGAACCCGATTGAACATCTCTGGAGAGATCTGAAAATGGCTGTGAAACTGACGCTCCCCATCCAACCTGATGGAGCTTGAGAGGTCCTGCAAAGAATGATGGGAGAAACTGCCCAAAAATAGGTGTGCCAAGCTTGTAGCATCATACTCAAAAAGACTTGAGGCTGTAATTGGTGTCAAAGGTGCTTCGACAAAGTATTGAGCAAAGGCTGTGAATACTTATGTACAAGTGATTTTTTTTCATATTTTTTTTTTTATAAATTTGCAAAGATTTCAAATAAACTTCTTTCACGTTGTCATTATGGGGTATTGTTTGTAGAATTGAGGAAAACAATGAATTTAATCCATTTTGGAATAAGGCTGTAACATAACAAAATGTGGAAAAAGTGAAGCGCTGTGAATACTTTCCGGATGCACTGTACCTGTAAAATTGAGACGTAGAAATATCAAATTGCTATGTTATATTTTCAAATGATCTCAAAGCTCCGTTTTCATAAAGGTCACCAAGTGTAGCAACACCCCTCTCCAACCATTCTTTCCAGCAAGAGGGGTCTTGTTAATACACAATTTGGGGTTCAGCCATATGCTTAAGGAAACATTTGGTAAGTATTAAAATGTAACAAATGGGAAACCTTTGTCCATACTGAATGTTAATGTGAAATAATGGGATGCATTTTCACATCACTAGTCAATTTGATAGAGCAATGGTGAGATTGGGGCAAGGTCCACTTGTTCTGTGTTGTACCAGGGAGGGGCTCTCTCAGGTGGAAGAGACAAATGGGCCAGGTTTTTAAGACTAAAAGCATAGTAATGAAACAATTCTGGGGAGGCCTAAACCTCCTTTGTCAATTGGTCTATGTGACTTACTGAAATGCAACTGAGGTAGTTTACCATTCCAAATAAAAGACTTCAATATTCTATCAAATTGTTTAAAATAAAAGAGGAACCTCTAGAAGGAGAGACTGTAGCAGATAATTGAAATTGGGGATACAATTAATTTTTATAACATTGACCTTCCCCTGCCATAGACAAATTTAGTGAAGCCCACCTATCCACATCACATGAGAACCTTTTTATTAATGGGTCAAAGTTAACTAACTAAATCTCTCAATTTGCTGGAAATAAAATGCCTAAATACCTAATGCCTTTCTTGGGCCATTGAAAAGTGCCAGGTTGGAAAGCTGTGGCAGGGCAATATGCTGCAGAGCAAGAGCTGCCGATTTAGACCAATTCACCCTGTATCCTGAAAATTTGGAGAAGGAATTAATAATTTTATGAAGGCTAGGCATAGATCTACTAGGGTCAGAGACAAATGATAATATATCATCTGCGTAAAGAAGTTTATGCACCACACCTCCTGCAATACACAGAAAATCATCTTTTCTTATTGCTGCTGCAAATGGTTCCAGGGCAAGACAGAACAGCAAAGGGGAGAGAGGACAACCTTGCCAGTTTCCCCTACCAAGAGAAAAAATAAATAAATCTGAAATGAATCCTTTAGGTTGCACTGCTGCTCACAGTTGTTTATAAAGTAACTTAATCCACTCAATAAAAGTGTTCCCAAACCTGTAAATTTCCAAAATCTTAAAAAGATAGGGTAGAATGGGACTATCAAATGCCATCTTGGTGTCAAGTGAGATAGCAGCGATCGGGGTCTGATCATTCCCTACCGACCACATAATATTTATAAAATGTCTAATATTATCAGAAGAACTATGACCACAAATTAACCTTACTTGATCTATATGTATAACGGATGTAAATACTCTGCTTAATCGATTAACCAGAATTTGACAAATTTTTTTTTTTACATCTAACTGGATCAGGAAAATTGGACTACAATTTTAACATTAATTTGGGTTCTTTCTTTTTTTTTTTAAGAATGAGACTGATCAGGGCTTGCATCATGGTTGGTGGTAGTTCACCTTTCTTTATTGCCTCTGTGTAAACTTCTAACATAAGTGGAGCCAGTTCTGTGACATAAGATTGAAAAAAATTCTGCGGCAAAACCATCTGGCCACGGTGCCTTACCTGTTGGCAAGGCTTTAATTACCTCAACAAGCTCCTCCAAAGTAATATCCAAAAAAGTATTTTTGATCAATCGTCAATTTAGGAAGTTCTAATGGCTCTACGAAGCTGCTAATATCCTTATCAGTAGACAAAGACATAGAGCTATAAAGATCGAAATAGAATTATTTAAAAGGCCTTATTATTATCTGTGGCAGAAGTAAATATATTGCCTCCAGAAGACTTCACTGAAGGAATGGAGGAAAAAAAAAAAATTTTTTTTTTGTATCTGGCAAGTTGTTTCCCTGCTTTTTCCCCCGACTCAATATGTCTGTATTGCCCTCAATAACCAAAACTCTACCTTCTGTGACAAAATAGTATTGTACCTATACTTTAGCTGAGTCAACTCTCTAAGACCACTGGATGACATTCAGCGCTTCAGCTCTGTTTCAGCACTTTTAATATTCTTTTCCAATTCAATGAATTCCTGTGCTTTGATCTTTTTAATGAATGTGGCATATAGTCCGATCCACCCCCCTAAGAACTGCCTCAAGCGCCTCCCATGCCATGCCCACAGAGGTCCAATTGGTTTCTACATAAACATTAACTTCTGTCTTTAACATTTCTTGAAATGTTGAGTCCTGTAGAAGGGATGTATTAAAGCACCATCTATATGATTTTCTTATCTCTATATGCGGTAACATCTCTAAACACACCATAGCATGATCTGAAACTAAACGTTCCCAATTGAGCAGTCAGTGGCAGATGGAATAAGTGACACACACACACACACACACACATATATGTATATACGAGTAAATCTTATGAACTGAAGAAAAAAAAAAAAAAGGTGAAGTCCCTCCCAGATGGATTCAAAAGTCTCCAAATGTCTGTCAGACCAAGATTTTTACACATCCTCTGTAGAGTCAACATTACTCTAAAGGGTCTTCACAACTTTGCATCACTATCAAGGTTCCCACTGTTAATATAAGCCACAATTTTCCAGGACATTTTATGCGCCCAACAAGTGTAATATTTAAGCAAAACACGTATCCATTTAAATCAAGCTTTTCTTGTTTTTGACAGAAGTTTCTCACCTCCTGTTAAGCAGTATGCTCCATGGCATAGTGTGATTATTAATCGCCGTAAAACAGTAATTTAATTAAATAAATACATAATCTGTATGTGCTGTGCACTTCGGAGTGCTCCGTCTCTGTCATCTCACACACATAAGCGTACACATGATCATGAGGTGTTTTCAGTGTATGAGCAGCCGGCTCTACACATTCATTTTGAAGCGTGCATCACTTGCAGATTATTTATTCAATTAAATCAGACACTTTTTTAGTTTAATTATCACACTTTTAAATGTACATTCAAACATTCATTTTTGTCCAAATACAGTATGTCATATTCCATGACATTCTGCGGTTTATTGCTAATGCCATTTTTATGACTATATTCCATGTTTTCTGCATACTACATGTTGTAACCGCGGAATAAGCTGACTCTGATCGTTGAATTACTGAAAATTAATTCACATTCTGAGATGTTAAGGCCGAATCATCACGCTACGAACAGAGTGCGAATTAATTTTTTTAAATCAGTGGTCTGACTGTCATCATTGTCTAAAGTTTATAACTATGCAAACTCATGAGGGTCCAAAAAGTTGAGACAATCACTAATCCACGGACATGTTTTCCGGGGTTATTTTTTTTAAAGAATAAGCTAAAAGCACCAACTTAAGCTATTCTAATGATTCAAGTATAGAAAATTATTGGCACAATTGTGTAGAATTAGCTGCAAATATAAAGGGTATTTAGGTGTGGCTTGCTTCTGTTTCACAAATATGTTCAGATTCAATAATTGATTAGTTTAATGACCCCTTCTGGAGATGCCACTAGGTGACAACAAATGAAAATCTAATGTGCTATGAGCAAGTCATGAAATGTTCACCACTGAAATCTGCCAAGAGACTTTATAGTATTTAAGCACTATAAGAACAAAGATCTACAATTTCCACTCAGTTTGTGAACTGCTGAGCATGACTTTTCATCCAAAGACAACAATAAGTCCAATAATAATAATAATAATAATAATAATAATATCAATAATGTCCTTACCTTCTACATTATTAAAATTTGCATGTCAAACAGATGTCAAATCTACTGACTTCAGTAGAATATTTAAGCTTTATAAGAACAAAGCAGATGTACTGTATCATTTTCCTACAGTATTTAAACTGCTGAACATGATATTTATCAGAAAAAAAGACAACAATAATAGCATAATAACAATAATTTTGAGTTTCAATGTTGTCCCTTCGTCATTGTAAAGTGCATTTCACATGAGTTGAGTCGAAGCGTCAAAGCTCCGCTAAACACCAGCGTCAAGTGGTGCTTTGTCCTCCAACGTGAAGCATTTACATTTTTCCATTGATCATGGTATAAATATTGAGGGGGCTGTACTTGCTTGTTTTGATTATTGGGGGGTTACCTCCCCCCCATCCCCCCTGGAATCTACATCCCTGACCATGACGTTTGTGTCGTTTGTCAGGAGATTTTAGCTAATGACAGCATGCTGAGGTAGAGAGGACAACTTTTTCCAAAGAAAACTTTAAGCCTTTCAAGGTCAGAAAAAAGTTGTTGGAGAATTTGTCAAATTAAATGTAAAGGCCACTGATGCTTCATATCATGTTGCGCTGCGTTTTGCCAAGGCAGACAAAGCACATAACATCGGAGAGACATTGATTCTACCGGCAGCCAAAGATATGTGTTCCTTGATGGTAGGAGAGGCAGCGGCTTCTAAGCTTGATTCTGTTCCACTCTCTGACAACACAGTGGGTCGGTGCATCTCTGACATGGCACAGGATGTGAAGGAGCAAGTGTTAGACAGCATCAGGCAAAGCCCATTTTTTGCACTCCAGATCGACAAATCCACTGACGTGGCCAACCGCACACAGCTGTTAACATATGTGAGGTATGTGAAAAACATGGACATTCAAGAAGAGTTTCTATTCAGTAGGCAGTGCACACACACACACACACACACACGTTGGTGTGGCTATACTTTTGAGGACTCTCCATAGACATAATTATTTTTATACGGTACGAACTATATATTCTATCACCTAACTCTACCTCTAAACCTAACCCTCACAAAAAACATTCTGCATTGGGGCACCATCGTGTACGATGTGTCACAAGGAAGGCCCACTGTCCCCTGTCCTAGTAAGCATCTTTAAGGCCAATTTATACTTCTGCATCGAATTTACGGCGTAGGCTACGCGTAGCTACGGTGGTTACAGTGTAGCCTACGCCATAGCTGTGCACCTGCTCAAAAAATGTACTGTGCGTTGCATCGATTGCTGTGATTGGTCCACTTTAACCAGAGACCACCCCTAGGATGATAAGGATATCTGAGGTAGCGTCTCATTTTATCCAAGATTATTTCCAAATACATATCACATTGTATTTGGACTCAGGACCATTAAAGAAATTGTCTCAATCGGGAGTATCTACTGTTTTTTTTTGTTTTTTTTATTCCGTTTGTTTCATAACAATAATACGTTTATTTTATATAGCACCTTTCTTGAACCCAAGGTCACTTTACATGAGTAAATACATGAAATACAGCAAATGGATAACACATACCCTCCAAAAAAAAAAAAAAAAATCCCAAACAAGCAGCCAAGAGATAACACTGAGTGAAGAGATGAGTTTTAGATGTGATTTAAGAGGAGGAGAAAGTAGTGAGTTCCCAAATGGGGTTGTGGGAGAGCATTCCAATGTCGAGGAGCAACAGTCATAAATGACCTGCCTCCCATTGGAGACAACCTGAACTTCGGGTTAACTGGAAATTTTCACCAGTAGACCGTAGAGTGCGAGTGGGAATATAAGGGCAAAGCAACTCAGTGATGTACTGAGGAGCAAGTGTGTGAAGTGCCTTGACAGTTATCAACAATATCTTGTATTAAATGTGATAGGTAATTGGTAGCCAATGGAGCTGTTGCAGAATGGGGGTGATGTGTGCAGACTTTTTACTGGAAGTAAGAACTGTAGCTGCAGAATTTTGGATGTACTGTAGGTGAAGATGTATTTCATGAAGTTAGTAAAGTTTAGAAAAGTTAATGAAGAGATAAGTTTACTCCACTTTGTAGTAAGTGTTATGAAGGGGCGAATTTATGAGCTTGCCACGCAAGAAAACAGGAAGTGTGCACAATAAACATTGAAAAATGTAATTACTGTAGTTTAAGGACTGGGGTCTCTGGATACTCGGAAATTCTAAAGGTAAAAATGTATTAAAATAAATGAGACGTTCAACATCTCTTCATAAATTGAAATCATTTTAAAATATTTAATGTAGCTTTGTACTCTCAAAGACATTATTTGTGAGGCAAAACGTGTGTGAAAAACACTTTGGTGTGAAGTTGGAGCCGAGGTTGTGCTGACGCGTCACTTCATAGACTTCAATGTATTCGGCAGCACTGAGACAAGTCATGTGAAATCCCCTCAACGTGTAGAAACATCAGTTTTACACAGGAATAGCTCTTCCGCCCTTTTCTCTCCATGATGAGCAAGGTAGACTCACATACTGATGCTGAAGTAAACAAACAACATGCCCCTCTCATTCAGTCTGTTGGTACAAGTACCAGGTCATTCAGTTTGTTTATGAATGAGAAGTTTCACGAATGCCACTTCTTACTTTGCATTTGCCGCTGAAGCAAAGCGATTGGTCGTAGCTGTAACCAATCAAGAGATCTGCCTCGATTGGACCACGATTGCCAAACACACGATTGGCTGCTGCTGTAATCAATCATGAGGGTGTAACGCCCTTAACCGCTGATGTTGTTTAACAATGCGCAGCTGCCAGCAGTGAAAAAAACTATACAAATTTGTGTATTTGACTCCTATTCCGAGTCAGATCGTTACCATGTTTTTGTGCTTGTAACGGAAACCTTGCAAGAAACACAGTCAAATGGTTATATTAATATTTTCCAGGACAAATCATTATTTTTCCAGGACATTTAGGTATTTTTCTAATTTTCCATGACTTTTCCATGACTGGAAAACTGCATTGCAAAATTCCAGGTTTTCCAGGATGCGTGGGAACCCTGACTATGATCATGGACCGGATCCATAAACAGATTGAAGTCTTCACCCAAAACCATATCATGAAGGACCCCAGCTGCTTATAACTTTACCTCAAGATCTATACAAAAGTTCTGATCATCAGCGTTGGGTGCATGAATATAAGCCAAAATAAGAGTTTGCCCCTGTATTTCAGCAAAGACAATAATAACTCTTCCTAAATTATCTTTAATCTGCTTGAGATATTTAAATTGTAAATGCTTGCTTATCAATTTGTTGACTCCCCTGCTCTTACTCAAACCAGCACTGCAAAACACATGCCCACCCCATGCCCTACCAAGCTTTTTAGCTTCTGTGGAGAAAGGTGCGTTTCTTGAAGGAACACTATATCGTATATTTTACGCTTAAGGAAAGATACAATCTTCCTTCTTTTACTAGGTTGCCCCAGACCATTAACATTCCACGTAGAGAGAAATATTTTACCTAGATTAAAGTGACATATTGACACGTAAAGATACATTTTGTACCCAAGGCAATATTATATAGACCACTTTCCAACACTGATGTAACCATCAAATTCTGAACAACCCACAGAACAGAAAAAAATAAAATAAATAAAAATAATGTGCTTCAACCCTGCACACAACAGTCCCAACTGGCATTCATCTCATGGAAATCTGACGGTCCATGCACACTCACGATATTTTCCGCAACACTATTGCTACCGGATTGCTCAGTGATATATGGCGACAGTTTAACCCCACAAGAGATTACTCCTTTTACTAAAGTCTCCATAGCTCCCATACAAGAACTGACTATTTTCTGATGTCCCAACAATTAATACACAGAGTGCTGGACACAGAAATCCCATCAAGAACCATTTCAGACCACTCTCCCCTTATTTTATGTGTTAATGCCAGAGGGTGTAAAGAGTGCATATAGGTGGCGACTAAGGCTGTCAAATTAAAATTCAAATATTCGAATGCTATTGGATGTGTGCCAAGAACTGACGAAGACTTCAGATCAAATCGCATTCTTGTGCTAAAAAAGGCTAGACACAGTGCAACAAATACAGTTTAATAGAAAGCAGATGTCTCAAGATGCTTTTTAAAGTTTTTTTTTAAAATAGAAACAGCATCTAAAAAACAGCACCCCTGCACCAGACGCTGAATAAACAAAGTGAATCAAACACATTTGTCTAGCGCATGTTTACATAGAAAAAACATATGAATGGTTGCAAAAGCGTTTGGTGTGAACAACCCCTTACAGTAAGTGGAGGTACTTGGCCGTTGCGTCTTACTCTCTCATAAGCATTTCTCTGATTATGCAATTCATTTTTTAAAATGCTTTGTCAGGAAAAGTGTTCAACTTGGAAATGTGTCTCTCGAGATTATCATGTTCTACTCCATTCTGTTGTGTTCCATCTGATTGAACAGCCCCTGGCCTGTGCTCATAGTCTGTGCTCATGGCCGCTACATCACGAGTTCAGCCGAATACCACTGCTATCTGGGAATATTGCTACCCTACATGCAACTTTAATGAATAAAAACAATGTGCTATTTTGCTGTTATTATAGCTCCAGTCTGGGGTAGTATACTGTGGCATCAGTGCAAGTGTAACACCATGTGGACTGCCTATTGAAACATTTCCCCCACTCATTTTAATTTTGACATAACATTTGAGAATATGGACCAACTGAAACTTATTTTATGCACATTAGTTGAAAATGAAATGCTCTTTTTTAACAGCCAGGAATGTTCTTTGCAATAATATTATGGTGCTGTATGGTTTATGTATCTATTGCGCCCTCTTGTGGACTAAGGAAACAACGTCAATTTAAAAGCTGACTTTAAAATTCAAATATTATTTGAATTTTGAAAATATTTAAGGTAACAATTCGAATTTGGTTTCTCTGTTCAATTGGCGACTTAATCCCATGCTTCTTAAGAGGCCTGAATTCTGCCAATTCATTAGGAATCACATTGAGATATTTTATGAGACAAACTATGGCTCGTCTAATAGTTTTATAGTGTGGGACACATTAAGAGCATATACATGAGGAGATGGGTAGAAAGACACAGCTGAAATAAATGAACTGGAAAAAGAAATTGTACAACTAGAGACAGAACATCAGTGTTCAGGATCCAATGAAACGTATCACACATTAGTGAACAAAAAACTCAAATATAATAATTTGAACATTCAGAGCAGCAAAGAATATCCTTAGAACGTAGCAAAGATTCTAAGAATTGGGAGAAAAAGCAGATGAGGTTTTGGCTTGAGAGCTTAAGAAAAATAAGAGGAGGAGAACTAAAGAATTATACATTTTAAAGAAATGTATGATGGAAAGAGATTGTTTATGGATCTGCTTATCCCTCTATTAATGTATGTTTTGAACCTAGCAAGATGCAAAAACTACCCGATTCCTTTTCTATGGCCCTGACAACAGTTAGAGGTGCAGTATGTAACAATTTTCATATAACATTTGCTTTTTTTTTTTTGACAATGTGTGAACAGCTTGACTTAATCAACATAAAAAATGAGCCCTTCCCTGACTTCCTAGGTTGCCTATTAAAGCCTGTAGAAATAGTCCTTCATGCGAAGGGAGCGGGTCGGTTTTGCCAGGAAAACCCAAAGGATGTGATGTTTATGCGCGCTCCCGAGAGCCTTCTTCTGAATCCCGTTTGGCTAAGTGGAATTGGTGTTCTTCTTATTGGACAGGTAAGCTTACATAACTGCAATGCATGTGAAATATAGTGCCATAAGGATTGATGTGTGTAATTTTAGCTAACTTGATCTTGCCTGCTAATGCTGACGAATTGCAAGCTACCTTGCTTCGTAACTTTCAAATAATTTCAACGATCTTCTCTTTATACTAAAAGTCAGGTATACAGGATAAATTTAAGCAAATATGCTGGTTTCTTGATCATTGAACAACATATGATTTACAAAACATACAACAGTGCAACATAACAGTGCAGTGCAACAGTAAACTGTCTGGTATAGTTCGGTAGTATGTAGCTGTATGTGTGTATCAATATGCTATGTTAGCTGATAAGGATTATAACCAATGGCATACTGGCCAGTGCATTATATATAAATATATAGCAGCAGCAGACTGGGATGCCCACTATCCCCTGGGCTTTTTGCTTTGAAAATAGAACCTCTAGCACAAGCTGTGAGACAAGACCCTGAAATAAGAGGGTTTCAAATTGGACAGTTCAAACACAAAATTAGTCTATTTGCTTATGATATTATATTATTTTTAAAAGATCCAATTCGGTCCCTCTCTAAATAAAAAAAAAAAAACTGCTAGATATTTACGGCACAATCTCTGGATACAAGGTGAATTATGAAAAAAGCAAGCTTTTACCATTAGCTGACACTTATTATGAAGATTTAGTAGGAGTAAAGCCCTTTAAATTGTTATCTCAGTGATTTCAGTATCTAGGAATTATGGTTGATAAAGATTTGAAAAATTTGTTTAAACTCAATTATTTGCCTTTTATGGAAAAAAAAATAAGAGAGACCTAAACAGATGGTCAGATCTCCCATTAAGCTTACTCAGTAGAATTACAGTTGGAAGTCGGAAGTTTACATACACCTTAGCCAAATACATTTAAACTCAGTTTTTCACAATTCCTGACATTTAATCATAGAAAACATTACCTGTCTTAGGTCAGTTAGGATCACTATTTTATTTTAAGAATGTGAAATGTCAGAATAATAGTAGAGAGAATGATTTAGTTCAGCTTTTATTTCTTTCATTACATTCCCAGTGGGTCAGAAGTTTACATACACTTTGTTAGTATTTGGTAGCATTGCCTTTAAATTGCTTGTACTTGGGTCAAACATTTTGGGTAGCCTTCCACAAGCTTCTCACAATAAGTTGCTGGACTTTTGGCCCATTCCTCCAGACAGAACTGGTGTAACTGAGTCAGGTTTGTAGGCCTCCTTGCTCACACACGCTTTTTCAGGCTTTGTGATGGCCACTCCAATACCTTGACTTTGTTTTCCTTAAGCCATTTTGCCACAAATTTTAAGGTATGCTTGTGGCCATTGTCCAATTGGAAGACCCATTTGCGACCAAGCTTTAACTTCCTGGCTGATATCTTGAGATGTTGCTTCAATATATCCGCATAAATTCCCTTCCTCATAATGCCATCTATTTTGTGAAGTGCACCAGTACCTCCTGCAGCAAATCACCCCCACAACAAGATGCTGCCACCCCCATGCTTCACAGTTGGGATGGTGTTCTTCAGCTTGCAAGCCTCACCCTTTTTCCTCCAAACATAACAATGGTCATTATGGCCAAACAGTTCCATTTTGTTTCATCAGACCAGAGGACATTTCTCCAAAAAGTAAGATCTGTGTCCCCATGTGCACTTGCAAACTGTAGTCTGGCTTTTTTATGGCAGTTTTGGAGCAGTGGCTTCTTCCTTGCTGAGCAGCCTTTCAGGTTATTCTGATATAGGACTCGTTTTACTGTGGATATAGATACTTGTCTACCCGTTTCCTGCAGCATCTTCACAAGGTCCTTTGCTGTTGTTCTGGGATTGATTTGCATTTTTCTCACCAAACTAAGTTCTTCTCTAGGAGACAGAATGTGTCTCATGGTGTTCCCATGGTGTTTATACTTCTATACTATTGTTTGTACAGATGAATGTGGTACTTTCAGGCATTTGGAAATTGCTCCCAAGGTTGAACCAGACTTGTGGAGGTCCACAGTTTTTTTTTCTGAGGTCTTGGCTGATTTCTTTTGAATTTTCCATGATGTCAAGCAAAGAGGCACTGAGTTTGAAGGTAGGCCTTAAAATACATCCACAGGTACACCCCCAACTGGCTCCAATTAGCCTATCAGTAGCTAATAGCTTAAAGGCTTGACATCATTTTCTGGAATATTCCAAGTTGCTTAGAGGCACAGTTAGCTTAGTGTATATAAACTTCAGACCCACTGGAATTGTGATAGTCAATTAAAAGTGAAACAATCTGTCTGTAAACAATTGTTGGAAAAATTACTTGTGTCATGCACAAAGTAGATGTCCTCAAAGACTTGTCAAAACAATAGTTTGCTAATTTGAAATTTGTGGAGTGGTTAAAATGAGTTATGACTTCAACCTAAGTGCATGTAAACTTCTGACATCAACTGTAACTGCATCAAAATCAATGTGCTTCCCCGAATTATGTACTTATTTCAGTGTTTGCCAATTTTGTTAACAAATAAATTTGTTAAAACTCGAAATAAAAAGGTCCAGGAATTCATCTGGAAACAAAGTACCAAGAATTAGCCTCACAAAGTTGACACGGGACTGCAGACTTGGTGGCCTTCATTCGCCAAATTTCAAATTATACTATTGGGCAGCAAAAATTAGATAAGTCTCATTTGTTTAAGAACATCCCTTCAGAGACATCCCAGCCAGAGACATGATTTATAAACTGAACCCTAAAAATGTTTCAAACAATAACAAACCTGGTTACAATACACCTAATTAAAACATGGTCAGAGGCTCATAAAATTCTAGATATTAAAAATACCTTCTCACCAAAAACACCCCTCTGGAAAAATAAGCTTTTATCAATGGTAGAAGATAAAAAATTGTTTTAAAGTTTGGCATTAAAGTTTGGTATTAAGTATCTTGAGGATTTTTACAATGATTGAATATTTATGAAATTTGAACAGAATAATGAGAATTATAATTTTAAGTGAATTATGGTGTATCTAACAAAAAAAATTCTGTGACTTGCAACTGAGGAATTTGAGGTCATTCTTGAAAAAATATTCTGGGTGACCAACTGCCTTAGCAGTTATAGAAGAGGCCCTGTATGATAACCATGTCTCTGAGAAATGTATAAGTTAAATGTACTCCATATACTAATAGGACATTATCCAAAAAAAGAATGTTCAAAGATCAAAAGAAAGATGGGAATCTGACTTGAATATTGCCATGGATAACACTCTCTGTGCTGATCTATGTGAAGATGGTTTTCTAGCAACAATTAACTCCAGGCTGAAATTAGTCAACTACAATTTTCTTACAATTTACAAAACTACACCAGGATGGCCGATAGGTCGATATATCACACAATTTAATATAGTAAATAACAAAAACAAAATTGCTGGGGCCTGTGTAGCTTAGTGGTAAGAAGACGCTGGCTGCCACCTGGAGTTCGCTAGTTCGAATCCCAGGGCATGCTGAGTGACTCCAGCCAGGTCTCCTAAACAACCAAATTGGCCCGGTTGCTAGGGAGGGTAGAGTCACATGGGGTAACCTCCTCATGGTCGCTATAATGTGGTTCGTTCTCGGCGGGGCGCGTGGTGAGTTGAGCGCGGACACCGCGGTGGATGGCGTGAAGCCTCCACACGCGCTATGTCTCCGCGACAACGCGCTCAACAAGCCACGTGATAAGATGCACGGGTTGATGGTCTCAGACGCGGAGGCAACTGGGATTCATCCTCCGCCACCCGGATTGAGGCGAATCACTACGCCACCACGAGGACTTAAAAAGCGCACTGGGAATTGGGCATTCCAAATTGGGTAAAAAAAAAAATAATTTGCTAAAACTGTTATTTAGCACTATATTTACTCAAATTCACACAAAACTTTAACTTTGTAAAAAAGAATCTAAAAAAAATGATATTGTATTTTAAATAGTAGATAGCAATTTCTTCTGATTTCTGTTTAGGCATAAAATTTTAATCATTAATTTGCCCATGAAGAAACTGTTAATATATTAGGAAGAAGGAAATAACAATACACACTGTAGTCCAGCAACCATGGATGGCATGTGCGCATTAATCGCATTTTCTCAACAAATACAATCAAATCAATTGTACATAAAGTGCATAGTGAATAAGACATTCTTATAGCACACGTGAAGTGCTTTTACTTTGAAGTTGCACTCACGTGCTTGTGTGGATCCAGCGTGAGCAGCAATCTCCTGACAGTTTAAACGGCCTGGATCGCCTGCTTGGATTGTTACAGACTGACCGTCATGATTTGTGAATCAGAGGAACTTTTGATCCTGAAGTTTTGATTCTGTCTAATAGAATACGCGCTTCAGAGGAAGATATTAGATAAGTGCTCGATGGGAAGAAAATGCCATTTGCAGATGGTATATAACAGAAGTTTTATTGATATTTGCCTTTTATCATTGGAAAAGTTACAGAGATCTGTTGAGGAGAGACTGAATATGTGCTTCAGAAGAAGATTTGAGCGCTCTACAGTACGCTGGATCTGCTCAAGTTGCGTGAGGTTGGTTTATTACATCTGTTTACATGAGATATGCACATATTTGCAGAAGGTATTGATATTAGTTTTATTGATATTTGCCTTTTTATCATTAGACAAGACAGTTAAAAGTTACAGGGAACTGTTGAGGAGAGAGAGGGAGAATGAAACAGGTGAGCACTTAAACATTGAGCTCAAACGCATCTGCCGCAATTCTGATATGCAGACCGTTTAAACGAGACTGTTGCACACCAGTCTGTTATTGTATTAACATGATGGCATGTAACAACAAAACGAAACGTGACTGGCTGTTTACATGTCTCAGTCGCTTCACATGCAAGCAGGCGATTCTCAGCGCCCTCAAGTAGCAAATCAGCCAAAAGGGAAAATTTATCGACCACTATTATATATACACACACACCAGTACATATACACCGATCAGCCACAACATTAAAACCTGGCCATTCTCTGTTGACCTCTCTCATCAACAAGGCGTTTCCATCCGCAGAACTGCCCATCACTGGATGCTTTTTGTTTTTGGCACCATTCAGAGTAAATTCTAGAGACTTTTGTGTGTAAAAAACCCAAGAGATCAGCAGTTACAGAAATACTCAAACCAGCCCGTCAGGCACCGACAATCATGCCACAGTACAAATCATTGAGATCACATTTTTCCCCATTCTGATGGTTGATGTGAACATTAACTGAAGATCCTGACCCATATCTGCATGATTTTATGCATTGCCGCCACATGATTGGCTGACTAAATAATCATATGGATGACTGTTGGTGCCACATGGGCTGGTTTGAGTATTTCTGTAACTGCTGATCTCTTGGGTTTTTTTACACACCAAAGTCTCTAGAATTTACTCTGAATGGTGCCAAAAACAATAAACATCCAGTGAGCAGCCGTTCTGCAGATGGAAAGGTAACTCCTCAGATAACCGCTCTGTACAACTGTGGTGAGAATAGCATCTCAGAATGCTATTCTGAGATGAGAGTTGGCGCTATTTTGGCAGCACGAGGGGGACCTACACAATATTAGGCAGGTGGTTTTAATGTTGTGGCTGATCGGTGTATATAATGTATATTATATATACAGGTATCAGAAGGTACTTTTAAATATACAGTGGTAATGAAATATTTACATGTACCATAGCAATTATCTGGTTCCTAAAAGTACTTCAGAGAATACATGGTCCATAAACCATGGTATTACTATGTTTTTTGGTTGGTGTGATATGGTCAAGAATATGTTGCCATTGCCTAATACCTAACTTTGATTAGCACAAATTGTCAAGTTTTGAGGAACACAACATTCCATCCTAGATTAATTTTACAATTTATTATGTTGTAGCTGCTTCATAACTAACTACACTCAATTTGTCAGCAGTGAGTTATGCGAGATGTGTGCTAATAACAGCACAATGACTCAGTGCTGTCTTACTAACTTCGAGTCTGACAGCCAGCTCATTCCTGCCCTTACTGCCCGTTGCTAGCCTCTTCTCCATGGTTTCAGTCGCACCACTGGTCATGTTGGTTTTTGCTTCTTCTTTGGAGAGAAGCCCCTGTGCCCATGATTTGTAAAGTCTCTGTTAGGCAGCAGACAGCTCTTGTCTGCTGTTTGGCCTTGCCTATTTAGACCACCACAAATGATTGCTAGCATTTTGTTAAGTGGTTTATTAGTGTGTCACATTAACAAAAATACAAACCAACAGAAAAATCTGTTATGTTTCCATTTATCTTTAAAATTGGCAGAGAAGTCAATTTATGCACTTGTTCTATAAGGACACATTTTTGAGACATACTGACCAGATACAATGGCCATGTTCGCACAGCAGCAGAATACAGTTGTCAGACCTGTTTTGAGACACAAAAGCAGCGCTTTGCACGTGGTTAAAAAGCTTTCAAAGCCACTGTCGGTTAATTATGATCTGATGGATGAACTTGTACCTTGATTGGACTAATTTATTTAATAACGTGTCGGCATCTTTTAGTCACTGTCACTATGGCTACAGCTGTTAGAATACAGTTGTGACTTTGATCGTTCGTTCATACAGACAGCATTCGAACTGCTACTGTACACTGTTGTGTGAACGAGACATTTCAAGACTCACACCTGTAAATAAATACGGTTGTCAATCCCAAACACTGACTGTGTGAATGTAGCCACAATGTATGAACGGACCTTAATTCCATCTCTTGCCATCAAAGATGTTTTGACTCCTGTCAAAAGTGTACTTTAATTGGACAGGAAAAAAAAAATACTTCAAAGCATGTTATTCTGTCTAAATGATGTAGAAAAGACTTGTTTCTAGATCTCTTAGTATTGTCAGATATACTCTAAATGCCAAAAGCTGAATATACAAACAAAAATACAAATAAATAAAAGACAACATCTTAATTTAACATCTAATACTTCTTTTGAATAATGCAATTTAGTACCAACCATTTAAATCTACAATGTGTAATTTTTTTGCCTGAAAAGTGTAAACACTGTGGAGCTATCTAAACATTGTTCTGTTTGAGCATCCCAAACTGCCCAACACAGCAACACTGGCTCAACCAATGGTGTGTATTTGGGGTCTAACCATAGGACGAGGGGGGGAGAGTTCAGGAAATCCATCTGAAAACCTGCAATCTTTTTTTTTTTTTTTTTTTAACAAGTACCAATCTTTCACCTAAACAGTGGCAGTAATCTCACCACCAACTGGAATTTGCAACAGCACAAATACACAAGGAAGCGTAGATTTTCTTAATTGATGATTAATGGTGTGTTTCTATTTGGAAAAACTTCAGCTGCTACTGTGAACAAGGTCCATTGTTATTATGTTTAATGTATACATCTAAGCAGGTTGCTTTTGGTGTCTGCTGCCCCCTATGCATGTTTACACTCTCCATGGGACCATGTTACCTCATCAAGAGAAGCAGCAAGTCTCTTCTGTTTCACTTCCCCATGGATAATGGCCGGTCACTTGGTGCCCCCTTTTGATTCTTATATGACAATGCGACTAATTCAGATTGAAAGTGAATGTGTATGTGTGTGAGAAAGGGAGTAAAACAGTGCATTCCCCCCCAACATTGCTCTCTAAAATAATAGGCTAAATAAATCACCATACCAAAACTGGCAGTGAGTTCCCAAAAGGCCAACATGCGGTTACATGCTGCCACACAGTGGTCAAATTAAACAGAACAGCCAATGAGGGAACAGCTGAAATGTTGGGGGAAAAGTGTGGAAAAACCCATGTCATTAGAAGATATTTGTGATTTTAAACATTTGACAAACAGTTAAAGGGAAAGAAAGAATTCTAAGGGCTAATCAGAAATCACCAAAATAATCACTTATTGTTAATGTACAGCATGCGATAATCAACTGGTCCTTTAAATATAAAATAATATAGGGCAAACACATTCAAATGCGCATTAAATGATCTCATAACAATCCCCAATGTCACATTGTTACGCAATAATCTGTAACTTAGTTACACTGTGCGATGAAATAAGTAACAAGTGAATAATATTCTTTTGATACCCTCCCTGCGTTGAAAACACGGTTTTAAACATGTTGCATAACTCTTAATCAGAATTGACATCTCATGCTTCAAACAGACGGTTTATTTCGGCTACAAGTCGTGAGTAGGCGGATTTTGAAATGTGCACAAAATGAACCCATTTTTGAATATGATAATAACCTGCAATACACCTTTCGAAGGTTAAATGCATTTTATATGTGAAGTGTACAACTAATCAGTTATTATATTACTTGCCTGAATCAACTGCTTGAGGGAGAGAGAAAAACAGCCCAAAAAAGAAGAGACGAGAACCGATGATGTCCTTCGCGATAAAATAACAATTGGTGATTTGACGCCTGTTACATATCTAACTTATCACTACTGCATAGTTCATTTCATGTTTGAAACTTTGCAAGTCCAGAGTTCCCGCAAAAAACTGCAAGCGGCGTGACAAGGCAGGAAATACGTCACTTTCTGAGTAAGTGCGGGAAACCACTCAGCTCAGACCAACAGCCAGTGGAATTGCCAGTTTACTTTTAACGATAACAACACCTGTTTACATGCTAACATGTAATCCACAGATGTTCTTTTCATTCTGACTTGGGTCATCATTACAATTTGGTGCCTTTTTGGCTTTGAAACTTTTGAAAAATAAAATATACTTTTAAAAGTGTATTTAAATATGTTATAATTATGTTCCATCATTAAAGTGATATGTTAAAGACTTTATAAGTCATACAGGTAATGCAAAATTATTTTTTTATTTTTATTTTTTTTAAATCAGATAAATGGGCAGGCTCAGAGTGGACATTCAGGGGGTAAAATTAGCCACTACATGGTCTGTGAATAATATTTAGCTAACACATTTTTAAACTTATAGTGAATATTATATTTGTGATAACATAAATATATTGACATTTTACTTTAATTCTCCTTAATGTTATGCTTGATCACTATGACTAACATCACAAAATGAAGGAAGGATATGTATGCGTGTGTCCACATACATATTACATGCTGTTTTTTCCTCAACATGGTGATGATGTTTCAGTGAATGGCTTGATTTACATTTGAAATTGCTATTTGATGAAGAAACAACATGGAAGTAAACTATAGCAAGTACAACACATGAACAGTTTGAAAGGGGTGTTGACATTTGGGTGTATTACTGAAATTATGTAAGTTTCAACAATTGCCTGGGAAAATACATATGTGTAGCTTATGTACGTTGTGTGTAGCTCAATATGTTGACAGCCAGTTGCGTCTCATGAATATCAGCGTGAAAGTAATTAATCCTGTATGGTACTGAATTGTTACACCATCTCCTTGTGATATGAAAAATAAAACATCAAAATATACTAGAATATATTATATTCTGTTATTTTCTAATTGTCCTGAAAATGCTTTGAGATTTTACTCTATCTGGGCATTTTGTAGATCCATTTGTGATAGATATACATGGCAGGTCACTAAAGACCGGAGTATGTAATAATGTTTGGTAAAATACCCATGCATTTAAGGGTTAAAAGTGTTATGACTTAAATTTTTACTGCATGTTTTGCTTTCCATCCTCAGAGTTTTTGTCTCTAAGGTTAAGGTTATTGATCCACATCCATTATCATGTGTCAGTCAGTCAAAGAAAGACCAAAATCATTAAGAAAGACCAAAATCATTGACAAAGAGTCAGAATACTCAGGTAGACAGACAGAGTACAGATGCACCATTCATTTTAATCGTTCTCCTCACATATGAGCAGAGTATCCTGAAGTCATTTCACACTCCAAGAGGGGTAAGAACTATAAAACGTCACTTCCTCTCCAATGTGTCCACAGTGGTACGTGGTTAAAACCAGCAAACTCGGACGCCACGTATACATTATTCATTTTCTTTTTAAGAAAAGTCTCGTCAGATCGTGAATTCTTACGTGTGTCTTAGTTATTCAAGTTGACTAAGGAAACTGCATATTTAGCTTTGAAACAAACAAGGGGTGTGGACAGAAGTTTCCAATTTCATCTGCAGAAGTTGAGCGCAAAGTGAACTTCAACAGTAAGTATATATAATACAAAAAGCTGTTTTCCTGTTATGTTATTCGGAGGTTTCTTAATATTTTATATTAGTCGTATTGCGTGATGCATTAGAGCACACTCGACATGATTGTTGTCATAATGGTTGGCTTGTCCAATAATGCATCTCTTACCTAACGTAATGTTACTGTCGAATGATAAGAGCTGCCTCCCTGTTTTGAATTTTTTTCAAAACCAATCTGTTTAAAAAAAAAAAAAAAAAAAAAAAAAAATTATATAATTTTTTTTTTTCTTTTTCCGCAAGGTGAACATTTTCTTCGTATAGAGATTATTTGTTGTTTCTCTGTATTTCCTGCAAAGTGTCTATAGCCTATTGTTTTGTTTTCACCTAAAGCTTAATGTTAATGTTAATCAACTAAACAAACAACGTCCGTTTATTCACAGATTATTATTCACTCCAATGGGAATGGAAAGACTTTTAGCACCTCAAACGCCACGTCAGATTCTGCAAAGGCTTTTCAGTTGCTTTAGGCCAAACTTAATGTTAGAATGATACACTTTTGCGATTGTTACGTCATAAAGCTGTCTCAAGAACTTGAAGCTGGAACACTCATTTCCACGCGTTCAAAGATTGCGTACTGTACACGTATTAGGCCTATGCTGCTTCATCAGCAATATTTTATCTTTACTGTCCTCAGGTAATGTCCCTTTATATGTGACATCAGGACAGTAAACGAAGAATATTGCGCCACCCCAGTTGTAAATGTAATTTAATGTTAATAGTTTATATATATATATATATATATATATATATATATATATATATATATATATAATGGCACCAATGTTAAGATTGTGTACTAATTAATATTAGTCCTATTCTTATTTAAGCATGGTAATGATTTCAGACTAATAGTCATATTATTGCTTCAAATCATGTAGGAACCTGGTTTGGATGATTCCAAATGATATTTGTTTTATTATAGTCCAGTCTGCCTGTGTGTGTTTTCTGCAATGTTGACAGGGTGTTGCAGGTTATATTCTGTTTAAAGTGTTTAAACTGGTTTAAACTGGTCAGCCTTGTTCTGTGTAGACGCTGGTTGGTTTGAAGCCCACAGTTTTTAGTCCCAACCTCTCACCTTGTTCTCTGTGGCTGGTTCCACCCAGTCTCTTAATTCTTGGAATGAAATAAACATTTGCTTTGTGGAAAAAATTGAAGGTATACTAAATTATTATTATTATTATTATTATTTACAATAGAGTAAACATGAGTGAACCGGACCAGCAACAGGATGAGATGCCTGCATACCTGAAGGATGAGCCTCCAGCAGGTAGTGCAAACTATGGTGACATTTTAGTAACTGTGGCAAGAATGACTTGCCACAGTTATTCGTTCTTGCTACAGCCAAGCATATTAAGAACTTTCTAATCTTGAACTCAGTCATGCAAAACACATTTTATACAGCTGTCCTTTGTACATCTTCATGCTAGAGAATGATAACACTCTGTGCCACATTGTGGTGCTCTTGCCCAATCCAAGACAGTCACTTGGCCACTTCCCTACTGTTTTCCTGATGTATTTGTCATACTTCATAGATTGGGTTAATATAATTGTGTATTACAATGTATAGTGTAAAATTATTTGGACACTTAAGCCACACTTAAAATGTTTGAATGCCATTGCATTAGATGACAAAATATCAAACCAAGTGGCATTTATTTTAAAGAAAGATAGCACAAGCACACTTTCCAAGCAAAACATTTCACAAAACGTTTTTGAGGGTGTTTAAAATTAAGATAAAGAATTTAGACAGTTTCTGGTGGTAAAATTTAGCAGGACATGTCTATAGTTAACGTACCCTTGTGAATAACTGACTTGATTACTTTTGGTTAAAAGTTATTTTGAGAAGTGAAGGTAGTTCTGAGAAAATGTCACATTTTTTTTGTATGCAGATGCCACTTGATTTGATATTTGTTTTTATATTGAAATTAGTGATAGACTAATAAATCAGCCTGGGCGAATAATTGGCTGATTTTCAGCCTTTTCAAGATTAATGCTATCAGGCATTTAGCAGATTTGCCAAAATCTACAGACATTGGATTGTGCATATTTTCTATTTTCAAATATTTTAGAGAATTATGAGTGATAAATTGTAATATTGGTATTTATTTAATTTTAGGAATTTTGTTTATCTTGTTTTCTTAGTTGACACCATTCAATTGTGTTCCAGCTATTGGTCACCTTTTTCTATAGATATTGATATTGGCATTGTCAAGACCCATATCAGTTTACCACTAATTCAAATGCAGTGACCTTCAGACATTTTTAAGTGTGGCTTAAGTGTCAAAATAGTTTTTTGGGCTACTGTATTGTGTACATTGTACCCATAAATATAAAATACAGTGCATTCATAAAGTATTCAGACCCCCTCATTTTCTTCACTTTTTGTTATGTTGCTGCCTTATGCTAAAATGCTTTAAAAAAATTTTTTTCCACATCAATCTACACTCCATACCCCATAATGACAAAGCAAAAAACTTAAGTTTATTAAAAAGAAAAAACTGAAACATCACACTGACATTTATTCAAACCCTTAACTCAGTACTTAGTTGAAGCACCTTTGGCAGCGATTACAGCCTCAAGTCTTTTTGGGTATATTGGTTTTGTGACAAGCTTTGCACACCTGGATTTGGGGATTTTCTGCCATTCTTCTCTGCAGATCCTCTTAAGCTCTGTCAGGTTGGATGGGAATTTTCAGGTCTCTCTAGAAATGTTCGATTGTGTTCAAGTTCGGGCTCTGGCTGGACCACTCAAGGACATTCAAAGAGTTGTCCTTAAACCACTCTTGCATTGTCTTGGCTGTGTGCTTGGGGTCATTGTCCTGTTGGAAGGTGAACTTTCAGCCCAATCTGAGGTCCTGAGCGCTCTGGACCAGGTTTTCATGAAGGATATTGCTGTATTTTGCTGCGTTCAGCTGTCCTTCAACCCTGACCAGTCCCCCAGTATCTGCCACTGAAGAACACACAGACAGCATGATGCCACCACCACCATGCTTCACCGTTGGGATTGTATTGCGCAGGTGATGAGCGGTGGATTCCTCCAGACATGACGCTTGTAATTGAGGCCAAACAGTTCAATCTTCATTTCATCAGACCAGAGAATTGTGTTTCTTATAGTCTCAGAGTCCTTTAAGTGCTTTTTTGCAAATTCCAAGCAGACTATCATGTGTCTTGCACTGAGGAGAGGCTTCCGTCTGGCCACTCTGCCATAAAGCCCAGATCAGTGGAGTGTTGCACTGATTGTTTTTCCCATCTCCACACATGATCTCTGGAGCTCAGTCAGAGTGACCATTGGGTTCTTGGTCACCTCTCTTACCAAGGCCCTTCTCCCCCGATTGCTCAGTTTGGCCTGTCAACCAGCTCTAGGAAGAGTCCTGGTTGTTCCAACCTTTTTCCATTTCAGAATTATGGAGGCCACTGTGCTCTTGGGAACCTTCAATGCAGCCGAAATGTTTTTGTAGCCTTCCCCAGGTCTGTGCCTCGACACAATCCTGTCTCTGAGCTCTGCAGGCTGTTCCTTTGACCTCATGGCTTGGTTTTTGCTCTGATATGCATTTTCAGCTGTGAGACCTTATATAGACAGGTGTGTGCCTTTCCAAATCATGTCCAATAAATTGAATTTGCCACAAGTGGACTCCAATCAAAGTGTAGAAACATCTCAAAGATGATCCAGAGAAATGGGATGCACCTGAGATATATTTCAAGAGTCATAGCAAAGGGTCTGAATACTCATGTCAATATGATATTTCTTTTTTTTTCTTTTTAATAAATTTGCAAAGTTATAAAAAATCAGTTTTTTTTTTGGTTTGTCATTATGGGATATGGAGTGTAGATTGATGTAAAAATAAAAATAATTTAAAACATTTTAGCATAAGACTGTAACGTAACAAAATGTGAAAAGAATGAAGGGGTCTGAATACTTTATAAATACACTGTAATTAAAAAAATCATATATTTTTCGTCAGGCTTCTGTTACCACTCTTATTTTAGCTCCGCACTGGAACTGCTCAATTTAATTGAAGTATTTTACTGTAAATTATTAATAATTACTTCAATTACAATATGGCAAGTATTATTAAATGTTTGGATGTGTTAATGATTGCAACTTCTTAACAGTCACCCCATTTAATTATTATTATTATTTTTGGAGAGCTTTCAGAAAGCTGTGTCTTTATCTTATCTGATGATAATATCTCTTTCTTTTTCCTGTAGATACCAGTAAAGACCATCCCCAGCCCCAGCCTGGCATGTTCTCCAGAGTGGCTGGCGGTCTGTTCAGTGTCACAAAGGGGGCTGTTGGGGCCACGGTGGGTGGAGTTGCCTGGGTTGGAGGAAAGAGCTTCAATCTCACGAAAACCGCTGTTACTTCGGTTGTCTCTGTGCCAGCGATGGGGGTGGGGCTTGTGAAGGGCAGTGTGTCAGCTGTGGCGGGTGGCGTGACTGCCGTCGGCTCTGCCGTTGCCAGTAAAGTTCCCATTGGCAGAGGCAAGAAGAAGGACAAGTCAGATTGAATCATGTGGCTCGGAGGTACTTTCGTCAGAGGCTTCTGCATTGTGTCTTCTTCTTTGACTCCTAAGTGAGTCATATTGGAGTTCATGTTCCATGTTATGAGCATATTTGGACCATATCCATCTGTCTGACCAGACCAATGAGATGACATTCATGAGGTGGGGGTTCTTGCTCAACACAAGAACCTCTGTGTGTTCTTGTAGGAATAGGACATTAAGTGGGCATTGTATTCAGAGTTATGCCCAAACTGTTTATGTCTGAATTATTACATTTCTGACCAGATATGGGTGTGTGCACGAATTCTAGAGTAAATGTTCCGTTTCTTTTTTACTGAGCACACAAAGGCACACCATTTCAGGCTTTGTATCTATAACTGTAGACACAAATAATTCACATACAGTTTACACACACCTTACAGTTGAATTGCTGCAAGCCAATTGGTGGATTAAGATGATCAATCAAGTGTCCCTCAAGGTGCTGTGGGGGAAAATCACAGACTATGGGGTGCTGTTGGAGTGCTCTATCTATCTGATTGAAAGTTTGTGAGATTACTTACTTTGCCTCTGGGGTCCACACTGATCCACACTGCCCTCTCTCATCCAGTGAAAGCGCTGTGTCAACTGCAAAACACAGAGAACCCACAGGTCCATACCTGCATATTCTGGGTTTTTGTATCTGGGATTTTTTCTACTTTGATATAGAACAACCCTGCTGGAAAAGACACTTTGAACCTACCTAAGATGGTTTGCTGGTCTTAGCTGGTTTATGGTCTCCCAGCTTGGCTTGTTCAGCTGGGCTGTAAAGTTCCTAAAGCCCATCTAAGACCAGCAAACCAGTTTAGGCTGGTTTAAGATGTTTTTGTTGGCTGGTTTAGGATGTGCTCCACTATTAGAATTGTGGGCCATAAATCTGAATGCTGTTAGTACTAAGGCGTTTTAGGGAAAGGTGTGTGTGAATGTGATTGACAATCTTCATCAAAAAGTCTGTTTTGATGACTACAACTACAGCTGTATTCAATTATCCCATGACATTAACTGTAGTTTTCTCTCTTCTGTGTTATTCCATTGTGTTTTTTCACTTTCCTTCTTGTTTCTTGGTTTTGCTGTTTTATTTCTATAATGTGAATATTTTAAGGGCCAACAAGGAACCACATAAAGTGGCAAAGCACAACAGTGTTTGCTTCAAGTATTTGTCTTTTTCCATTACCAAAGAATACAGATTGAAAAAAAAAGTTCAGTGTATTTGATTTTTTTTTTTGTTGTTGTGTGTGTGTGTGTGTGGTTAATGGTATAATGTTGTGTTGATACACAATATACTTTATAGTATTCAGTGTACTCTCTCTTTTTAGTGTCAATTTATAGTTGTTTGTTTCTAGATTAATTTGAGGCAATTCATTTCAATGTATAATGTGAATTCAAGGGACTTATTAAATAAATAAATAAATAACATCAGAGGCAACAGTGATATTGATCTCTTTTAGAAGATGGAAACATTTTTATGAAATACAGTGGTCCCGAAAGGTATTTGAACATTTAAGCCACTTAAATATGTATGAACGTCATTGCATTATATAACAAAGCATTAAAGCAAGTGGCATCAGCAAAACAATGAATGATGCTAAATTTGGTTTGGTTGATATTTTGTTATCTATTGCAGTTACATTCATATTTAGCGTGGATTAATGTCTATATACTTTTTGGGTGCATTGCATCTCCATGAACAATGCACACAATGTATCCCTTGTCTAGAAATGCCCTGCATCTGAGTGCTTTTTCTATTATCTGTTGAGACTAAGTAAAACTTGAGCAATGCATCACATTAAGCACTTAATTAAGGAATATTGGTCAAAAGCACCATGTCCCTTTTTTGTTGGAAATTTCCCTTATTTGTTTTGTTGTTTTCCCTTATATGGGTGTCTGTACCTTCTAGAAAGAGACCGTAGTACAGCCTGTTAACGGTAAACACACACTTGCTGTCAAGTTCCAGTGCCAAGGTCATAACTTCTAATGCTTGGGGAATGAGGTGGCAGGGGTCTTTCCCACTCTGTCACCTCCTGGCACAAATTCATTCTTCACACTCCTGGAGCTTCTCTTTCAGTAAACACTTTCAATCAAAAGTAGACAGTGAGACTCGCACTGATGGGGCCAAAATCATTGACTACGGCCTTTCGATATTGGGGCTGTTCAGTTGAGCTATGAGTACCTCATGAAGGGCTGTAAAGTCTATGTTTTCAATTTCTTACAAAAGAAATATTATCTTTGTCTAAACAGATAGGGCCATTGCTAGTTGTTACATTTTTTACAGTGATTATTTCTCAGGATAGGTTTAGTCTTGAAAGTACATTTCTGTATCGGCACACACCTTAAAGTCTTGGCAACAAAGAAAGCTATTAATCATTTCCACTGATATTGTCCTGGAAAAAAAGATGCACACAGCAACCTTTTGTGAACTTTTGGGGAGTTTTGTAAAAGTATATTAGATAAGTTGTCATAATGAATCAGAAAAAAAAAAAAAAGGCTGGTAACATTCAAACATTTATTTGACCAATAAATACTGTACCATTATAAACAACTTACCCCAAGCTGACATTTATGAAAAATACCCTTATCCTGGGAACCAGAGTTAAACATTTTGGTTAAAATCTAACTTCATTATATACACTGAAAACCCTAATAAGTTGGCTCTGCTCAATTGATTGATTAAACTCATTCCCTCAATTGAAGTGAGTTATGGAGTCTCCAAAACTTGTATAATTAAGTTCACTTCACTTATATAATGAACTTAACTACAGAAATTAAGGTAACTAGATGCAAGTAGACTTGAATTAGATTTGCTATTTAAAAATTGTTGTTTCTACTTAATAATTTTAGTTGAATTGACTCAAATTTAGATCATACAATAACACAGCTCACCTGCCTATGCCTTGCCTTGCCTTTCCATAAATACTTAACAACTGTTTAACTATTTGACCCCATAAATTCCCTTTGACCAAAGAAACATCATAAAATAATTCAAGCATAAGGGATTATGGATATTCCCCATAGCCTTAATTTTGTAAAAATCTTCTATAGATTTTTAAGATAAATATGTGCAAGGAACATAAATATTTGAGTTATGAGCCCAAAACTTGATATTTGAAGTAATGTTTAATTAAGACAATTAGTTCCCCCCGCACCCCCCCCCCCCCCCCCAGTAATGACAACACTAGGGTTGACAGTGTAGTTGACCTTTACCAGAAGTTTTCAATTGTTTACACTGTAAATTATTTTTGTTGTTTTGACAGTATTATTACTGTATTTTCAACTGCAACTTACTGTAGATACTGTTTACAGTATGTTACTGTCAAACTGAGCTGTATTCTTTAGGAAGAAATTAGTGGGAAAATAATTACAGTCATTTACTGTTAAATTGCATGAGAACTGGCCCAATCTCAAACCTGTACATACACAATTTAGAGTGGAGATGTCTTCTCTGCATTGGATTTACAATCACATAAAAAGTAAAACTGTATGTGAATGCACCTGGCAACCTGAATGAGTTGCAGAAGCAAAGGGATCTCTTTTCAACTGAACCAGGTGAGTGGCAAAATCGCACAAAACATCTTTTAGCAGTTTATAATAATTTTTTCAAACATTCATCATTTGAAAATGAAGATCTGCATGTAATTTTTGACAATTGGCTTTATAATGATAAAGTTTACGTTCTCAAAAAGATACTAGCATTAGTTAATATGGCCATTCTGTTTAGTATTGAAGTAAGCACTTATAGGTTTTGAAGTACTATAAGTAACCAAATTACCTTGTCTGTGAACAAATGTTTTTACACTTGTCAAACGTACGCAACTTGTTGGACACCCCGTTTTGTATTTTTTATTTTGATGTGCTGCAGAGTTATACTGGCCACTTTATTTGACCCTTCCATCTAAAATAAAGTTATGTTATGTACAAATATAACATGTGTTAATGTTTTACTCTGAATTTTATTCGATATGTATACAAGTAACTTCTATCTCAGTCCTTTCTGAATGATGCACAACATGGTTGCTGAGATTGTATTCTCTTCGGTGTAGCTTAAATGTAATGTTGATCTAAAAACAAGACTGAAGTACATGATATGATTTGATTTTTGTATTTTCTTTTCTCTAGGTCTGGACAGGCAAAGAGTGAGAGCGTTCTTTCAGTCATTTGGACATCTAGTGAACTTAATATTGAAGTTTTTGAATGGACTTTTATGTGTGTAGTCATAATTTACCTTTATGAGCAACATTTGTGTAATATTTGAGCTGTCATTGTGTAATAAATGTTCTGTTTGCAAAAAGGCCTCATTTGTTTAATTTTTTTAATTTTTTCTTTTTACTTGTAATAGATAAGTTAGTTACTCTAACTTTGTAAGCTAAAACTGTGTTTACTGTGGTTAGTTCTACAGTATGGACACTGAAATGTAATATACAACATACAATCAATTACAGTAATTCATTTTACTATTCAGCTTATATACTGTATTTTAAAATACATCATACAAACAACTACCATAATTTTACAGTACAGCACATACTGTAAATCACTATGCAGTATGCTGTAAACTACTGTAGATAGTTTTACAGTAATTTTACTGAGGTATGGAATACTGCAGCTTGCTGGCTATTCATTGCCAGTAAGTTACTGCAGATTTTACATCAAATTTCTACAGTGTACGCAACAGCTATAGCAAAATATGGTGATATTGGAATTTTAGTTTGGAGGATAAAATTTGTGAAAATGATTTGTATTCAAGAGGGTTTTGAACTAGCTAACATACCAAGCAACTGCTAGAGAAAGCTTGTTTGTTTGACTCAAAACCTTGTAGTTACTGAAATATAGCCCTTTTGACAACTTCCCCTTTAGCCTTGTTCTCTATGCTTTTTACCATGTAAAGATTTTAGTGTTCATCTTACTGGGGCATTGATGGTTAAAAGGAAGCCCAGCATTGATGTGTTTATGAACATTTAATATGCAGCCTTTGGATCAGCTTACACCTTCGATTCCACAAAGACCTTGTGGCTATTTTCCGCCATACTCTTAAAAAATGACAGGCCATGTCCAAACCAAAAGAGCTGCAAGCTTGAGCCGCCAAGCATAAATCAGTGGTGACAGTGTGCAGAGGGAGGGAATTAAACATTCACCTCCCTATTATTCTCTTTCACTTTCCCCCACATATCCACTTACAAACGCCATGATTCAGGCAGCCTTTCAGCAATCAATAATGAGTCCTGTATGTAATTCACCATGGGCTGAGGGGGCTTTACACTTCACTACATACCAAATATATGTGGCTAAGTTGTTATAACAGATGATGTAAGTGCTTTCCTGGCCTGAAAATAAATAAATATATAAAACACTTGTGCTTTGGTTAAAAGAAAATGCACAATTCACACAGGTGTTTGCTATGAATGTGGTCACACACTCCATTTCTCAATATATGGTTAAAAATGTATGTGAGATGAGCCTGGATGCTGTATTTTCTTGTATCGGATCCATTAGACAAATGCATACTGTAACCCTTCTGTGGATGAATGATAATTGTTTTGTATATGCCTGTGAACTGGTGGCACCATCTGTGTAGGTGAGATGTTGTGAAAAATAAATTAGCACAGTGGAAAAATGGCTTTCCCTTTTTGTAATTAAAATGTTTTATTAAATCTTATAATAACAAGAAACACACACACACACACACACACACACACACACACACACACACACATATATGTATATATATATATATATATATATATATATATATATATATATATATATATATATATATATATATATATACACACACACTACCAGTCAAAAGTTTTGAAACACTTGACTGAAATGTTTCTCGTGATCTTAAAAATCTTTTGATCTGAAGGCGTATACTTAAATGTTTGAAATTAGTTTTGTAGACAAAAATATAATTGTGCCAACATATTAATTTATTTCATTATAAATCTAAAATTTAATTAAAAAAAAAAAGTTTTTGAAATTGATGACTTGGAACAAATAATAAAGAAAAGCAGCCAATAAGTGCCCAACATAGATGGGAACTCCTTCAATACTGTTTAAAAAGCATCCCAGGGTGATATCTCAAGAAGTTGGTTGAGAAAATGTCAAGAGTACATGTCTGCAAATTCTAGGCAAAGGGTGACTACTTTGAAGATGCTAAAATATAACACAGTTTTGATTTATTTTGGATTTTGTTTAGTCACAACATAATTCCCATAGTTCCATTTATGTTATTCCATAGTTTTGATGACTTTACTATTATTCTAAAATGTGAAGAAAAAAAAAGTATAATAAAGAATGAGTAAGTGTTTCACAACATTTACCCCCCCCCCCCCCCCAAAAAAAAACAATCCTGTGGTCACACATAAGTAAATATATACATACACATACACACACATACATATATATACACATACATACATATACATATACATATACATACATACATACACATACATATACATATACACACATAATAATCATACTCACTTAAAAACAATACTACAATACTCTCTCCACACCCCACCCGAGAGCCCCCCAAAAATTCCAAATACCTGTCCCATTTCTGGACAAACAAATCTAAATCACCCCATCTTCCCAATGACACCTCCTCATAAGCCACTACCCTTGCATCTCTAGATGCAGACTTAACGTTTTTAAGAATCTTAGCCCACACTCCTTCCTCCAATGCCAAGTTGAAATCTTTCTCCTATACTCTCTTGAGAGAAGTTAAGGCTCCGTCCCCCAGACTCTGAATTAACAGGGAGTAGTACACTGATGCCTCATGACCTTTTCCAAAAGCCACAATCACCTATCCCAAAGCATCTGCCTCCTTAGGGGGTTGTGTGCTACTCCCAAAAATAGTACAAAGCAGGTGGCGCAGTTGTAAATACCTATAAAACTGAGGTCTGGGGATCCCAAAATGTTGGACCAAGTTTTCAAACGATCTCAACACTCCACTTTCATATAGGTCACCGAGTGTAGCAACCCCCCTCACAATCCACTCTGGCCAGCAGAAAGGAGACTTATTAATACATAATTTTTGGTACTGCCATATGCTCAAGGCAACATTTAAATAAGTGTCCAATTTAAACAATCTGGACACTTTAGTCCATACCGAGTGTAAATGCGAAATAACGGGGTGTAGCTTAACTTTTCCTATTAATTTGATAGAGATGCTTTGTAATGGCGAAATAGGGGCAAGAACTGCCTGTTCAATAACAAACCAGGGAGGGGCTCTCACAGGTGGAAGTGACCAATGAGCCAAATGTCTGAAACTGAACGCATAGTAATTAAACAAAATCTTGGGTAGGCCTAGCCCACCATTGTCTATCAGCCTATGTAACTTATTAAAATGCAATCTGGGACGTTTACCATTCCAAATGAAGGACTTCGCTATACTATCAAATTGCTTGAAATAAGAGAGGGAGACATCTACATGGAGAGATTGTAGCAGGTAGATACATTTTGGAATACAATTCATTTTAATAACATTAACCTTCCCAATCATCGATAAATGTAATGAAGCCCACCTGCCCACATCGCTCGAAAACCTTTTTATTAAAGGGTCAAATTAACACTTACTAAATCAGACAAATTTGCTGGGAATAAAATCCCCAAATACTTAATGCCCTGTTTGGGCCACTGGAAGGTGCCCGGCTGGAAAGCCGTTACTGGACAGTATGCTGTCAGAGCCAAAGCTTCGGATTTAGACCAATTGACTTTGTATCCTGTGAACTTGGAAAAGGAATTAATAATTCTGTGGAGGCAAGGCATAGATCTAGTATGTTCAGAGACAAATAATAAAATATAATCTGAGTAAAGCAGAAGCTTATGCACCACACCTCCCGCAACCACCCCTGGAAAATCATCCTCCTTTCTTATCGCGTCTGCTAATGGTTCCAGGGCAAGATAGAACAATGATGGGGAAAGAGGGCAACCCTGCCGAGTGCCCTTATCCAGAGTAAAATAATCTGAAATTAATCCATTTGTTTGTACCGCTGCTACAGGGTGTTTATAAAGTAACTTAATCCAACCAATAAATGTACTCCCGAACCCATACATTTCCAAAATCTTAAAAAGATAATCCCATTCTACCATATCAAATGCCTTTACGGCGTCAAGTGAGATGGCAGCGACCGGAGACTGATCATTCGCTACTGAGACTGATCATTCGCTACTGACCACATGATATTGATGAGACGCCTGATGTTATCAGAAGAGCTGAGGCCCTGAATAAACCCCACCTGATCTATATGTATAAAAGATGTCATAACCTTATGTGGAACTATAAAGATCAAGATAGAACTCTTTAAAGGCATTATTAATGTCAATGGCTGAGGTAAAAATTTCACCACCAGCAGATTTCACTGAGGGAATGATAGAAAGAGACCCTCTCTTCTTTATATATCTAGCCAAAAGCTTCCCTGCTTTGTCCCCCAACTCAAAGTGTGACTGTCTTGCCCTGAATAACCAAAACACCACTTACTGTGACAAAATAGTATTATATCTGTATTTCAATCGTGTCAATTCTCTGAGGCCATCAGATGACATACGGCGCTTCAGCTCTGCCTCTGCACTTTTAATATTTCCTTCCAACTTCATGAGTTCTCGTGCTTTGGATTTTTTTGGTGAATGAGGCATACTGTATGATCCGACCCCTAAGAACCACCTTAAGTGCCTCCCAAGCCACACCCACAGAGGATACCGAGGACCAGTTGGTCTCCATATAAACACTGATTTCAGTCTTTAACATTTGTTGGAAATCAGGATTTTGCAAAAGGGACACATTAAGGCACCAACTATATGATTTATTTTTCTCTATATGTGGGATCACCTCTAAACTTACCAGGGCATGATCCGAGACTAAAATGTTTCCAATTGAGCAATCAACAACAGATGAAATTGGATTTGGATATAAAAAAAAATAAAAAAAAATCTATTCTAGAATAAATCTTATGGACTGATGAAAAAATTTATAGTCTCTACCAGATGGGTTCAAAAGTCTCCAAATATCTGTAAGACCAAGATTTTTACACATCCTGTGAAGCGTCAATGTTGCTCTAGGGGGCTTACACACTTTTGCTTCACTATGATCAGGACTGAGTCCATCAAAAGATTAAAGTCTCCTCCCAATATTATATCATGAGGGGTGCCAGCGGCTTGCAACATCCCTTCAAGATCTATAAAAAAAGCCCTGATCATCAGCGTTAGGTGCGTAAATATTAGCCAAAATCAGACTTTGCCCCTGAATTTCTGCTTAAACAATAATTAATAACTTATTGATGATAAATCTTCCTAATTTATCATTAAACTGTTTGAGACATTTGAACTGTAAATGTTTATTTACCAATATAATGACTCTCTTGCTTTTACTTAAGCAAACACTAAAGAAAACATGTCCACCCCATATCTTCCCAAATTTTTCAGCTTCCTGCGGGGAGAGATGTGTTTCTTGAAGAAACACTATATCATATTTCTTACATTTAAGAAAAGAAATAAGCTTCCTTCTTTTTATGGGGTGCCCCAACCCATTCACATTCCATGTGGAGAGAGATAGTACACTCATATTAACATTTGACATTTTGATATAATAGAAAAAATAAATTGTGTGCCAAAAACAAAATTATGAAGACCACATTTCAATATTAATGCAACAATAAAACCCTGAACTTCCCCCCGAACAAAACAAACAAAAATAAGAAAAACGCACGACAGCGCCAACCGTCGTCAATCTCTTTAAACTCAAAGAGTCCATGTATGAAGAATGTGTAGACTCATTCACAGAACTGTCTCGAAGGTGTGTTCCTTCACAAAACAAATTCCAGCCGATATGAAGCCGTTCATTTTCCTCGGACAGACAAACAAATCTTCAGTGAGCTAGCTGATGAGTGCAGCAGATGATGTAATCATTCCAGTGTCCCACGAAAATACTCCACAAATCATACTCCAGCCAACAGGAGGCATACAGTAAGCACAAGGAACTGACAGATTCATCCATAACTGTCCCAAAGAAGTGTTATTTAACAAAACAAGCTCCAAGCGCTGGGCTGAACCAGCACAAAAGGAAACGAAACACGCATCCCAGTTCCTCGGATGGTCAAGAGTCAATTCACTCGGAGGCCACATAAAAGTATATCCCATGATTTACACAGTCCACCAACTTTATAAAAGCCATCCTTTGTGTGGGCATGTAGATATTTTGCGGTCATCTGTAGAGTCTATTCTCAGTCTGCCCAGGAACTTCATTGTAAAAGTGATCTTCCGTCAATGCAAAAGTTTCTTTAAGGAAAAGTGTTAATCCACAAAACAAAACAAACTCCAGCCGCTCGGCGGAGCCAACACAAAAAGAAACAAAAATGGTGCCCAGCTTCCTCCGAAAGCCAGAACATGTAGTGAGTCAATCCACTCACAAGAAAAACACCCAATGGTTACTCACCCATTGTTTCAATAAAAGACATTGCCTGATTGGGACATGTAAATACTTTGCTGCCGTCCTTGGTGTTTATTCTCAGTCTGGCCGGAAACATCAGAGCAAAAGTGATCTTCCGCTGATGTAAGAGTTTCTTGCATTCCTTAAACCGATCGCGTTTCCCTCTTGTTGAGTTCTCAAAGTCCGGGAACAAGAATATATTTTAATTCTTCCAAGAAAGCTTTCCTTTGCTCCTCGCCTGGCGCAACACAAGATCTTTATCGGATGATATCAGAAATTTGGCCAGAATCGATTGGAGCCTTTCTCCCTCAGCAGATCTGTGAGCTGAGAATCTGTGAGCTCGCTCGATTTCCAACTTGTGGCCCGTTATGTCGAACAGACTCGGGAAAAGCTCGTCTAGGAATTTCACCATATCTCTGCCCTCCACATGCTCAGGAATTCCAACAATTGGAATGTTATTCCTGCGGCTTCTATTCTCAGGATCTTCAAGCTTTTCAAGAACATGTTCCAAATCAACTTTGGTCATGGGTGGATGAGCAGCTAATTCCCTCTCTGATGACTCCAAATAATCGATTCGTCTCTCAACATCAGTCACTCTTGAGACTAACTCAGATAATTTTTTTTCCATTGCCATAATCGATCGACGTATTACAGCGAGATCCTCCAAGTCCGCAAGTACCTTCGTCAACATCACCAACATGTTGGACAGTTGACGCTGGATTCCTTGGATTCCTTCTCCCGCCACGCCATCCAAATCGATTCCCCGGTCCACAGGCCTGTCTGGGCTTTCATCTTGAACGCGTAAGTGTCTTTTAATGTCTCCAGAGCCCGAGGATTTTGGCTTCTTTGCCATGTTTACCTCAAACAGTAAATGTGTAACTGGGTGTATCGAATTTCACTGGATTATATCATGAAAATAATTTAAAAAATTTGCAAAGTCCACAGAACTGTCTCTCACACGTCTGCCCTTCGCATGGCGTCACGTGGCTCCTCTTCCCTTTTTTCTTTATCTTACAGTACAAAATGTGACAATTGTTCCACACAGAGGGTGTTTGTGTTTTGAATTAGAATAGAACAGAAAAAAACATATTTTTACACCTTGAGGTAAAAATAAATCCTCAGTGAAATTTCAATGCACTTTGAAATTTAAACTCAGGAGTAATGTTCAAATATGTCAAGCTGGGAGGAAAAACAACAAATGTGAACACACAAGAGCTTGAATATTTATTAGGTGGAAAGTTTGAGGATACGCAACCCTTAAGGGGATAAAGAAGCATTACGAAAACGGCATGTACCTACTCATGTAGGTTACACTTGTTCTTTAGAACACAATCCCAAAAATTTTCTAAATGAATGCTTCATGTTGCTTGTGAAAAAAATAAAAATAAAAAAAAAACTTAAACATTTTTCATCTCTGCAGGTTAACTTTGTTTGTTTGCAGGTATAATACCTTAAAGCTAGGGTGTGCAATCTTTTCCAGAAACATTTTTGTTATACTGGTTGAAAGTCTCTTCACATCCTGATAGCAATCAATAATTTAATGTAAAAAAAAAATAAAAAATAAAAAATAAAATATATATATATATATATATATATATATAAAACTGATCTTCTGTGGAAGGGACAGGACTAAAAAATTATCGACCAATCACTGCATTCAGTCCGAATGTAATGATAGGATGTCCATACCGCCGCACAACTTGTTCGCGCAGACAATCACACGTCATCAGCGCGGGTTCCTTGACGCTGTGCATAGCGAGCGCGAGAATGGAAGCCGAACCGCAGCTACCTACTGTTCCTCCTAGATCACCAGTAAAAAGAAACAAGAAAAGAAAGACCTGTTAGAAACTTCTAAACGAAAAAAATTCTGGATCAAAAGCATGCTAAAAGCAGAATTAATTCTGCTCTGTGTGTGTGAGTTCATGTGTGATAGAGAAGGCGTGGCTTTGGAGAAACCTCTGAAGCGAGGGCGGGCTCTATGCTTTCAAAGCTAGCTTGCTAACTGCTAGCCTCTCTGGAATACACACCCTAGCTTTAATCTTAATGAAAACAATAGCCCTTTTTTCATCCCTTTAAATCCTTCTAGCTTATTTCTTGGTATTTCAAATCTTTTAAGATAAAAACTTTTTGATGGAAGATAATCCGTTTTGAGAAGTATAGGCAAAGCTACCCAGAATTTTACAATCCAAACTGTTTAAAAATGGTAACTGATCAAATGCATCAGAAGATACCTTATTTTCAATAATAAAATTACAAATAGATTCTTGATGCACCTTTCAGAAAATGACAATATTTCGATAAATTTAATAGAGAGTTGTCAGAATTCAGGATGATCATTTAAGCCTACTACACTCCAAAACTTGATTTAAAATGATACATGATATATATATATATATATATATATATATATATATATATATATATATATATATATATATATATATATATGTTCAAGTACATCAGATGAGCATATTATAAATTACAGCAAATGTAATCAATATCCACATTATATATGCATTAAATATATACACTTGTAAAGAATATATAACAAAATAGATTAAAAAAGTATGATGAAAGAGATGTTAAAATCTGCCATTATAATTTGAAAATCAGCATACAGCTGCCATCTGAGGTGAAATACTCTAACTTGTGAGACAAGTGATCTATTGGCAGCAATTCATGTCCAGTTCATAACATCCCATATTCCCATTTCATCAGACTCTGTTGGTATATGGACTATGGGACTAGGACTTCTTTGGTGCAATATACTGTACTTGGTCATGCAGTTCACTTTCTTTGCCAGCCAAAAAATCCATTCAGTAAGGCAGACAATGAATGTGAAACAGTTGCAACAGGATTAATCACATTGTGTGTCAACTCTCATATATTTCATGACTGAAAGCTATGTTTAGGATCAAATTCATAAGACATAAGTACTGTAAGCTCTGAGACTCTTTCCACAGAGATACATGACAGTCTTCAGGCTCAGCACAAGGAGTTCTGAAAGATAAATTACAGCAGTATAGAGCAAGACACTACACAGGAAATTGAAAAAAGGATAATTTATATACATGCCTGCTCTTTGATTAAAGGAGCCTAAAACAACAGGCAATAGGGAATTGATTTTTTTGTATGTTTTTAATCATTACTGTTTTCGACCCACAGAGCAAGAAACAATCAGAGTTTGCTTGGTTTTGATCTAAAAAAAATTATATTGTGTTTTTGTTTTTGTTTTTTTGTTTTTTAGCAGAGCATGACTGTTGTAGATTTATGTTTAATTGCTCTAAATAATAAGATTACACATTTTAAGTTGCAGCTCTGCTTTTCATGACTTCCATAGATTTAGAACTATGTTTAATGAGATGGCAGCTTTATTGTGTGGGTTCTATGCAAGCAAACAAATTACAGTTTAATCTGAGATGCCAAACTGCTGCACGTTATATATTTCTTATTCTCCTTCAGTAAAAAGTGTCACTGTGTGTCCTCAGCAGTGATTATATATGGGCACTGACCCTCAGGATGTCCTGTAAGACAAAACTCTGTTCGTCAATTTACTTACAGTGCATCCGGAAAGTATTCACAGCGCTTCACTTTTTCCACATTTTGTTATGTTACAGCCTTATTCCAAAATGGATTAAATTCATAATTTTCCTCAACATTCTAAAAACAATACCCCATAATGACAACATGAATGAAGTTTGTTTGAAATCTTTGCAAATTTATTAAAAATAAAAAACAAAAACAAAAAAATCACATGTACATAAGTATTCACAGCCTTTGCCATGACACTCAAAACTGAGCTCAGGTGCATCCTATTCCCACTGATCATCCTTGAGATGTTTCTACAACTGGAGTCCACCTGTGGTAAATTCAGTTGATTGGACATGATTTGGAAAAGCACACACCTGTCTATATATGGTCCCACAGTTAACAGTGCATGTCAGAGCACAAACCAAGCCATGAAGTCCGAGGAATTGTCTGTAGACCTCCGAGACAGGACTGTATCAAAGCACAGATCTGGGGAAGGGCACAGGAAAATTTCTGCAGCATTGAAGGTCCCAATGAGCACAGTGGCCTCCATTATCCATAAATGGAAGAAATTTGGAACCACCAGGACTCTTCCTAGAGCTGGCCGCCTGGCCAAACTGAGCGATCGGGGGAGAAGGGCCTTCGTCAGGGAGGTGACCAAGAACCCGATGGTCACTCTGACAGAGCTCCAGCATTTCTCTGTGGAGAGAGGAGAACCTTCCAGAAGAACAATCATCTCTGCAGCACTCCACCAATCAGGCCTGTATGATAGAGTGGCCAGACGGAAGCCACTCAGTAAAAGGCACATGACAGCCTGCCTGGAGTTTGCCAAAAGGCACCTGAAGGACTCTCAGACCATGA